>NC_088329.1:7757500-8357500 GCF_036884655.1 Musa acuminata AAA Group | reverse complement strand
ATAGTAGCTCCCGGAGCTGTGATGTCAGGCTGGCCAGAAGGTAAACGTCAAGCCATTGAAGAGAAACAAGACTGTTATTTTTCCGTGAAGGAAGATGATGATACCTTAATTAGTTCGGGGAACAGTACGCTCGGCCCTCTGGAGGAGAAAGCTGCCACCCTGGGCGCCATCACTTCGCTCCCCAAAATGTTGGATGCCGGGCTCACCCTCACCACTGGGGAACTGCCAAATCAACTGACGTTAGATTGGAACATTGGCTTCCCGGCGTTGGAGAATATCCAAGACGAGAGAGAAGCTAGCAAACCTGGAGCTCGCCACGTATGCCAATATTCTCGCGCGTCTTCCTCTATCTACATTGACACACAAAACTTGGCAAGTTGAGAGGAGGCCGAGTGGGGGTCGTGCGACGATAACACCCGCTGCTTTGGCTTCGTTCAGCCTCTTTGCCACGTCCTGGAGGTAGCCATCGGCAGCGACAGCGCGGGCAGGAGGCTCGCCATCATCGCACAATACAATCTTTCCTGCTACATTCGTGCAGTTTATGGACTCCGCCGAGCAACTACAATGGACGGAGTATAGGTTAATATCTGTCCTTTTCTGATATCCTAACCAAAAGACAAAGCACACTAGTTACCTCCCACCATCCATCAGCTCTATGGATCCGTCATGCTTAGATCCGTAGAACAAAGATTGTCCCTGCAACAGAATTTAGTCAGTAATTGATCACGAGTAGATGCGAAATTTTCGAGTTGATCAGTAGTAGTAAAGATGAAACTCATGCTACCGAAGCTTGATTGTCTCCGAAGGTTAGGGCGGTAGGAAAAGAGCGATCGATGCTGCTGGCTGCGACGGTGATCACCCACGGGAGGTCATTAGCAATGGTCTGAGGGACGGGGCCATCGTTGCCGCCGGCGAAGACCACCGGTATCCCCTTTGCTGCCGCGTGTATAGAAGCATAGTATGGGTTAAGCTGCCCACCGAGGGACAGTGACAAGATGTCCACACCATCATGTATAGCGTCATCTATCGCCTTCAGCACAGTGGCGTCGAGACACCCTACACCGACCCAGCACGCCTTGTAGATTGCTAGCCGAGCACGAGGAGCTCCACCTCTCGCGGTGCCGGAACCCAGACCATGGAAACTCACATTACTCACGAACGAGCCTGCTGCGGTGGAAGCCGTGTGCGTCCCGTGGCCTTGGGAGTCTCGGGGAGACTTGTACTCTCCCGCCAGCAGCGAAGGGTCTATGCCTCCGGCATACCATCTTGCGCCGATGATCTTGCGGTTGCAGCTGTGGATGCTGAACAGTTCGCCTGTTTGGCATATTCCTTTCCAACGAGATGGCACGGGGCCATAACCATGGTCGTCGAAGCTTCTGGATTCCGGCCAAATGCCTGCGTCGTCGTTGAAAGATTGCATGACGATGTGAAATTAGCAAGCTCGTCGACATTACATTACTCGATGGCCGATGCTTACCTGTGTCTACAAAACCAATGATGACTCCATCTCCGAAGTTGCTTTGCCGAAGGAGGCCTGTGGGTTGGTGTTGGTTATAATTCAGGCCGAGGAATTCCCAGCTTCGCGTAGTATGTATGGGAACGCTGCGGCTTGGCTTGACACTGATCACTTCCGGCAATTCTGACATGAAAATTGCGGCATATTATCTTTATTATCATTATGATCTCGATTGAATTACCTATTTAAAAGATTAAACCAACAAAGGAGATATGATGTGTTCATCTTTGTTAGGGAAATTTACCTAGAAAACTCCTTGCTAATTAACCTTTTTACTAGATAGAAGGGCTTTCTTTTTCTAAATTTTGGTCAAAATTTTTTGAACCGGTCCACTAAACCAGTTTGGATTAGTGAATGAGATGGTTGTATTAGAGAATGCGATTATAATAATAAATAATAGTAATCGTTCAAGCCATCAAGTCTTAAGATATTTAGTTCCAAATCAGAGTCAACGAGTTCAAGTCAACTCATCACCTATGTAAACAACTAAATCTCAAAGTATCATCAATGTTTTTTTTTTTCTCAATGTGATCTGTAACTTGTGATCATTGATTAGGATACGCGATGGTTAAAATATTTAATATGCAAGTCAAAAGAAGAAGAATTATCTTAATTTGTTTTATACTGTCTCTTCTCCGTCTCATCATTCACTCTTCCTCCTTGCCATTTTTTATTTCTTCCATCTTCTCCTCCTCTGTCGTATCCTTTTCTATCGACATAGAAAAGAGGGAAGAAAAAAAAAAAGAAAATGATAATAGTAATTTGGTTTGTGTTGAGGTTGATACTCAAACTCATCAAAAATCAAACGAAGGCATACTTATCAATCGTCGTAAAAAGGAACACCACTTGGTAAATTCTTCGTAGAGGGACACTATTTGATAAAAAAAACTAATCCGCAGGGGGTTTTTCTAAGAAAATTATCCATTTTTTATTTAAAAAATGGTAAGCAATACAGTCCTTTTTTTTTGACTAAATCTCTCTTTCTATTATGAAGTGCATAGACAAAAGAAAAAAGAAAAAGAAAGTTGCAAGTAAAAATCCACTCATGCAACTGAGGTGCACTCACAAGAATACCATCATATCTCTCCATCTTTTCTTTGATCGTTTTTGTTATCATAAAATAAAATACATATAAAGAAAAACACTTAGAATGATTGGTTAAAAACCTGCGATTTGGTCTGCTAGAGATTCTGTGAGCATGGCCGCAAAACCCGAAAAGCCATGTCTGTAGCTGTAGACAATAGAATTCATAGCTTCCTCCATGCTGAAACGCCAATTCCAGTCCTTCGTAAGCATAAGGAAGAAAAGAGGAATGAGAAGTAATCAGTCATGTAGATGTACCTCCCCAGCAGTGAAGACAACAAATCATGGTGCGACGCAGTCACAAGGTCTGGATCTTCATGTCGTCTCTCTCCGAGGTACACAATATACAGCTGAAAAATAAAGACACGTTTACTCGAATTTAGCAAGTAATCGACCAACAATATCAGAGCAAATGGACTTCCACCTTCGTTGATGGTTTATCTGCAAATGCCTCCAATGGGAAGGAGTTCAACGTGATGAGAAGGAGGAGACATATGGAGGATGGGAAATGCTGGGAAGCCATCTTAGTTTGGTAATGGAGGAGAGAGCTCATATCATGGCTCTCCTTATAAGCACGTAATGGCTCATGGCAGAAGGTTTACCAACTCGAAAGATGAATACAAAACATCCCATTTTCTCACCTGCCACCATGGACTAATTCAAGGATCGACGCTTCGGACAACGAAACTGAGTTGCCTGAGTCATAAGATCATAAACTTATATGATGCTTTCATCATCAATTTGCAGTTTGAAATGTTGGAAAGTGGGATTAGAAAAAGTGTTCTGGATAGCAATGTATGACTAATTCAATCACATCAAGTTTCACAGCTCCACTCGTTTATAAGATCCATCGCACAGTACGTTTAGTCGTGCGAAAGAGACGAAAAAAGGAATACAAGTCGTTAGAAAATTAGATGACTACTTCAAGTTGCAGAGGAGGTAGGAGACTGCAGCTCCGATGTCTCTCTCAAAAGCTCCAAGTCCTCGTCTGTACTTCCTTCATAAGCATTTAAGTATGATTGTCTATAAATAGGTATTTACTATTATATTTCAAAGACTTTTGTCGAGAATTAATTAAACGTCTAGTTAGCTATAATAGGGATAGTTGGTGATTATCTATAAGCATTTAAGCTTGTTATGTTAGTGTTGAGATTTATAAGTATTTTGAAATATCTTATACGAATGTGGAAACAAGAAATCCTAATAAAACTTAGTAATTTATATTTAATTCTTTTATAAATATATCGTGTGTCTCTAGATTTTGATGGGACAAAGCAAGATAGAAGGAATACCATATTGAATCTCGGATTTTGATAATCAAACCAATTGATAAGTGTTTATGATTTAATCTGTGTTTTGAGTGATGCAGAATGCTTCGATCAGGGAGAGACAATTAAAACAGGAAGAATTATGTTAGGCCGGAGAAAAACATATCAGAAGATTGGACGTCGGGTCAGAGGATCGGTCGACGTATTGACAAAAAGTTTCGGGCCAAGAAGAGAGGATATTGAGCCAACGATATCGGAGTTGCGAAGGTCAACTGGCCGATTGGGCAATAGGTCGCAAAAGAGGACGATGCACCGAAGAATCAGACAAAGCGTTGATGGACCAATGACATGTCGGATAACATGATTTATGCTTAGTAATAATTGTCTAGATTGAAGTGTATTTTTGTGTGTGCAGGATTAACTACGATAGCAAGACATAAAGCAAAATGAAGTCCCGAAGTTAAGAACGCGATTTTGTTGGGAGTTCGAGAGTTCATCGAAAGTCTGGACGTTCGTCGGAAGTTCTATCGAAACCAACCAAGAAGTCCAGGAGCTTGCCAAAGAAACTCATCGGAACTCGCCAAGAAGATCATCGTGAAGTCCAGAAGCTTGCCAGAAGTCCGTCGAAACATTGTCGAGAGATCGTCAAAAGTTCGCCGGAAGCTCACCGGAAGAAATCGAACTTATCTTGCTTAGAATATGTCTTAGGAATCATAGTTAGCATATAATTAGAGTTGAGATTGGGAGGTAATCCCATCAACTCTGTTAGGGAACAACTGGGCCCAAAGTTGGATTGGTTTGGGCTGGATTCAAGGCCTAACCAAGGTGTTGAAACCTTGGCCGACGGTGGCACCGCCTAGGGAACATCACCCCAGAAAATTTGGGCGGTGGTACCGCCCAGGTTGGGCAGTGGTACCGCCCAGGTTGGGCAGTGGTACCGCTAGTAATAATGCTGCCAGCGGTGGTACCGCCATTGTTCGGCGGTAGTACCATCTATAGTACCAGATCCTGCGACGGTAGTACCGCTTAGGAACGGCGGTGGTATCGCCAGTACCTAGGAAACCTGGGATGAGACATTTTTAGGCTCCAAGTTTGAATCAACTTGAAGCCTATAAATACCTATCTCATCCCTGGTTAATACACACAAGCATAGAAAATTTAAAAAGGAAAAAACACTATAAAAATCTCTTGTGAGAATCCTCCTCTAGTCTAAGTGTTAGAATAGTTTGAGAGAGGAGTAAGTGCTTGTAAGGGTTGTCTCCTAAACCCGATAAAAGGAGAAGAGGGGTGTAAGTGTTAGGATCGGAGCGGTACTAAGAGAGGAGGGTGAATTAGTGCAGTGGTGAAGTGCGATAAACTTTTCACGATTTAAACACTTTTCGGAAACTTCGTACGATAAAAGCAACGTTTTCGTTTAAAAACGTTTCGATTGCGTTTTAACTTGAAGAGATAAGTAAGACGGAGACAAAGCAGTATAGCATTAAAGTGCAAATGGTTTGCAGTAATATAAATGACAATAAATAAATGCAAACCAGAGATTACGCCGATTTTACAGTGGTTCGGTCAAATGACCTACATCCACTTGCGAGGCCCCTCTTCGATGAGGCTCCCACCTTCCACTAGCAAATCTCTTGAAAGGGAAGGGTAAATACCCCTCTTACAACTTTTACAAGCGGTTCACTCTCTTACAGATTTTCAGCAAGAAAGAAGGAGGTGAACACTAGCAAATTGAAAACAAGACTAGCAAAGACTCTTCTAAGACTTTTCTCTCAATCACTTCTGCTCAAAAAGTTGTATTCTCAGTTGAGACTTGAGGGGTATTTATAGGCCTCAAGAGGATTCAAATTTGGGCTCCAAAAATTTGAATTCTCTTATGTTCCCGATGTTGGCGGTGCCACCGCCCAGCCAAGCAGTGCCACTGCCCAGCGCTCGGGTCACTGCCCAGCTCTCGGGTGCTGGGCGGTGCCGCCCAGCCTAGGCGGTGCCACCGCCTAGGCCAATTCAGCTCACTGGTTGGGCTCCAAACTTGGCCCAAACCAGTCCGAACTCGGGCCCAATTAGCCCCTACTTGGGTTATAAGATTAACACCTAATCCTAACCCTAATTAACGTACTAACTACGAATTTAAAGACATTTTCTAAGCTATTACAAAGTCCGTAAGTCAAGACTTCTTCCGGCGAGCTTCCGGTGAACTTCCGGCGGTCTTCCGATAAACTCTCGGAAACCATTCTACGGACTCCCGGCAAGCTCCTAGACTTCACGATTTGATCTTGGCGAGTTCCGATGAGCTTCTTCGGCAAGCTCCGATCTTTCTCGGCGAGCTCCGCGAACTTCCAACGAACCTTCCGGCGAGCTTCCGAAAAACCCTTCGGCAAGCTCCCTACTCATTCTTGGCTAGTTCCGGCAGCATTCCCGATGAACCTTCGGACTTCCGTCGAACTCTCGAACTCACAATGAATCATTTGTGCTTGACTCCGACACTTTGTTTTGCTTTATGTCTTCGTCGTTATCGTAGTTAATCCTGCACACACAAGCAAAAAATCTACTCCGATCTAGACAATTATTATAAAGCGAATTGACATTCTGTTGCCCGGCATGTCATTGGTTAGCGCTTCGTCCGATTCTTCGGCGCATCGTCCTCTCTTGCGGCTTGTTGCCCAATCGGCGGTTGACCTCCGCAATGCTGATATCCTTGGCACAATTCCGCTCTTGGCCCGATGCCTGACGTCCGAAGCCTTCTGCCATCCAATATCCTAACGTGATCTCCTCCGGCACAACGTCAATTCCTCCTACCTTAATTGTCTAATCTTGATCGAGTAGACCTGTATAACTCAAAATGCAGTTAAACATAAACATAATTATCAATTGGTTTCATCATCAAAATACGAGATTCAACGGTAAGAAGGAGGTTGATCTTCGCCTATTAAAGGAAGATCGATAGTGGATGCCGATGGCCTCGACGAAAGAGGAATCGACGGAGTGGATGTAGGTCACAACGACCGAACTACTATAAAATTGGCATGTTCTTTGGTTTGCATTTACTTCCTATAATTTACATTAACTGCAAACTGCCTTCAATATGCTTTTACTTCGCTTTCAAAGTTAAGTATTTCCGAGTTCGGTTTTATCATACGAAAGGATTATCCGAAACCAACGTTTTTATCTGCTGCACTAATTCATCACTCCTCTTAGTGCCAACTTGTCGCTAACATTAGGTACTTTTAGGTTTTTGTGTATGATGTCTAGAGATGGTGAAAAAAAATAAATAAATTTTTTGGATTTATGTGATATGTATGTAAGGGAACTCGTATCGAGGATAACTTAAAGATTTTGTAATTGATCTTATATATTAAAAAGTTTAGTTTTCTTCGTAAATATATAGACGTGAGTTGTTAAATCATATTAAATTTTAGGATGATTTTTAGTATGTTATTTTGATTGTTAATTTCTTATGGATTTTTTTATTTTAAAATTTTCTCCTCTCTTTCAAATAAGTGATATGAAAGCCTAAAAGATCTAATGGTCAAAGATTCAATCAGAATAATCAATGAAAAATGAAATGAGTGTGGAGCAAAATTATTTTCTCTTTAGAGTTATGAAAGTGGATAAAATACTTAGAGTGATTATTAAGATTTATAAGTATTTTAAGACTATCAAAGTTAATATTATGAGTTTAAAAATAAGTTCTTGTGAAGAAAAAAAACCCTAATAATTATGATTTAATTATTTTATAAATATATCATATATTTTTAGTTTTGATAGGGAGGAGGGTAGATAAGATACGAAGAATATTCTAGAAAGAGTGCTATTTAGAATTTTTAGTTTAGGATGTCTAGAAAGAGTGCTATTTAGAATTTTTAGAGATACGAAAGAAAAGATATAAATTCTTTGAATTTATTAGAGAGGTTTACAAAAAAATTTATGTTTAAGTGGTATAACTCAAATATCTTATAATTGATCTCATATATTAAAATTGTTAATTTACTTTGTGGACGTAAACAATGGTTGTTAACCCACGTTAAATAATTTTTAATATACTATTTTAATTATTAATTTATGGTGGATTTTTTTTTTATTTTTTTTATGTTTTTTCTCCCATCGGATAATATCGTAATTTCTTCTGTCCAATTTTCTATTGTGCTTAGAAACCTTCTTAGGTAGGATGTCATCATCCTATAATATTTTTATAAGAATAAAAAATTATTGGTGAGAGAAAATATATTTAGGAATCCTTATATTTAGAATTTATACGAGAGAAAAGATATAAATTCTTTAAAAAAATCGTGGGATAACTCATGGGTTTTATAATTGATCTCATATATTAAAAAATTTATTTATTTATATTGATGTAGATAAGAGTTATCGACCCATGTTAAATAAATTTTAATATACTATTTTAATTAATAATTTATGATGAATTTTTTATTTTTTATTTTTTTTCTCCCCCAATAAGATGATGATTTCTTCTATCCATTTTCCTATTGTGTAACATGATTCTATTAGAACTACAAATTATTATTATTATTATTCTGGGGGATTTCCATACACTAATTCTACTACTAATAAATAAAAAAACTCAATCGTTTCGGTATAAACACCATACCTAATTCTAAGTTTTGTTTAATCTCCAGCAGAAGGCAGTTGACTTTAGCTTCTTTTTTTGGGGCCACATTTTGTTAAAGAATCTTGAAACAAATGGCTAATCATGTTCGATTTGGGCTTCAAGGGAAATGAGAGAGAGTTGGTAGACCAGACAAGCATGGAATGGAGTCTTGTGACTGCAGACTTTTCTTTTGTCTCATGCTTGAAAACCATGGGCAGGATAGAGGAAAGCTGTACAGAGAGCAATGGTATAATAGCTAGACTTTGCAAATCCTATCTTGGTTTTGATCAGCTTATAAGATCTTCATAAATGGGTGTTAAACTTAATATTATATGATTATATACGTTTGTGGTTGGTTGCCTATATTTATAAGCATACCAATGAATAAGAAATATTTAGGAACATATTGATTTTTAAATTAATGATTTTGATTTGATTTTAAACCTGTTTATTTTTTTTAATTTGATAAAATCGAAACCAACTATTCCACACTGAACCGATGGAAACTACTCCAAAGATAAAGATTTGTCACTAAGCCAAGAACTAACAACTAGTACGAGCTTTCTGATGCACAACACAAGCAGAGATTTCGGGGAGTAATAATCATAGTTCTGCTCCATGCTTTTAGCAGCAACAGTCGAAATCGGAACGGTGGATGAGCCGCAGAGGGATTAGCAGAGTCCCTGTAAGGAGCACAAAGCTGCTGCCTCAACTGTGTTTTGAAAGAGGATAGCGACAACTCAGGCTTTTGATTTGGAACCGTATCTTCTCATCCAGGATGCTGTTCTATAAATTTATTTTAATACAGTGTTCACCAGAGCAATACTTGCGTCCTCTTCTCACTTACATCTCGATCAGAATATTAAGAATATGAATGAGGAAATTTTAGCACAGAATTCGGAGAAAACTCTATCTTTTTGAGCTTTTTCATAAGATTTTTTTTAATATATGAAACGCCTTATATGATAAATCTATTATATCTATGCTATGGAATGTAAGACTTACGGTGTCAATTATGTTTTTGGCACGTCCACCAAAACACTGCAATCTAGACAAATGAAATCAAAATTCAATAAAAATCAATGCATATACAAACATAAAGTCTGAAGAAGCTGTTTCTGAGAATAATTCTTGGCTTTGTTCTCACTAGTCAAAACAGGATCTCTTTGTATCTGGGTAATTGTAAACCGACAACCAGTCTCAAACCCCAATTACCAGTAGTGTTTGTCTGCCAATTGTTTCTTCTAACTATTTATTACTTTGTGGTCTCCGTTTTCAATGAGCATATGGCCTCATTGACAAAAGTGTACATCTCCACTGCACATGATTGCACCCCCAGCAGTGGCACAGAACAATGGCCTCATTCTATTCGTTCCAAAAGCTACTGCAGTGGAGCTCATTTTTAGATGCTTCAATGGTTGATTGGTCCCCAACAAAGACTCGGGGCTTGAAAACTCGCAGACCCGACCATTGACCGGTGTTATCACCTAAATGATGGCATGATTCCCTAGAAAAAGAGGAGCTTTGCTAATAGTCTAGCACCTCTCTCACAAGCCACTCTTGTTAGGCTCCGCATCTGGCGGATATGAACACTGCACCGCAGCTTCCCCATCGAAGGCCATTCCACTCCAAGGTGGAGTCACTGGTGTCACGGACGATCGTTCTTGTCCGAATCCAGTGTCTGACACAGGGAAGTATTGTGCTTCGGCATGGTAGCTTTTCTGCAATCATCTCGAATTCGTATCGACAAGCAGTTGAAATATGAGGACTGCAGAGATCCATGCTGTCTTCTCGTTCCTGGGAAGAAGGTGGGGCTCTGCTCCAATAACTCTCTTCTTGCAAGTTGGACAATCGAATGATTCAACGAGTGATGGATCTACTCCGCACTCATGCTCTTGGATTATTGTGATTATTGGAGTTCATGTTCAGAATCGCTCAGCAAATGCGACATTGTTCTGAATCCCTCCAGTTGCTCCAACTAGTTCGGGCCTAAATCGATTGCTGTCCCGATCCGGAAAGATAACGCCTTTGGACAAGGATCGACGTCCCACGGTTTTTTCACATGCCCCAGAAGCAAACCTAATCATCGATCGGCAGCGCCAGCTAGTGGACCACTTCTTCTTCTCCCTCTCCATCTCCGGACTACAACAGTACCTCCTGCTACATGTTCTTGTGACCTGAATGCAGACCATATTGAAAGCAGCAAAAAAGTTTGGAGAGGGGAAGAAGGAATGGCTGGCGTAAGGAGAAGGAAAAGCACAGAAGCAATCACTAAACCCCAAGACATTATAATCACCAACAGCAACATCAAGAGCGTGGGCCTGCCGCGCTCCCACCTCTCTCTCTCTCTCTCTCTCTCTCTCTGTACACACACTTCACAAGAACTACTAGCTTACTTCTTCTTCCTCTTCAGCCCTACCCTCTCTTCTTATTTAGCTAGATAGATAAGTAGAGGGCCTTGAAGCAGCCTCAGACATCATGCACACAAACAAGAAACAAGAGATCTTCTTTCACTGGTTTTCTGTTCTCTCTTCTTTTAGTGCGTGATGGCTGGCTACTGCTGCTGCTAAATATTAATGAAGAGTGGAATAAGACGGCTAGTGATCGAGTGCGTTGGGTCCGCTACAGTAGCTCAAGTAGGGATTCCAAATCCACTGCACCAAAAACTTGCGGCCGCCCAGCCCGTTCATGTTGTAGGTGGCGCCGCTGTGGCCGTCGAGCAGCATCTGACCCGTGTAGGCCCCGCCCCCGCCGGTGCCGTAGATGCCCTCGCAGAGGTCAGCGATCTCGGTGGGGAAGCAGGGGTCCTCCCCGGCGTACCACGCGTTGATCAGGGGGTTGGACGCCATCTCCGCTAGCTCGTGGGCCACCACGCTGACCATGCCGTCGACCCCGACGTCGCCGTTGGGCGGGCGGTCTGCCGTCCGCGGCCCGAGGGCGAATGGCGGCACGGCGAAAGGGTAGGCACAGATCCCGGGGCACTGGGTGGCGGAGTTGCCGATCCAGGCGTAGGGGAGAGTGTAGCCAACGATGGCCGGGAAGGTGAAGTAGTGGAAACCGCAAACCTGGACGCAGAAGTCTTGGACGGCGACGTCCGAGGAGGTGAGGACGAGGTAGAGGCCACCCCGGGGGTTGACGGGGAGGGGACGGCGGGGGGAGTTCACGGCGTCGCGGATGACGGACTGGATAGCGAGGCGGGAGAGGGCGCGGCCGTGGGAGTAGCGGCGATCGGACCGCTCGGCACCGAGGAACACTGTGGCGGAGACGTTGGCACCGGTCTGGTCGGTGTACAACCGGACGGTGCGCCACCAGGCAGCGACGGAGGGGTGGGGGGCGGAAGGGGCGGATATGGAGCGAAGGAAGGCGCGGAGGATGTGCTTCTGGGCGGGCGCCCACGCTCCGTACCAGATGGGGTGGACGGTGATGTTGGCGGCGAGCACGGGGCCCATGTGGTAACGCAGCTTCACGAATTCCGACGACCCCTCGTACTTCTTCGACGCCCCGATTCCCGCAGCGGCGGCGGCGGCGGTGGTTCCGCTCCCACCGCCACCGACGCTCATGGTGTTGGCTGTGGCGTTGCCAAGGAAGTGGTGCGGCCACGGGCGCCATGCCGCGACGCCTAGCGGCAAGGCAATCGCCAAGGCTACAAGGGTGACGAGCAAGAAGCGGGAGCTTGTAATACACATTGTAGGAGAAGAGCCTACAAAGAAACGCCTCAGCTCTCAGTGGTGGTGAGGTGAACAGAGGGAGGGGGGAGGGGTCTCTTCTAAATAGCTGCTGGCTTTTGTTGCCCAATTCCGAGGACGAGAAAATGTGCGGAGGGATGCATACGAACATCTCGCTCTTCCTATTGGAGCAGACAAATCAGAAGGACGGTCGAGATTAAAGGAACTAGTGCGATGAACGGTTCTGAACGAGAGTAGAAAAGCGTGCCATCAAGTGGCGGGGGTTGAACAGTGGGAGACAGGTTGGAAGCTCTGTGTGTGTGGCTGTCAGGGCTGTCCCCACCTGCCTGCGAACGCATCCCCAATCCAACTTCGCCGTTCTCGATCGTATCAGGAGAACCGAAGGACATGCGAGCAGAGGAGTACGTATCACCTCGCCGTGTGGGTCCCGTTGCAGTCCTAACAAGGGAAACTTGGCGATCGCAGAGGCTCGCGTCCGGTGCTCTCGCTCCCCGTGGTACGCGGACGGCGACAAATCATCCGGGACCCAACCAGTCCGGCGTCTCGGAGGGAGATAATAATTCGGCCGGGGGGAGCACATCGCTTTCGGGCCCAACCCCGCGGAAGACAGGAGTGGTGCTCCCGTTGTACGATTATTATCCTCCATACTTCGCCTCATGCTGTAAATATAAGAACGCTCGGCCACCTCGCGGGGGTTGAATCCCAGGAGACTTGATGCATCGGTAGAGGCAGCCCCGTCCACGATCACGGACCGAACTGATGGGGCGCCATCTGACGCACAACACGAGGGCCTCTTTTATTTCTCTCGGGGACATTGTCGCAAACAGTTGGTGGGGTCTGCAAATGCGTACTCTTTATACAGCGGCACTACGAGCGAGTGGCGCGTACACGGCTGTGCCGGAGCGCAATGATGGGGTTAGATGGTGGTGGTAATGCGTGCATCTACCACTCGCTCCACCGTCCGTCCGAATTAGGTCGGCGTTTAAATCATTCCGGTCACGGACGTCTCTTTCGAATCCCCAAATTGGTGGTGATTATTATCTGCGACATCAAAGTCAATTACAAATAGAATACACATTAAATAAACTATGATCCTTTTGAAAGCGAAGAAGAAGCTTCGACTTGGCTAAATCCATTGAGCAAGCCTTGGTCAAGTGTAATTTGCAAGAAGATTCATCCGAGCCCAAGTAATGGACTCACCTAAATTAAATTTAATCCCATGCCAATCGACGGGCGAAGCCCAATTCAAATGTAGAGCATTTCGATTTGGCCCAATCAGCTACCCAAGCCTATTTTGTCTGTTTGTCGTAAGACGAGAGACCAAAACCAAATGATTTAATTGCCTCGATCTTCAAAGTCGAGCCTATCAATTGGACTTTTCATGCTCAAATCTGAATCGGAAGTGGGTAGGTGAGCCGCATCTAATAAAGCCAAGTTGGCTTCTCAGCACTCATACGAGACCGCAGCCTTGTTTTACATGTCCCTTTTCGATGGATCATCATATTCTTAGTGAATACGTAATTGTCAACGACTCTATGGAAGCCAATATAAAGAAAAACATTAAAAGAAGAAGATTACGGTGGTAAGGGTTTGGCAATGTGACAATGGCGCTTGTCCTATGATATCAGACAGTTGTGATCACCAGTCACGCATCCAACCTACTCATTCCATCATCAACGCGGTGGGAGGAGGAACTAATTACAGGCATTTGCTTTGGAATCCACCAACTATAAATTAAAAGAAATAAAACAGAGGAAATTTTGGTCAATGAGACAAGATGGGCCCACAGCCAGCTATATGATCGAGCCTCGCCTTTTTCCCTTTTGTGCTCTTCAACTCACGACTTTCTTAACCCGAACCAAATCTCAGGGGGAGAGGGAAGAGAGGCGGATCAAACGTAGCAGTAGACTGAGAGCCCATGGCCGCTTCCTCCTCCGTGAACGCCGCCCGAGCCCTCGTGGGCCTCGCCGTCTACGACCATGGCTCATCTTCCAACGCCCGCCCCGACCGCGTCGCCCTCCCGGCCGGCGGATCCGCCCTCAGATCCCACGCCGCCTGGTCACTCACGTCCTCTCCCCGCTTCCAGCAGTGCGCCTCTCGCCGACGTCCCAAGCCCTGCTCCTCTCGCCGCGCTGCGCCCGCCAGGGCCGCTGCGGTGGAGACCCTCGAGGCCGCCGCCACGGATGCCCTCGTGGAGAAGTCCGTCAACACCATCCGGTTTCTCGCCATCGACGCCGTCGAGAAGGCCAACTCAGGCCACCCGGGCCTCCCCATGGGGTGCGCGCCCATGGGCCACATCTTGTACGACGAGGTCATGAATTACAACCCCAAGAACCCCTACTGGTTCAACCGCGACCGGTTTGTGCTCTCCGCCGGCCATGGATGCATGCTCCATTACGCCCTGCTCCATCTTGCTGGCTACGATAGCGTCAAGGTACGGCCTCCGATCTGTCCCGAGAGTTATTTCCAGATTCGACGATGATATTACCAAGGATATTGGGAACTTGATGGTGATCTTACTTTTGCCATCTTTATCTTCAGAGATTTGGATCGTTCTTCTTCTTCTTCTTTTACCCGTACACTTTGATCTTATCTGTGGTTTATGAGAAGTTCTATTTGGCCGCTTTTGCTTGGCTAAATCTTAGATTTCTTGATCGATTCTATCGCGAAGTCTTCTGCTTCTTGACATATTTCTCAGCCTAACAAGAAGAGAATTTGATAGATATGCTAGTCCTCTTAACTTTTTCTTTGTTCTTAATCGTGGGGATATCTATGTTTATTTTGTTGGAATTATAGAGTTTCTAAAGTGGGAGAACTTCTCGTTCGAACGGTTCATTCAGGCATCTCTATGTTAACCAATCTATTTAGCAATGGCCTGTCGTGAAAAGCTGATATTAGTGCACTCCACTTCATGGGATGCAGCTTCCTAGATATAATTGAAATCTTGCATTTCATCACCTTGATTATGTGAATGAGAGCTCAGTGTTCAGTGGTTTCAGTGGTCATGCTTTGATTTGTATCAGACTGAAGTAGTTTCGATGATTGTAATCTGATTTTAGATGGAAGACTTGAAGCAATTCCGTCAATGGGGAAGCAAAACTCCTGGTCATCCTGAGAACTTCGAGACACCAGGAATTGAAGTCACTACTGGTACGTTTCTATATCATTTTATGATTCACGTATTTGATTGCTTGCTCTGTCCAGATGTCCTGTTCTTGCTTTCTATTGATGGTTGGTTGTTAGGGAGTTTGAGATATCAATTAATTGTCACAAAATGTTGCAGGTCCGCTCGGTCAAGGTGTTGCTAATGCTGTTGGTTTGGCTCTTGCTGAGCGACACCTAGCTGCCCGTTTCAATAAGCCTGACAATGAGATTATTGACCATTACACGTAAGTTCTCTTCACGATTACCCAATTCTATCTTACTTATATTTGTGTGCTGCATTTTGTGCATAAGACTAGCTTGATTTTGATGGTGTAGATATGTGATGCTTGGGGATGGTTGCCAAATGGAGGGCATCGCAAACGAAGCATGTTCTCTTGCTGGGCACTGGGGTCTAGGGAAACTTATCGCTTTTTACGATGACAACCACATCTCCATTGATGGTGACACAGAGATTGCATTTACAGAAGATGTTATTGATCGTTTTGAGGCTCTCGGATGGCATACCATCTGGGTGAAGAATGG
The DNA here is from genome assembly GCF_036884655.1 of Musa acuminata AAA Group. Lineage (NCBI taxonomy): Eukaryota > Viridiplantae > Streptophyta > Magnoliopsida > Zingiberales > Musaceae > Musa > Musa acuminata. Next base: position 8,341,657 of record NC_088329.1, on the reverse strand, counting down.
AAACACCGGGTATGATGATATTCGTGCTGCCATTAAGGAAGCAAAGGCAGTGAAAGACAAACCGACTCTTATCAAGGTTTGTTTCTAGAATTGCTTTTTGGGCACCAAGGACATGGTCAACTGGTTGCATTTGCTTTGGGAGTGTTAGAGCTTTGACGAAATATTGAATTCTTGCAGGTCACTACGACCATTGGATATGGATCACCAAACAAGGCAAACACATACAGCGTACATGGAAGTGCATTGGGTGCCAAGGAAGTTGATGCAACTAGGCAAAGTCTCGAATGGCCATATGAACCTTTCTATGTGCCTGAGGATGTGAAGAGGTCAGAAACTATGTAATTCCTACTATAATTGTCGAATAAAAATAATATTTTTCTGTTATGTGAATATATGCACTGGTTTTATGCTTCAGTCACTGGAGCCGCCATGCCCCTGAAGGTGCTGCTCTTGAAGCTGAGTGGAATGCCAGATTTGCGGAGTATGAAGAGAAGTACAAGGAGGATGCTGCAGAGCTGAAAGCTATCATATCAGGAGAATTGCCTGCTGGATGGGAGAAAGCCCTTCCGGTGATCACCTCTATTGACCCTTCACCTTCCGTTCTTCTTGCAATATCTGTTATTATAGTTACATTTACGTTGTGAGATGGATTATACTAGAAATTAACTTCTTTGCTTCTTTTCCAGAGATATACTCCTGAAAGTCCTGCAGATGCAACTAGAAATTTATCGCAGCAGAACCTAAATGCACTTGCAAAAGTACTACCTGGGCTTCTTGGTGGTAGTGCGGACCTCGCATCCTCCAACATGACATTGTTGAAGATGTTTGGTAACTTCCAAAAGGGCACACCTGAGGAGCGGAATGTTCGTTTCGGGGTTAGGGAACATGGGATGGGTGCCATCTGCAACGGCATTGCCCTTCACAGCCCTGGTCTTCTCCCTTACTGTGCTACTTTCTTTGTTTTCACCGACTACATGAGAGCTGCCATGAGGATTTCGGCCTTGTCTGAGGCAGGAGTCATCTATGTGATGACACATGATTCAATTGGTCTTGGGGAAGATGGCCCTACCCATCAGCCAATTGAGCATTTGATAAGCTTCCGAGCAATGCCCAACATTCTGATGCTTAGGCCTGCTGATGGGAACGAGACTGCTGGGGCCTACAAGGTTGCGGTGCTCAACAGGAAGAGACCGTCAGTCCTTGCTCTCTCACGACAGAAGCTTCCTCAACTTCCAGGAACATCAATTGAAGATGTTGAGAAGGGAGGATATACCATTTCTGATAATTCTACTGGTAACAAACCAGATCTGATTTTGATCGGCACTGGTTCAGAATTGGAGATTGCAGCGAAGGCCGCAGATGAGCTAAGGAAGGAGGGGAAAACAGTACGTGTGGTATCTCTTGTTTGCTGGGAGTTGTTTGATGAGCAACCAGATGAATACAAGGAGAGTGTCTTCCCCGCTGCTGTCACTGCAAGGATTAGTATCGAAGCAGGGGTCACGCTTGGATGGGAGAAGTATGTCGGAAGCAAAGGCAAGGCGATCGGGATTGACCGGTTTGGAGCAAGTGCTCCTGCTGGGAGAATATACAAGGAGTTTGGCATAACAGCAGAGAGTATTATTGCGGCAGCCAAATCTCTGTGAGGTAAGCTCTGTCAGTGATCACAAGGAGAATTTAGATTTCAGTGTCAGTTTGAGGATTCTCTAGGGCAAAGGAACCTTGCTTAGTAGATTGAAACCTTGCCTTTAACCTGCAATAAAATTTTCAAATGTCCTTGAGCTTTTCCTTTCTCATAATTGATGGAGTTTTCTACTTTAATGAATGACTGCATTTAGTTGTGCAACAAACCGTAATATGTATTAATTATTTGAATGTCGAATACTGTTTCGGGAATTTGTTTGGATTAACTAGTCCGTTTTACTCTCATCTTCCGGATTCTTTTGAGGTCATGCTGTCGGGTTCCCATAACATTCATGAGGCATCTTTTTGTTCAAAGGAAAACCTCCAGTGCAGGGTTGAAATTGCATCCTTTGTTTAGAGATTCCTTGGTTGATCTGTTATATGTTGTTGCATGCAAGATATATCTGCTAAACAATTTCTGTAGACTGAGGACATGATGTTAAACGGTTGAGGATTCTTGCTTGTGGATCAAGTTGTCAAACCTAAGTGATATCGTTGATAAGTTAACATAGTTCTCAAGGAAATAGAAGTTAATGGTGGAGGTGATCTTGTGTATCGACGAGCTTCATTTATATTTCTCTCTTTAAATTTAAGTTTAGCATATATATTATTATTTAAAATCTAAAAAATTGCATATATCATTTTGAGTTGAAGTTTAGTTAATATAATAGAATGTCTAGTCTGGGATTTTGCTATGCTAAGTTTCCAGCCAGACCCGTAAGGTCCTTTGTCATGATATAATAGAACACATCTAGTTGGAGATTTGCTCTGCTGCATTAAAACATTTGTCTGAATCCTCCATAAAGCATTTTATGGAAGTGCTATTCCAAGCGTGCACAATCATGTCGGCATAAGCACCTCCTTGGATAGTCTTTTTCTAAATCCCTAATTTTTTCTGAGGACCTTAAATTGCAAAACACGGCAGCGGCGGCGTTGGTTGGTTAGTTGGTTTAACACCCCATAGCTTCCCACCGCCTCTCGCACTCTCTCTCTCTCTCTCTCTCTCTCGGGTAAAACAGAGGCTGCGGTGGTATGGGAGCGTGTGGGAGAGAAAGAAACAGAGAGGGGATCGGAGAAGAAGTAAAGAGAAGGAAAAAAAAACAAAGAAAGAAAAGAAGAGTGAAAGGGAGGAGGGGAGGAAGAGAAAGAGAGGGAGAAAAAAGGGAGAAGGGGAGGAAGAGAAAGAGAGGGAGAAAAAAGGGAGAAAGGAGAGAGAGAAGAGGAAGAGAAAGAGAGAAGACAGGGAGGCATCGGTGAGAACAGAGTAGGGGAAGAAAGAAGAAGGGAAAAAAAAAGGGTGAAGAAATAGATAAGAAGGGAAGAAGAAGAAGAATAGAAGGGAAGAAAGATGAGAGAGAAAAAAAGCAATCGAGGATGGGGTGTGAGAGAGAAGAAACAGAGGAGTAGAAGAGAAGGGAAATAAAAAAAAGAAAGAACAGTGAGAGAAAAGAAAGAAAAGAGAAAACGAAAAAGAAGAAAAATAAGAGAAATTTTGGAGGTTCTGTTTTGATACCAAATGGATTCGATAAGTCTAACAAAACTATATTATTAAATTCTCTTGTAATCTCATTAATTAGATTTGTGTTCTGAATTATAGATGGGTGAATCATGATGTTTTTAGATAATTAAATAATATACAAAAAATATTAAAATATTTTTTTAAAAAATTATTGATATATTATTTTTACTATAATAATAGTTGTCTGATACGTATATATGATTGGACTCTACAAATGGGGATTATATATTGATATTTGTTAAAAATTAGTTTTTTTTAGTTTTGATACAAGAAGATATATGTTATTTATTCAATGTTAAATATGATTCTAAACCAGGGTATAATGTGACAGTTGTTATCGATACTACTACGAATTATGTTCAAACGTATACAATTATTTATATTTACAAACCCTTAGTTATATTTATGCTCATTTATGAAAAGTTAATGATAGTACTACAATGGCTTACGATCATTAGCTATATTTATATTTTTATTATGAAATACATTTAATTATATTTTATATTTTAAAAATATTGTTAGCTACGTTATGAATTGATATACATCAAAAGTATATATTAAATGAATAAAATATTATTTATTTTAATAAAATATTTATTTATGATAAATTTTGATTAACATACGAGTCAAAGTGTTTACTGATCTATGGTTTGCTTATTTGATTATTTTTAAAATTTTCAGAGTCACGATTACTAATTGAATTATATAATTAATCTATTGATACACACACACACACACACACTTATGAATCTTTAAAGAGTTATTAAATGTATTAAATATCACATGGGTGAATTGATTATTGATTGAATGATAAGATAAATATTTTCTGAAAATTATTGTTATAGAAAAATCTATAGGATTGGATCTGATTTCGTCTTCTTACATAAAAATCTATAGAATTACTTTTACACACCATCATCAAACGCACAAGCAACGTAACAGATATCCTTTTATTCCTCGAGACATCTTAACATTGAACTTACTGCTACAGCAACATATATATAAACTCGGCTCCATTATTACTTCATGTCTCGAATGCTCAGGCCAGAGCTTATAGCTTGGACTCTAGGAGGTGTCAGAAAAGGAATCTACGATGATCACCCGAACCGCGATCGGAATCCCGACGGTATGGTTCCCACCATCATCCACCCAAGTCAAGCTTCCGAAAGTGAAGCCTCCTTGCACCTTGTGAAGCGACGTGAAGGTCACCTTAAAGGGAAGCTTCTGCTTCGAAGCCTTGAACTCCAGAACGGACGGCTCCACAACCATCTTAACACCTGGTGGAGAACGCACTACTGCCTTGTACTTGGATTTCTTGTCGCCCACATTAGTAACGGTCCTCCCGACCGTCACAGGTGTCTCCTTCAGGTCGGGAATGGAGATGGAGGGCAGGTTCAGGTCATACATACGTTTGTTATCCACTCCGGATGTCCCGAGGCCGGGAACGTCGTCCGAGGGCAGACTCAAGGCACGGTTTGTGCACGGGAAGTAGTTGCAGTAATCATCCGGATGGATATCATAAACAAGTCCAGGATCTGCGGCTTTATTAGGATCGATGTGACCTCCGCCATAGTCGAAAGCATCGGCCAGCTTCCGAGGAATCGCCTCTGCCTCTACTGGGAAGTCGTACGCATCGGTCGTGTATGCTTCAAACAGAGGCAATCGGACATGAGCATACAACTAAAGGATGGAGTAGAAGTAGTAACATGATGATATTTACTCACCTGTGGTGACAAGTGCTGATTTGATGGCAGCTGGAGACCATTCCGGATGCACTACTTTGAGAAGAGCTGCAACTCCAGATACATGAGGACAGGCCATTGAAGTCCCGGACATGAATTCATAAGAATCTTCCACTGCGGCCAAGATACTGACTCCCGGAGCTGTGATATCGGGCTGACCGAAGGACGTAAACAACAATAAGCTAGCACGTTTCTTTGTTGGTCCCAGATGAAGATATATGCAAGAATGAGATCATGGATGCGGGGTGGGCGTACCTTGACCAGGTCTGGATAAGATATACTCGGCCCCCTGGAGGAGAAAGCTGCCACCCTGGGCGACGTGATTGGAATCCCGGCCGAGGTTAAGGCTGGGCTCACCTTCACCACCGGAGAACTGCCAGTGGTAACCCACCCGTGGTTAATTAGCTGCAACGCGTTAACGGGAATAGAAATCTAGGAAGCAAACCTTGTCGTCTTTTCACCATATATCCATATTTGCTCGTGTACATCTTTGTCTACCAGGACACATATGAAGCGTTCGCAAGGTAGGAGGTTGCTGCGTGGGAATCGTCCAAAGATCACACCGGCGGCTTTGGCTCCCTGCAGGATTCCTAAAACGTCGTCGAAGTTCCCAGCAGGCCCACTGTCAGCGCACAGCACAATCTTGCCTACTACATATCTGGAATGTATGTCCTCTGCAGAGCAACTACAATGGACGACGGAATTAACATCTGAACATAAATAAAGGGGAGAAACAGAGTTGTGATTGACAGTATCTACCTTGCAGGCACTACTAGGCCTTTGAATCCTACATCCGCCGAGTCATAGAACAGCGATTGTCCCTGCAGCAGGCTTTTCGTCAGCAAACCAATTAACAATGACTTGACCAAGTTGCCAAGCCTTTATTTGAGCATGCAACACATCTGCGCAGCATACCACCACAGTTTGTTTGTCTCCGAGGGTTATGACGGTCGGAAAAGAGCGATCGATGGTGCTGGCAGCCACGGTGATGACCCATGGAACGTCGTTATTTAATGTTTGAGTGACGGGACCGTCATTGCCGCCGGAGAAGATCACCGTCATGCCACTTCTTACCGCGCCTAGTGAAGCCGGAATGTAGCCATTCCCACCGATTGACAGTGACAAGATGTCCACTCCATCATCCACCGCGTCATCTATGGCTTGTAGTACGTCGGCTTCCCCGCATCTTCCTGATCCCCAGCACACCTTGTAGATCGCTAGCCGCGCACGAGGAGCGCCTCCTCTTGCTGTACCGGCACCGAGACCGTGGAAGCTTGCATCGCTTACCAGAGAACCTGCTGCGGTGGAAGAGGTGTGTGTTCCATGGCCATTGGCGTCACGGGGGGAGTCGTAGTCTCGCGCGACCTCAGACGGGTCGGCGTCTTTACTGTAGTATCTTGCACCGATGATCTTGCGGTTGCATCTGATGGGGTGTTCTACGCCTATTTCACACGTTCCTTTCCAACGGGATGGGACGGGGCCATAACCATCGTCGTTGAAGCTTCTCGATTCCGGCCAGATGCCTATGTAAGAAAAACTCCCATTGACATGCTCAGTGACATATAATTAGGCGATCAGTGGTGAACAGATGCGGCTTAATTGCCTGTGTCGACAACTCCGATGATGATCCCATCGCCTTCCTTGCCCTTCTCAAGTAGTCCTGTGGGTTGCTGATGGCTATACCGTAGGCCGAGGTAGTCCCAGCTTCGCGTGGTACGGAGAGGAAAAGTGCGGCTTGGACTGACACTGATCACCTCCGCCAATTCTAACACCAAAACGACAGTACAAATGGAATTATTACTGTAACTATGCATATCATACAGATTAGTGCTTTCCTTTTTTCTCTACCGATAGATCATATATCAATGGCCAATAAGAGAAGCTTTTGAAAGCTTGATATCGATCCTTCATGATCTCGATTTCAAGGTTACCCATAATACTAAAAGTTATTATCTAGCTCTTATGATTCATTCATGTTTTTTCCTGTTTTCGGTACGATAATGCATTCTAAGGACCTGCAATTTGGTGTGCTTGAGATGGCGTGAGCGTGGCCGCAAAGCCCGAGAAACAATGTTTGTAGCTGTAAACAATCGAATCGCGAGCCTTTTCCTTGCTGAAACAACACAAAGGAAAGCTTAGAGAATAGCAGGGGCGGCGAATTGTGACGGAGAATGTATACCTTCCCAGCACGGCAGACAACATATCATGGTGGGAGGCAATCACAAGCTGTGGATCTTCGTATCGTCTTTCTCCAAGATCCACAATGTACAGCTTCGCAGTAGAAGAGGGCAGAGAGACACTCGCCTTGGTTGATGGGTTATCTCCAAGCGGGACCCTTTGGAAGTAGCTCCAAATGAGAAGCAAGATTACCAGGGACATGGAGGATAGAATAAGAAGCGAGCCCATCTTCGGCTATGGAGTGGTAGCGTTCGGACAGTGGGCGCTATTTATAAGCTACCAAGATAAAGACGAAGGTGATGGTCGACTACGTGAAAGGAACCCACAGCTCATAGTCAAACTAGAATAATAAGATTGTGGGCATAGTTGTAAGGTTCCTTTGGAGCTACGTTGATTACCCGTGACATACACATTTAGGCATGATTATAATTTGTTTTACTTGTAGATTTGGAACTTGATGACTCAAATAATAAAAGTCGTTTATACTATTATTGAATGGCTTGAATATATATTGAAATTGATTAAGATTTTAAAGAAATAAATAATAAAAAACATTTATCAATGACACACACTTTATAAGTTCATTTATTATAATATATTAAGATTGGTTAGTGTTGTAATAGATGTCAAATTGAGGTTCATATGTGAGCATAATATCTTTCAATTAAAAGAAAAACACGAGATGGAACACATAAAACAATGTTTCACATTAGGTTGAATCAAACATACAACTATACATATGGGCACGATGACCGGTTCAAATGAAAATAATATTTCTTATTGACGTAGTCTTCTCCTTTTGATGATGTTAGTGAATTTTTTGTTCGATACTTAATAGTTTAAAATAAAAAAATTATAATTATTTCTAAAGGGCATTTTTCAATTCTTTAAGTGCTTAGTCTTTTTATATTATATTTCTAGAGTCAATAATAATATATGGTCTTTTTAAAGAGGGTTTCCGATTGCTTAAATGCTTAGTCTTTCTATTGTTATATCTCTAGAGTCAATAATAATGTGGTCTTATCAATTCACACATTCTTTTCAATAATGGCAGTCGCGAGGTTGTGAGGGGATGACTCATCAAAACTGTAGACCCAATTCATCATCCGTCTCTTTTGATGGTTTTGTAATATCGGATTAATCTCCAATCCATTTATATTCATCATCGATATAAATATTCTCCAGCAGCACCTGTAAAGCTTATATTGAGAACATGTCCTAATTTAACTTAATAAAACTTTTAATTATAATAAGACTCTCTAAATCAAATTGTCCGGAATATAAGATTTAATTGAACTTTCAACAAATCTGAAAGGGAAGTTGTTCCCTTTTCTGTATCTGATGTGTTCCACTTCAATGATGGAAATCATAATAAAGCGTTTATTGTTGTGCCATGTTTATCAAGTCAATCACGTAGTTGTAATTGAGGGAGGGGTCCATTTGACCTAACGATCCAAAATGGATGGCAAAAAATTCTAAATTCTCAAACAAATAAAGCATATGAAAATATATAATTTTTTGGATATTTTTTGAAAAAAAACCCATAACTTTGGGTTTGGACACCCCAAATTAAAAAAAAAATTCATAGAATATCTTTTTTAATAAATAATTATTTTATTTTTATCGATCATTATCCTTCGTCATTCCTTTACCTGCACCCCACCCCACCGGCTATCCCCCTCCACCTTATGCCTAGGCATCCTGCTCATTGGCTCTTGTCATGGATAGACTATGGCTCTTATACGATGAATGAAGGGTTGCTTACTGACCCTTGCATAGCTGTTGTGTTTACAATCATTGACAAACGAGGAGGAAGATGAGTTCGAAGAGGGAGAAGGCGATGGGTAGATCCATAAGAAGGGAGAAGGTCAGTAAGGTTCGCGAAGGTGGTCATAACCCTTGTATTCCCTCCTACCTAGGGTCACGAATGACTATAGTGAAAATCAACAGATTGATCGGCTAAGCATGGATAGAGGCGTTACTAGGGCTGAGGCTATAGGTAAAATTATTTAAATATTATAAGGGTAAAATCATACGTGTAATTTGAAGTGTCCTCTCCATTTTACGTAGGATTTCCTCTGTCTCTCTCTCTTTATTATTTCAATCCTTTTGACAAATGCAACGGCTTCCAATCACGAACTCCTCCTCGTAAAGATAATTTTCTATGGAGATAAATAAAATTATTTTAACCCACTTGAAATTTGACAAATGTAAATAACATACAAAATAAATATTTTCACATATCATAACAAGACGGATAGAGACGGTGATAAGTTTCTTAACTTTACATATTACTTTTCTAAAAAATTAATTTAGTGAAAATATTATCATATTATATTAAACCTTATGTTGTCTTTGTTAGGAAAGAGGTCGGCACTAAGGGGAGGATGAATTAGTACAGCAGATAAAAATATCAGTTTAAATTTTTTTTTTTTTACGATAAAACCGAACTCGAAAATGCTTAACTTTGAAAGCGAAGTAAGAGCAAGACAGTTTGCAGTTAATGTAAATTGAAGGAAGTAAATGCAAATCAGAGAACACGCCAATTTTATAGTGGTTCGGTCGTCGTGACCTACATCCACTCTATTGATTCCTCTTTCATCAAGGCCACCAACATCCACTATCGATCTTCCTTTAATAGGCAAAGATTAACCTCTTTCTTACACCCCTTTTCTTCTTTTATCGGGTTTAGTACAGCGGATAAAAACATCGATTTTAGAAAATCCTTTCTTACGATAAAACCAAACTCAAAAATGCTTAACTTTGAAAGCGAAGTAAGAGCGTATTGAAGGCAGTTTGCAGTTAATGTAAATTGCAGGAAGTAAATGCAAACCAGAGAACACGCCAATTTTATAGTGGTTCGGTCGTTATGACCTACATCCACTCTGCTGATTCCTCTTTCGTCAAGACCACCGGCATCCACTATCGATCTTCCTTTAATAGGCAAAGATCAACCTCCTTCTTACACCCCTCTTCTTCTTTTACCCGGTTTAGGAGACAACCCTTACAAGCACTCACTCCTCTCTCAAACTATTCTAACACTTATACTAGAGGAGGATTCTCATAAGAGATTTTTACAGTATTTTTCCCTTTTTAAATTCTTTATGCTTGTGTTTTTTAACTAGGGATGAGAAGGGTATTTATAGGCTTCAAGTTGATTCAAACTTGAAGCCTAAAAATATCTCATCCCGGGTTTCCTAGGCATGGGCAATACCACCGCCTGCGCTAGGCGGTACCACCGCCAATGTCAGTCTGACACTGACATTGCACTGGGCGGTACCACCGCCCAGACTGACAGTACCACCGCCTACGGCCTCTCGGAGGCTGTGTTTAGACGGTACCACCGCCCAAACCGACGATACCATCGCCTAACACAATCTCGGAGATTGTGCCACGACGGTGTTACCTCTTGGGGCACTATTTGAGCTTTTTTATTGGGCCCAACACAGTTCTTACATGGGCCCAACTGGCCCCTAATTGGGTTGGCCCAAATCCAAGTCTAATTACATGCTAACTACAAAATCTAAGACATTTACTAAGCTAAACAAGTCCCTATGTCTTGGTTTCTTCCGGCGAACTTCCGATGATCTCTCGGCAATGTTCCAGCGAACTCCTGGTAAGCTCCTGGACTTCACGATGATCTTCTTGGCGAGTTCCGATGAGCTTCTCTGGGAAGCTTTGAGACTTCTGGGTTGGTTCCTATAGAACTTCCGATGAATTCTCGAACTCTCAACAAAATCACGTCCTTAACTCTGGGACTTCATTTTATTTCATGCCTTGCTATCGTAGTTGATCCTGCACATATAAAACACACTTCGATCTAGACAATACTAAGCATTAATTATGTTGTCCGGCATGTCATTGGTCCCTCGACGCTTCATCCGATTCTTCAGTGCATCGTCCTCTCTTGTGACCTATTGCCCAATCAGCCATTTGACTCCACAACTCTGATATCCTTGGTGCAATATTCGCTCTTCTTGACCCGATACCCGAAGCCTTCTGTCGATACATCGACCGATCCACCGGCTCGACGTACAATCTTCTGACATGTTTTCCTCCGGCCCAACATGATTTTTCCCGCTTTAATTGTCTCATCTTGATCGAAGCATCCTGCATCACTAAAAACACAGATCAAATCATAAACACTTATTAATTTGTTTCATCATCAAAATATGAGATTCAACAATCTCCCTCTTTTTGATGATGATAATCAATTGATGACGGAGTTAACCTTAACTCCCGGAGTTTAAACAAACTCCCCCTATCAATATGTCATATTGATAGAACCTTGAATTCAAACCGAATTCAAGTTATTACAAATATTCATCATGAATATTTGCAACACATTATTATGCATAACATGATCATACTTCTCCCCCTTTGTCATCAACAAAAATGAGAAGTTCAATTCTCATGCGTTTAGAAATTCAAGTTTAAATCGTTACATAATAAATATAATTTTCAGTTTTATCATTATGCAAGCTAGTAAGTCTTGGTGTTGTTCAAGATAGCAAGTTCTACATCATGCATGCTAGCAGTAATTAGAGATGTGTAAGTTTGCATATTTTGCTTCTTAAGATAAGCAAAATGTGTAAATTAGCAAGTTCAAGATAGCAATGTTGCTTCTCTTGAGATTGAAAGCTAGCAAGTCTAGGTAATATTTAAGATAGCAAGTTTTATATCATGCAAGCTAGCAAATTCTTATATCATTTTAAAAAATATAAGCTAGCAATATTTCGAAAGTAAATACAAGATAGCTTTCTTGTTTAAGTGTTCAAGCTAGCGATTCTTGCTTCCTTTAGCAATTGTACAAGTTGCAAATTTTTGTATTTTCTTGACTTGTGCAAGTTAGCTATCTCCCCCTTTGTTATTGTCAAAAAGAAGGGAAGAATATAATTTTGTATCTTTTTTTTCCTTTATAATAATTTTCAAAGCATGACAAAGGTAAAGTATCAATCTTATTTATGCATCATTATGTTTTCAAATTAAAACATGCATAATTTTAAAACTTTACATATCATCCTTACTCTATCCATGATACTAAAAATCAACCATCATAGCATATATGATACTCATAAGCTTACAAATTTTATATCATTTCATAGCATCAAAATAATATCATGAGTATCTTATGCATAAATTCATATCATCACATGAAGAATATCAAGAAAAATTAATTGGGTGATGAGATAAACATTTCATGAATACAAGGAATTGCATAAAAATCATATTATGAAAGACAAGATCATGTGAATACCAAAAGGCATGATTTCTTTTGAAAAACCTCCTCATAAATAATCAAAAGAATATCTTAAGAGATCAAATAATGAAAGATATTCAAAAAAAAATTTAAATCATGAATTTCGAAAAAGATATTCTCTTTAGTAAATCGTAAAAGGAAACATAGGAGAAAAAGATTTCAAGTGATGCATAAGCACTCTTATGATTCATATTGAAAATTTTCTCAAAATGCAAGAGAATAAAGAGTAAGAAATCTTGATTTACGAAGGATTTTTATGTAATAAATCTCGAGAAATCAAGATCATGATTTCGATAAAACCTATTAAATTCAAACCATCAAAATCAATTTCATGATTTACAAAATTTATAACATAAATAGATTCATGATTTTAAATCCAATAATATATTTTTCTTTTTATGTGTTACATTTTAAGTGATTGATTTCATATAAGCATGCTCAAGTTTATTTTAGTATTAAAACCATATATCATAGTTTAAAATCAAAAGAGCAAATATCCTCATGGAAATCATTAAGATCAATAAACCATAAATTACCTAAAACTCGTCATTATGTCAAATCATCATGCATAATTTCAAAAAATAAATTTATTAAGCATGATATCATGAAACATGATTTCATAAAGTATTTTTAATCAAAATCATTTTGTTTATCATAAACATATAATTTTTATTATCATTTTCAAAATTACTAGAAAGATAAGCGTGATCCTTAAACGCTTTTAATTTTTTTAACATTTTCATTAAACATACAATTTTCAAGAAAAAAATTATATATAATTTTCTAAATAAAAAAATAACTTCATGAAAAGTATTATGTAATTTCAAATTAAATTAAAGGTATTTTGATTACCTCATTGTCGAAAGCCGTTAAGGTGTAGTTTGCCACCTCGCATTTGTTGATTTTCTCATCGTCTTTAGAGGAGCTCGATTCATCCTATTTTGTGTTCTTCTTCTTGTGTTCAAAGCAAGTAGTTAAGTTTTTTTTGTTCTTTAATTTTTATTTCATAAACTTTTAAAATTTATTAGTAAGGAGTTCAAGTTCACCATCACTTGAGCTTATGCTCGAGTGGTCTTCTTTTGTTCGATGTGCCAAATCCTTCCTGTTCTTTAGAAGGTGGCTCTCAAGTTCTTTAAATTCATTGTACGTCATTTCATAGGTCATTAGAGACTCGATAAGTTCTTCGATAAAAAAAGTATTCAAATTTTTTAATTCTTGAATAGCTGTTACTTTAAAATTCTAATTTTTAGAAAGTGATCGTAAAACTTTACTAACAAGTTTAAAATTCGAAAAAGTTTTACCAAAACCTTTTAAACTATTGATGACATCCATAAAACGGGTGTACATATCTCCAATAGTATCGCTTGGTTTCATTTGAAATAGTTTAAAATTATGCATCAAAAAGTTGATTTTCGAATCTTTAACTTTGTTAGTACCTTCATGTGTGATTTCGAAAGTATGCCAAATTTCGAAAGCTATTTCACATATAGAAATTCGATTAAACTCGTTTTTGTCCAAGGTGCAAAATAAGACATTCATAGCCTTTGCATTTAGAGAAAAATTCTTCTTCTCCAAATCATTCCAATGATTTATTAGAAGAGAAGACATTTGAAAACCAAATTTGACTATGTGCCATAAATCGAGATTCAGTGAAAGCAAGATAACTTTCATTAAAGTTTTCCAATAAGTGTAGTCCGTCCCATTGAAAAAGGGAGGACGAATGAGAAAGTGACCATCTTGAAAGTCAAAAAGAGTCATTTCTTTTTGGGTGTTAAACCAAATAAGAAAACAAGGCTCCGATACCAATTGTTAGGAAAGAGGTCAGCACTAAGAGGGGGAGGTGAATTAGTGCAATGGATAAAAACATACCAATCCATAAAATTATATATAATTTTTTCTTGAAAATTATATGTTTAATGAAAATGTTCAAAAAAAAATTAAAAGGATAGTTGGTCTTCACCAAGTATGATCATGTTATGCATGATGACGTATTACAAATATTCAAGATGAAATTTATAATGACTTAAATTTTGCTTGAATTCAAGGTTCTATCAATATGACATATTGATAGGGGGAGTTTGTTTAAATTTTAGGAGTTAAGGTTAACTTCGTCATCAATTGGTTGTCATCATCAAAATAGGAGAGATTATTGAATCTCAGATTTTGATAATGAAACCAATTGATAAGTGTTTATGTTTTAATCTGTATTTTGAGTGACGCAGGATGCTTCGATCAGGATGAGACAATTAAAGCAGGAAAAATCATATTAGGCCAAAGGAAAACATATCAGAAGATTGAACGTCGAGCTGGTGGATCGGTCGATGAATCGACAGAAGGCTTCGGGCTATGGATTCTGGCATCGGGTTAAGAAGAGCGGATATTGCGCCAAGGATATCGGAGTTGCGGAGTCAATTGGTCGATTGGGCAATAGGCCGCAAGAGAAGACGATGCGCAAAAGAATCGGACGAAGCGTCGAGGGACCAAAGACATGCCGGACAATATGATTAATGCTTAGTATTAATTGTTTAGATCGAAGTGTATTTTTACATATGCTGGATTAACTACGATAGCAAGGCATGAAGCAAAATGAAGTCCCGGAGTCAAGGACGCGATTTTATTGGGAGTTCGAGAGTTCGTCGAAAGTCCAAACGTTCGTCGGAAGTTCTACCGAGAAGTTCAGGAGCTTGCCAAAGAAGCTCGTCATAACTCACCAAGAAGATCATCGTGAAGTTAGAAGCTTGCCGAGAGTCCGCCGGAACATTGTCGACAAATTGTCGGAAGATCGCCGGAAGAAACTAGACTTACGGACTTGTTTAGCTTAGAATATGTCTTAGAAATCGTAGTTAGCACGTAATTGGGTTTTAATTTGGGCCAACCCAATTAGGGGCTAGTTGGGCCCATATAAGGACTGTGTTGGGCCCAATGAGAGGCCCAAACAGTGCCCCAAGAGGTGACACCGTCATGGCACAGTCTTCGAGATTGTGTTAAGTGGTGGTACCGCCGATTTGGGCCGTGGTATCGTCGGTCTAGGCAGTGGTACCACCCAAACACAACCTTCGAGAGGCTGTAGGTGGTGGTATCGCCCAGTGTTAAGCAGTGGTATTGCCAGACTGGGCGGTGGTACCGCCCAGTGCAGTGTCAGTGTCAGACTAACACTAGCAATGGTACCACCTGTGCTCGGGAAACCCGGGATGAGATGTTTTTAGGCTCTAAGTTTGAATCAACTTGAAGCCTATAAATACCTTTCTCATCCCTAGTTAAAACATACAAGCACAAAGAGTTTAAAGGTGAAGAAACGCTGTTGTAATCACTTAAGAAATCCCCTCCTCTAAGTCTAAGTTTAGAATTCTATTTAGGAGGAATGAGTGCTTGCAAGGGTTGTCTTCTAAACCCGGTAAAAGGAGAAGAGGGTGTAAGGAGGTTGATCTTTGCCTATTAAAGGAAGATCAATAGTGGATGTCGATGGCCTTAACGGAAGAGGAATCGGCGAAGTGAATGTAGGTCACGACGACCGAATCACTCTAAAATCTAGTTTGCATTTACTTTTTGCTATTTACCTTATTGCAAATTGAATTTCTCTTTCACTATGTTTCCGTATAATTTCAAGTTAACATCTTTACGAAACCAGTTTTATCGAAACAAAACGTTTTTGACGACATGATGATGTGTTTATCCGCTGCACTAATTCCTCTTACTTCGCTTTTAGTAATTTTGAAAATTATATAATTTTGATGTTGAATTGGTTGAAAGCGTACAAAAGATGCATAGTAGATGTAAAACAAATTAAGAAGTTTGCAGTAAAATAAATTGATCAAATATAGAAATACAAATCAGAGAAGAACACGCCAATTTTATAGTCGTTCGGTCGTGACCTACATCTTCTATGGACAAAAGTAAATTAGTAGCTCACTCAAGCCTATAAAAGAACAAATTGACTAAACCAAAAGCCGACATCAATATTTGGGTAGCATTTTACACACCTTAGTTTTTATTCCCCATACAACTTCCACATGTAACTTATTGCCATAGTAGTCAACATAGAGCAGATGCCTTAGGAAGTATCAGAGAAGGAATCATGAATGATCACTCGAACTGCGATAGGAATTCTTACTGCGTGCTTCCCATCATCAAACCATGTCAAGCTTCCGAAGTTGAAGTCCCCTTGCACCATCTGAAGCGGCGTGAACGTCACCGCGAAGGTGTGCGTCGTCGTGGAAGCATTGAACTGGAGAAGAGAAGGCTCGACCACCATGTTGACACCCGGAGGAGACTCCACCATTGCCCTGTAAATGGAATCCGTGTCCCCCACATTGGTTACGGTTCTCCACACCGTCAGTGTTGTCTTCTTCAAGTCGGGAATGGAGATGGAGGGCAGATTCAGGCGATACAGCCGACTGTCCACCAAGTCACAAGTGGTCGACGGACCGTAAGTGCAGTTGAAGAACTTGAAGTAGTCTTCGGTTCGACGTCATAAATAAGCCCGGGATCAGCGGCTTTGTTAGGATCGATGTGACCGCCGCCAAAGTCGAAAGGATCGGCGAGCTTTCGAGGAACTCCCTCTGCTTCTATGGGGAAGCCGTATGCATTGGCCGTATGAGCTTAAAACAGAGGTTGTAATGTACTTTAACATCGGGAAAGCAGACAGAGAAGAACTCCGGAACGATGCAGAAGCAGGATGGTCAATCTACTCACCAGTTGTGACGAGTGCTGATTTGATGGCAGCAGGAGACCACTGGGGATGTGCTGCTTTAAGAAGAGCTGCTACGCCAGAGACATGGGGACAAGACATCGATGTTCCAGACTCAAACTTATAGGAATCTTTCACTGCGGCCAGGATAAGGAATCCGGGAGCTGTGATATCGGGCTGTCCAAAGGCAGTGATGGTGAGCACACCAGTTCATCGAAAAGAACCAAACATGTGAGCTTCTAGTAGATAATAGAAATTGCACCGACCTTGACTAGATCTGGGAACAATATACTCGGCCCTCTCGACGAGAAAGCTGTGACCCTGGGCGACATAACTCCACTCCCGACCATATCCTGCGTTAGGCTCACCTTCACCAGCGGAGATCTGCCAATTTCCTTCCGTGGTTATTATTCCCGAAAAGAAAATTCTTATCTGTTTAGGAAAACGGAACTCGAGTTGAGCAGACCTTGTATTCGTTACATAATCTTCTATTTGTTTTCCGATCTCGTAATCTACAAAGACGCAAACGGTGCCGTTGCAAATTTCGTCGATGTAGTGGAGGATACTGGCGGAGTACTGTGCAAAGATAATGCCCTTCCCTCCTGCTTCCTGAACATTAATGGCAGCCAGTGGAAAGTATCGCTTGGGTGGTGTGCTTGAGGCGCTGGCAAGCTCGTAACAGAGCACAATCTTTCCGACTACATCACTCGAATTCAGATCGTCCCGCGAGCAACTGCAACAATAGATCAAATGCACATTACTAGGTACTCTTTTCTTTAAGAACATTTAATCGAATTATAGTTACCTCCCACCATCTGCTAGCTCTTTGAATTCTCCATCGGTGGATTCATAGAGGATGGATTGTCCCTGCCGCAGCAACCATGAACAATTAATTCGATATAAGTAGATGCAAACTTTCAAATGTATTAGCGTCTGTGAAAACTACACGTTCGCACCACCACGGTTCGGTTGTCTCCGAGGGTTAGGATGGTAGGAAACGATCGATCCATGGTGCTGGCTGCCACCGTGATCACCCACGGCAGGTCATTAGAAATGGTCTGGGGAACGGGACCATCGTTGCCTCCAGCGAAGATCACAGTTATTCCCTTTGCTACCGCATGTATGGAAGCAAAGTATGGGTGAAGTAAGCCCCCAAGTGAGAGTGATAAGATGTCCACACCATCATGCACTGCGTCATCTATCGCTTTTAGAAGGGCGGCATCCGGGCACCTTCCGTTGCTTCCCCAGCACGCCTTGTATATTGCGAGCCGGGCACGAGGAGCGCCTCCTCTTGCTACGCCGGCACCGAGGCCATGGAAGCTCGCGTTACCCACGAATGAACCAGCCGCGGTGGAAGCCGTGTGGGTTCCGTGGCCCTGAAAATCTCGGGGAGAACGGTAGTCTACGCTGATGTCGGAATCGTCGACGCCTCCGGCGTACCATCTTGCACCGATGATCTTGCGGTTGCAGTGGTTGACGGTGAAGTTTTGACCTACTTCACACGTTCCTTTCCAACGGGATGGGACGGGGCCGTAACCATGGTCGTCGAAGCTTCTCGATTCCGGCCAAATGCCTATACAAACAAAGTTCACATGACACGGTCAAATCAACAAGCTCGATGCCAGTAACGAAATAAATATATAACACTTGCCTGAGTCGACAACACCGATGATGATGCCATCGCCGAAGTTGCCTCTTCGAAGTAGTCCTGTGGATTGGGGTTGTTTATAACCAAGACCAAGGTAGTCCCAGCTTCGTGTAGTATGCAGCGGAACGCTGCGGCTTGGATTGACGCTGATCACCTCCGGCAATTCTACCAATAAAAGAAAAAGGTCAATATGATGAAGGCGCTTACTCATCTTCATTGAGAATTATGTATATGTATAAATACGATTTCCTTTCTCATAACTTTTCACGAACATCAATTCTCCTTTTCATGATCCATTTACATGTTTAAACCAACAAAGGAGACATGATTTATTCACTATAAACATGCTGTTTCTCATCTCAAGACGCCAACCAGCGATGGATTGTTCTCATCAGTTGTGCGGTTAATCATATTAGAACTTGAAGAAGGAAGGAAGAACCTGCAATTTGATCTGCTTGAGATTCTGTAAGCATGGCTGCAAAACCCGAGAAGCCATGCTTATAGCTGTAGACAATTGAACTCACAGCTTCCTCCTTGCTGAATCACCAATTAGAATAACCTGTAATCGAGCATATATGACAGAAAGATGAAAGGAACACAAACTATATATGGTGCAAAAATGCATACCTCCCCAGTACGGAAGACATCGTATCATGGTGCGACGCAGTCACAAGGTCTGGATCTTCGTGTTGCCTCCCTCCCATGTACACTATGTACAGCAGCTACACAGAAGAGACCATTGAGATGTTAGTCCGTGGACATCAATTGTTAAGATGGAAGAGAGACGCTCATGGACCTTGGTCGATGATGGTGTACGTCCAAGTGCTGCCATTTGGATGAAGCTTGAAAGGAAGAGAAGTAGAAGCATAGAGGATAGAAGATGCTGGGAACCCATCTTGCATGTGGCCGTGGAGGAGCAGCGTTGCTCCAATGGCGCTACTTATAAGCCTATGAAGCCACATGACCGATGGCGGTGATGGTCAATGATAGCTTGTTCGTGGTGAATTAAGCCAAGGATAACTTTGTTGACATGAAAGACTAATGAAAATAAAAGGATATTGTTTTATTATATAATAAGGAAAATATATCTTTTTTTGGTATTTCAGGGAAAATATATCTTTGTTAACATGATATATTCATCCATGTAAACATCCAATTTTCTTGCGTCGATCCTTCACTCATCCATAAAGTAATTTACTTTATGTAAAACATTGTGATATGAAAGATTCATAGGGTCCAATCCTAAAACTTAGAAGTTTTCAAGTAAAATACTATTGCGTAAAGTTTTTGCTAATGGATTTAACTTAATCAAATCAATCTCTTAATTATTTATTCTAGATTGAAAGATTATAGTGATACTAAAAGAATAGAAAGAAATAAAAATATGAGTCTAATTCTCTTTATATTAATATCGTTGTAAATTTAAAACTGAATAACGTTTAGATAAAGATTTTCTGAACAGTATCAAAAGGCATATACATCTAAACTTCGATATATAATTATTTGATTTCAGTTCTTGATATTAAAATTTTTTCGCATGATAAAAAATGATTATATTTTTATGTTAATATAATTTACTAGCATGGCTCCTTTACGTTGAGACCCACCCTAATCTGACACTTTCCTTGATTATTTCTTTACTTAGTCACCATTCAAAGGGAGTTGGCGAGGAAGAGAAGCAGAAAGAGAGAGGATAGTATATATTGAGAACTCGTCTTGATTTGGATACGGAGAAGCTGCATTAACGAGTCATCCAAAATGGACTAGTTCAAGTCTTATTCTGACAAGTAAACATGAAACGAGTAATATCAATCTGCAATTTGATAATACGATATAGCAAAAAATATATGATGATAGTAACCCATTTTTGACTTTTCGAATGAGCATTAGCTTTCAGAAGGTAGGAGTGACGAAACAGATACTGCGAATAGTTGCTAAATAATTACCAAGTGAGACTACATCTCATGTATTAATAGGCATGCTAAGTCAATGGTGACCAGTTGGTGT
This sequence comes from Musa acuminata AAA Group, assembly GCF_036884655.1. Classification (NCBI taxonomy): domain Eukaryota; kingdom Viridiplantae; phylum Streptophyta; class Magnoliopsida; order Zingiberales; family Musaceae; genus Musa; species Musa acuminata. Next base: position 8,320,936 of record NC_088329.1, on the reverse strand, counting down.
CTGACGAGTTGAGGCTTCGACCATTCGCACCACGCGTTCACAAAAAAGTTAGTCGTGCGAGGACCACATACGATGGGGAGAGGTTTTTAGAGAGACATTTTGGTTTAGTTCTTGGTGATTACAATGGACGTCACCTCACAACGTAGGTGAAAGGACTCTCCCTCCGTCTCAGTAACCTTGAGCACAGGAAAAGTTCATGGAGGGAGCAGCTATCGACGGTTTTGGATTGGAAGAGATGGACTAGATTGTGCTTCGATCCAACTGACGTGACGAGTAGATGATGGTTTTGGATTGGATAGAGCATTCATCTCATGTTTCATGTCGCCTATTCACCACATGATTGACTAAGTCAAGCCTTTACGTCAAGATGCTATACGTATTCCACTACGATGATGGGAACCGTGATGCATTATTGCACCATGGTAGACGCACGGACCTTCGCAAGTCTCATCGAGCACAACAATATAACTCTTTCTTCGCTTTTCAGTGTGATAGGGGGGAATATCCACATAGAGCTCCGAATTTTTAAAATGATAAAAGCAACTCTCTAACAATTTTTATTTTTTTCTTAATAATTATTATCTTTTCTTTCCATCATTTTAATAAACTAGCTGATATAATTAAATCGGTTCAACCAATCAAAAGTTCAAAACACCTAAGGTGAAACTAGACTTATTCACACCAATCAAAGAAATTTAATTTGTTAAATGATGTAACAAACGAAGCATACTAATAAAATGATAGAATGACACACTACGTAATACTCGATAAATACTCTCACTTTAATGCTTCGAGTTTAAACACTATCTCATAAATTACCAAGTCATCCTGTCGGGCAAACTAAGATATATAACCACAATAATGCTTCTGTATATCTCACTTTACTTGATAATTGAATATATTCAAATCAGATATATTTACTATATTTAAATATATAAAAAATATAGTTGAATATATTAATGATTATATTTATATTCATGCGTTATAAAAATAATAGTTCAACCTTTGGGTGATCCTGAAAGTTCTTATAAACTATGAATATCAATATAATAATTAGAAAATATACCATCATATCATTAATAAGCAGCCACAAATCATGGAGAGTTTATTTATGAACTTTATTTAATTGATGTTTATGTAATCATAATCTTTCACGGCTTTGGTGACTAACAAACCACTTAATACATAAATATTAAATTACTCATGATTTTAGCTCATAATATATGAAATAAAGCTATAATGTTATAATCTAATTCATTACCATAATATGACTTATAGTCATCCATTTCATTAAAAAAAAAAAAGAGTGAATTGAGTTTTATGATCGGTATAATTTAAACAAAGTTAAATTCAATTGTTAAGACAAATTATAATTGAAATTACCATAAAATATCATAATCATAATTTTAATTGATAATAAAAATCAAATTAAATAATAAAAATCATAAGTCTAAAATCATAGCTCTGATGCCACATATAAACAATTTTATTCATGTACAAAATGAAACATCATAGTGGACTAGAATTAGTTAATTTCATGAAAAAAAATTCTTTAATTGAAATATCTTGATCTCTCAGAAAATGTCTAAAATTTCATCTTTTGAGAAAATCTAAATATCCTGAAAGATAATTCAGACGAGTAGAATTTTGGTTTCTCCCTCCAAAATCATGTACTTTGGCATTCGTGATTAATGCAAATATATATGGATGGCAGGACCAGGGTCAAATGTCTTGATGTATTCCATCAAGACATGAATTAAGAATTAATATGAGCAACATTCTTTATCATCAGTGGATATGACAACTTAAATTAGGTTTTCTTTCTCATTAATTATTTATTAAATTATCATTAAATTTCAAAAAATAAATTAGGGAGTTTAACTTGATGTCATAACGTTGGATATCCAAAGGTTGGATTTTTTTTGTATGTCATAAAGATGGTATTGCTAATCATAGCTTTGTTTATGTTTTTCCCATTAAATATTTACATGTTTATAATACTTTTATCATATCTTAATTTCATCATGTTCTCATTTAAATTATTCACTTCTAAAATAGTTTGATAAGTGAGAGTTGAATTATTTTGTGAAGACCGATTTTCAAATTGTAAGTTATTATGAAAAAAATGAGTCCATCAAATCTATATTATAATCTGTGGTGTTAGAATTAAACTTATTAAAATATTTTAAAGAGGTTAGAAAAAAAGATTAAACTCATTATAGAGAGGTTCATTGCATCAAGAAGAAAAATAAATTAAATGCATATATAATGATTAGCCAAATTAGCAATTGATTCTTAAAAGGATTTCTTGGAGGAGATGATTCGTTTTGAGTAAAATTAATGTAATGTATCTTTGGGGAATATATAAGCCTCGGGCCATGAAACGTATAGAGTTTTGAAATTATAAAGAATTTTGAGTGAAAGATAAAATATCTTACCTTATATTACTATTTCTTTGTGTGATAACCCTATCCCTTCTTCTTATCGAGTTTAATATTTGATATTATAACTTAAGTTAAGCTATAGCCTCTTCCCTAAGCACCATCCAAAAAAAATTTCTAGATTGACAAAAAAAAATTATGATATATGGTGTATCTAAATGAAAGTTCTTCTAGATTCCCAAGATGTATGAGAGTTTGCAAAAGATGGATTTGTTGAACTAAGTCTAGCAAAAGAAGAAGGAGCAATGAATATAGAAGCAAGAAAACAACTTAAAGATAGAAGAAAGAAAGAGAAAAAAACTTTGCTCACGATCTACCAAGGGCTTGATGATATAATATTTGAGATCATCACTCTAGCAAAGACTTCAAAAAAGACTTTGGAAATGCTTCAAAAAGCATTCGGTGGTACGGAGAAGGTAAAAAGTTTTCATTTATAAGCTGAGTTTGAAAAATTATAACAAAGTACTTATAAATCTATTTTTACTTATTTCTTAAAAGTCATTTCTAATATTTATCAAATGAGATGAAATGATGAATAAATTAGTGATCAAAGAATAATAGAAAAAAATACTAAGATCTCTATATTAAAAGTTTGATTTTATTATTATAGCAATTGAAGAGTCTATATATTTGGAACAAATATCTTTAGAACAACTAACGGATTCTCTTCAAGTTCATGAATAAAAGCTTACAAAAAGAAGAAAAAAAAATCTATAAAGCAGGCACTACAAACTAAGCTTACTCTTGAAAATAAATATGAATCAAAATTTCAAAGAGGAATAGAACATGGATAAAGAGGAAGAGGTGATAGAAATCAGACCAATCAAGAATATCAAAATAATGAAAGTGATGGAGAAAATTTAAGTTAAAAAGGCTGAGGTTATGGTCAAGGATGTAGCTGAAACCATGGATGTGATAGAATTTCTAAAAGATCTGAAATACAATACTTTGCAAAAGGTATAGATACTACTTCTTTAAATATTATTATAATCCTAATAATCAAGATGATAATACAAATTTTATTGAGTAAGAAAAGAACAAAAATTAAGTTTTGATAATGAGTTATAATAATTTGAAAGAATATTAGTCTATGACATTGTATCTAGATACAAGAGCTACAAATCACATGTGTAGTATCAAAGAGTTATTTTCATAAATCACATATTATTTCAAGAATATTACATTTGGTGATATATCTCAAAGAGCAATAAGAGGTAAAAAGTATAATTTTTTTTAATCTAATAATGAGAAAGAATTATGTATTTTAGATATTTATTATGTTCCTGATATGATAAATTATATTATGAGCTTAGGGCAATTACTTGAAAAATATTATAATATTAAGATGAAATATATTGCTCTTTTAATTCATAATAAGAATATAAAATTAATATCACGTGTGATAATAGTAAAGAACATAATATTTCCTTTACATTTATGTATTTTTTGATCGATCAAATTATTTTAAAATTGATATTAAAGATATTTCTATATTATGATATCTTAGATATGCTCATTTAAATTTTGAGGCTTTGAAATTTCTAGAGAAATATAATATAGTGATAGGAATGTCAAGAATTAATTACCCATCGAAATTATGTGAAGTATGTGTCATGGGCAAGCAAGAAAAAAGTCTTTCAAAGTCAAAAGAATAAAAAGAACATGATGTTGACTTGATCTAGCGTACTCATATGTTTGTGGACCTATCAGTCTAATATCACTTGAAGGAAGCAAGTATTTTCTTACTTTTATCGATAATTATAGTGGCAAAACTTGGGTTTACATGTTAAAAAAAAAAAGTTTTAAGCAAATTCAAAGAATTTAAGGATTTAGTTGAAAGATAAAATAGTTATAAGATTAAATGTTTAAGAACAGATAAGGGTGGTGAATATATATCAAATGAATTTAAATATTTTTATAGAAATAATAAAATTTTATGTCAATTCACTATGTCATACACACCTTAATAAAATGGTGTCCTAGAAAAAAAAGTAGGACTAATTAATATGGTCTAATGCATGTTAAAGGAAAGAAGAATTACTAAAGAATTTTGGTAAGATACTATTGCTTGTATAGTTTATTTGCTTAACAAGTTTCTAATAAGACGAGTTGGTAATGTTACACCAAAAGGAGTATGGAGATTACAGAAATCAAGAGTCAATCATTTGATAATTTTCAAAAGTGTTGCATTTGCTAAGATACTAGAAGAAAAGAAACAAAACTTGAGGATAAAAGCTAGAGATATATCTTGTCAGGTTATGTTGAGAATTTTAGTAGCTACAAACTCTATAATCCTATCAGAAAATAAAGTTATGATGTCAAGAGATGTTAAATTTAATGAATAACAAATTTGGAACTGAAAAAGTGAGTGTTAGGATGCACTAAGAGGGGGGGGAGTGAATTAGTGCAGCGATAAAAATTACGTTGATTTGAAAAATTTTGTTCAATAAAATCATTTCGACAAAGTCCATATTGGAAAGTAATGACTTAGAGTAAATGTAAAGTGTAGAGTGTAGCTAAGTAATGAAAGAAAGTAGTAAGGAAAGAACACACCGAATTTATAATGGTTCGGTCATTGTGACCTATGTCTACTTCTGATTCCTCCTCCGTCGAGGTCACTGACATCTACTAATGGTCTTCCTTCAATAGGTGAAGACCAACCACCTTCTTACAAAGTTTTTCTCTTTTTCACGGGTTTAGAAGATAACCCTTATAAGTCTCACACCTCTTCTCTAATGATTTCAAAGCTGAAGAATGAGGAGAAGGACCCTTAGTACAACACTTTTACACCCCAATACTTAAAGATTTTTTTCACACTTTTTTATTCTTTTTTATTTTCTTTTCATGTAAAAAGGAGTGGGATATTTTTAGGCCCCAATGACTTCAAAATTGGAGCCAAAAAGTGTCTCATCTCATATTTTTGGGGTTCTGGTGGTACCACCATCAGTACTGGGCAATACCATCGCATGACATTCTGACACTGGGCGGTACCATCGCCAACCTTGGGCGGTGCCACCGCTTGGCAAGGCTCTAAATGGCCGAGTGGGCCTTCCATCTAGCCCAACTATACCCTAAATCGGGCCCAATTAGCCCCTAACTGAGTTAGTAAGATTACCTTCCAATCATAACTCAATCTAAGTTCTAATTATGATAATTAAGGTATTAACTAAATAATTTTTATCTGGTGTGTCAATTGTTCTTCCGGTAAAGTCTCGACGAACTTTCGGCACGCTTTTGACGAACTCCCGATGAACTCTTAGCGAACTCCCGATGAACTCTCGATGAGCTCCCGATGAACTCTTGGCAAACTCCTAACGAACTCTCGAGGAGCTTCCGATGAACTCTTGGCGAACTTCTAGCACATCGTCCAAATCGTCGTCATATCGTCCAATCTTCAACTCCAACCCAATATCTACTTTATGCCTTATTCATTATCGAAGCCAATCTTGCAATACTTATCTCAACATATGGATTAGATCAATAATTTATCAATTAATTTCATCATTAAAATCTGAGATATAACAATGAGAAGAATAAGAAAGCTATAACTTCAAAAGAATAAGACAAGTAAGCACCGAAGAGGCTTTGCTGAAATCATCATCTAGATCAACTAGATCACATGATTCAAGAAGTCCGATTATAAGAAAAATAAGATTGATTCAAGAGATATATGATGTGACTCAAAAGGTTGATACTAACAATGATGAACTTTCTTTACTCTATCTTTTTGCAAGATATGATCCATTAACCTTTAAAAAAGCTTGTAGAGAAAAAAAAAATGCAATAAGCTATGAATGAGGAGATTCATGCTATTAATAAAAAAGATATATGAGAGCTTACAACACTTTCAAAAACCACCAAGCAATCAATGTTAAATGGATCTTCAAAACAAAAAGAAATGTAAAAGGTGAGATGGAGAAATATAAGGTCTGATTGGTTGCAAAAGGATACAAACAACAATATCGGATTGACTATAAAGAAATATTTACACTAGTTGCTCGATTGGAGATAGTAAGATTACTTATCTCCCTAGCAGTTCAAATGAAATAGAAAATTTTACAAATTGATGTCAAATCAGTATTTCTTAATAATTTTTTTTATGAAGAGGTATATATTAAAGAAAGCACTTTATGGGCTTAAACAAGCCCCACAAGCATGGAATTCTCTGATAGATGCTTATTTTATTCAAAACGAGTTTTCCAAGTGTCCACATAAACATGCTCTCTATATGAAATTTAACTCGATGGAAATATCTTCTTTATATGCTTGTATGTAGATTTAATTTTTAAGGGCAATAGTAGCTCTATGATTAAAGCCTTTAAGCACTCTATGAAAAAAAAGTTTAAGATGGCCGACTTGGGCCTATTAACTTATTTTCTCGATATCAAAGTTATACAAGACAATAAAGAAATTTTTATCTCATAAGAAAATTATGCAAATGAAGTTCTAAAGAATTTTTCTATAGAAGATTATCATCCTACAAATACACCTATAAAATATGATACCAAGTTAACTAAAGAATGTGAAGGAAAATATATTAATCTAACTTATTATAAAAGTCTAGTTTGATATTTAAGGTATTTGACATGAACTCGACCTGATATATTATTTGGAGTTAATTTAATAAGTAGATATATGGAAGCTCCTAAGATATCTCATTTAAATGTCACGAAAAGAATTTTACGATATATTAAAGAAACAATCGAATATGAAATATTTTATTCATCATCCAAAAGGTTGGAGCTTATTGGATATATTGATAATGATTAAGCCGAAAGCTATGATGATTGGAAGAGTACAATTGGATTTGTATTTTATTTTGGTGAAACTATATTCATATAGTCTTAAAAAAAAATAACATATTATTACTCTATCAAGTTACGAAGCAGAATATATAACAGCATCTTCTTATGTTTGTCATGCAATATAGCTAAGAAGATTACTTCATAAACTTCATATATTATAGGAGAAGTCGATCAAGATTTATATTAATAACAAATCAACTATTTCCTTAGCCAAAAATCTAATCTACTATGAAAGATCGAAGTATATCAACACAAGATTTTATTTTATAAGAGATCATGTCAAAAACAAAAAAGTGGAGCTATATCATATCAAGACAAGTGAACAAATAGCCGAAATACTTACAAAAACTTTTAAATTTAGAATATTTCAATAACTTTGAAAGAAACTTAGCATATTAGATGGAACAAGTTTAAGGAAGAAGAATGTTAAAATTAAACTTAAACTTATTAAAATATCATAAAGAGATTACGTTAATTGTAAGAGTGGTTCATTGCATCAAGAGAGAGGTTAGATTAATTGTATTAAGAGAGAGATTTATTGCATTAAGAGAGAAGTTCATTGCATCAAGAAAGAGGTTCATGAGAAAAAATAGATTAAATACCTATGAAAGGATAAGCCAAATTGACTATTGATTTTGAAAGAATTTTTTAAAAAAGAGTGATTTATTTTAAGGACAATTAATATAATATATCTTTGGGATTATATAAACATGAGGTCATGAAATATATAGAGTTTTAAAGTTATAAAAAAATTGAGTAAAAGATAGAATATCTTACATTATCATACTCTTCCTTTTACGTGATAATCATACTCGTTCTTCTTATCAAATTCAATATACGGTACGTCGATGCTAAATACTGAAGCGTACAAAACAACAGCCTAAACCAAAAGTAGCATCAATTTTTGGATAACAGAAGCAACCTAACACGTTAATTTTTATTCCCCATACGACTTCAACATTTATTGCGATAGTACCCGACGTAGAGCGGATACCTCCACAAGACTTAGGAGGTATCAGAGAAGGAATCATGAATGATCACTCGAACTGCGATAGGAATTCTTACTGCGTGCTTCCCATCATCAATCCATGTCAAGCTTCCGAAGTTGAAGTCCCCTTGCACCATCTGAAGCGGCGTGAACGTCACCGCAAAGGTGTGCGTCGTCGTGGAAGCATTGAATTGAAGAAGAGAAGGCTCGACCACCATGTTGACACCCGGAGGAGACTCCCCCATTGCCCTGTAAATGGAATCCGTGTCCCCCACATTGGTCACGGTTCTCCGCACCGTTAGTGGTGTCTTCTTCACGTCGGGAATGGAGATGGAGGGCAGATTCAGGTGATACAGCCGACTGTCCACCAAGTCACAAGTGGTCGACGGACCGTAAGTGCAGTTGAAGAACTTGAAGTAGTCTTCGGGATCGACGTCATAAATAAGCCCGGGATCAACGGCTTTGTTAGGATCGATGTGACCGCCGCCAAAGTCGAAAGGATCAGCGTGCTTTCGAGGAACTCCCTCTGCTTCTATGGGGAAGCCGTATGCATTGGCCGTATGAGCTTAAAACAGAGGTTGTCATGCTCCTTTAACATCAGGAAAGCAGAGAGAGAAGAACTACGGAACGATGCAGAAGCAGGATGGTAAATCCACGTACCAGTTGTGACGAGTGCTGATTTGATGGCAGCAGGAGACCACTGGGGATGTGCTGCTTTAAGAAGAGCTGCTACGCCAGAGACATGGGGACAAGACATCGATGTTCCAGACTCAAACTTATAGGAATCTTTCACTGCGGCCAGGATAAGGACTCCGGGAGCTGTGATATCGGGCTGTCCAAAGGCAGTGATGGTGAGCACACCAGTTCATCGAAAAGAACCAAACATGTGAGCTTCTAGTAGATAATAGAAATTGCACCGACCTTGACTAGATCTGGGAACAATATACTCGGCCCTCTCGACGAGAAAGCTGCGACCCTGGGAGACATTACTCCACTCCCGACCATATCCTGCGTTAGGCTCACCTTCACCAGGGGGGATCTGCCAATTTCCTTTCGTGGTTACTATTCCCGAAAAGAAAATTCTGATCTGTTTAGGAAAACTGAACTCGAGTTTAGCAGACCTTGTATTCGTTACATAATCTGTTATTTGTTTGCCGATCTCGTAATCAACAAAGACGCATACGGTGCCGTTGCAAATAACGTCGATGAAGTCGAGGATGTTGGCGGAGTACTGTGCAAAGATAATGCCCTTCCCTCCAGCTTCCTGAACATTATAGGCAGCCCGTGGAAAGTGTCGCTTGGGTGGTGAGCTTGAGGCGATGGCAAGCTGGTAACAGAGCACAATCTTTCCGACTACATCACTCGAATTCAGATCGTCCCGCGAGCAGCTGCAACAATAGATCAAATGCAAATTACTAGGTACGATTTTCTTTAAGAACATTCAATCGAATTATAGTTACCTCCCACCATCTGCTAGCTCTTCGAATCCTCCATCGGTGGATCCATAGAGGATGGATTGTCCCTGCCGCGGCAACCATGAACAATTAATTCAATATAAGTAGATGCAAAATTTCAAATGTATTAGTTGTATGTGAAAACCACACGTTCGCACCACCACGGTTCGGTTGTCTCCGAGGGTTAGGAGGGTAGGAAAGGAGCGATCAATGGTGCTGGCTGCCACCGTGATCGCCCACGGCAGGTCATTAGCAATGGTCTGGGTGACGGGACCATCATTGCCTCCAGAGAAGATCACAGTTATCCCCTTTGCTACCGCATGTATGGAAGGAAAGATTGGGTGAAGTAAGCGCCCAAGTGAGAGTGATAAGATGTCCACACCATCATGGATAGCATCATCTATCGCCTTCAGCACAGCAGCGTCGCGACACCCTGCTTCTGCCCAGCATACCTTGTAGATTGCTAGCCGGGCACGAGGAGCTCCTCCTCTCGCTGTGCCGGCGCCCAGACCATGGAAGCTCGCATCACTCACCAACGAGCCTGCTGCCGTGGAAGCCGTGTGCGTTCCGTGGCCCTCGGAATCCCGGGGAGACTGGTAGTCTCCTTCGATGAGAGAAGGGTCGACGCCTCCGGCGTACCATCTTGCACCGATGATCTTGCGGTTGCAGTGGTTGACGGTGAAGTTTTGACCTACTTCACACGTTCCTTTCCAACGGGATGGGACGGGGCCGTAACCATGGTCGTCGAAGCTTCTCGATTCCGGCCAAATGCCTATATAAGAAAATTTTGTAGGACCGGGCAAGCTCAATGACGATAAGGTAATGATTGCTTGCCTGTGTCGACGACGCCGATGATGATCCCATCGCCGAAGTTGCCTCTTGCAAGTAGTCCTGTGGGTTGGGGTTGTTCAAAACCAAGATCAAGGTAGTCCCAGCTTCGCGTAGTAAGCAGTGGAACGCTGCGGCTTGGATTGACACTGATCACTTCCGGCATTTCTAACCGGAAAAGAAAAGGGCGATATGATCAAGTTGCTTACTCATCTTAGTTAAGGATTATGTATACGTATAAATATGATATAATATACTAAACACGTGATGGATTCTCTCTCTCTCTCTCTCTCTCTCTCTCTCTCTCTCTCTCTCTCTCTCTCTCTCTCATCTCGATACACCAACCTTATCTTAAGCAGCCTGTCGATTCAAGAGGTTGATAATGACCCGACGTTTAGCTAAAAAGAAGCGTTCAAAGGCCCACCTTAATCCTACTTTCTTATCATGATTCTAAGGTGATCACAAACTATAAAATTATTACTCAACATGGAATCAAGGGCTTAATTTAGATTAATACCATGAAGTCACATGAAAGGTCGAGATAAAGTCTTCCAATTTTTTGTTTTAGTGGCCTCGACACAAAAGTCGACTCTCAGGAGTATATCTATCTTTTGATCTCCCGTAATTAAGCACAAAACTATTGTGATTGAGATTTTATTTTTACGTATTGATTTATCTGGATCAATATCGTCCCTTCAAATTTCAGATATATTCTTGCATGCATCTTTTGGATTCTTCTCATCAGTTGTGCCGTTAATCATATTAGAACTTGCTTCCATTGTCACTGGTAAAATAGGCCTGAAATTGAAGAAGGAAGAACCTGCAATTTTGTCTGCTTGAGATTCTGTAAGCATGGCTGCAAAGCCCGAGAAGCCATGCTTATAGCTGTAGACAATTGAACTCACGGCTTCCTCCTTGCTGAATCACCAATTAGAATAACCTGTAATCGAGCATATATGACAGAAAGATGAAACGAACACAAACTATATATGGTGCAAAAAATGCACACCTCCCCAGTACGGAAGACAGCATATGATGGTGCGACGCAGTCACGAGGTCTGGATCTTCGTGTTGCCTCTCTCCCATGTACACTATGTACAGAAGCTACACAGAAGAGACCGTTGAGATGTTAGTCCGTGGACATCAAATGTTAAGATGGTAGAGAGACGCTCATGGACCTTGGTCGATGATGGTGTACGTCCAAGTGCTGCCATTTGGATGAAGCTTGAAAGGAAGAGAAGTAGAAGCATAGAGGATAGAAGATGCTGGTAACCCATCTTGCATGTGGCTGTGGAGGAGAAGCGTTGCTGCAATGGCGCTACTTATAAGCCTATGAGGCCACATGACCGATGGTGGTGATGGTCAATGATAGCTTGTTTGTGATGAATTAAGCCAAGGATAACTTTGTTGACATGAAAGACTAATGAAAATAAAAGGATATTATTTTATTATATGATAAGGGAAATATATCATATTAGTCGTGCAACACACATCACCGGTATCTTTCATATCCGAATTTATCCTATTTTGGAATGAAAAATAATCTACTATGCCATAGGTGCAAAAAGGACAATGAATCAAATGGCTCTAAATGAGATGTCACTCACTTGTCATTTTAATTGGGTAAAATTTTAATAGATCATTATAAGATCCTAACTTTGAATCGTGCTTATATAACCTTTTTTAATTAAATAATAATAATTAATGTTAAGAGTAATTCATCTATCAGAAACTTATGTCAGCCAAGGATTGTTAGAGGATCTCTAATATTTTTTTATATCATGTAGGAAAAGATATGTTCAAAGACTCGGTTCAAACAAAAAACTTTCTTATGTTTTGACGCCATCTAATTTTGGAATATATATATATATATATATATATATATATATATATATATATATATATATATTCACGTATAAGAAATATATACCTCCGTATATTAATTTGCAATTTGAAGACTCAAACAGGGGCATTCAGATCCATGGCTTATTGTTCTCATTGATTACAACGGGCGTTGCTTCGATTCTCATTTGATGGAGTAGTCACCAATTGATGCCATGACGAGAAGATTATAAAAGAAGCATCCACTGTTAACGTGATATTTCTTTCCATCCATGTCGACGTCCAACTTTCTAATGTCGGCCATTCACTCACCCATAAAGTAATATACTTTACATAAAACGTTAAGACACCAAAGATTCAAGAGAGTCCAAACCCAAAATTTGAAGTCTTCACGTCAAATGCTATTGCGTGGATTTTTATTTGCAGCAGTTCCTTATCCTCATCTGAAAAAAAAAAAAAATCAAGATTGTTCCTACATCCTACTTTTTTTAGTATTTGATGGACGATAAAATGCTCAATCATTGTTATGCCAACACCTTTTCTTGACATCTAAAGTCACCTTAGCCAACTTTATCAAATCAATCATGTCGATATAATTGAGAGATCAATTTAATATAATAAAATAATAAATAGATAATAACATAATCAACACCTAAAAAAAAAACTCTGACACCTTATAATCAAGTGGTTTATACCTCATAACTAAATGACGAATATCTCAAGGATGACACATCAATGCCACTTATAGTCAGGTGATAGACATCTGAAAGTACCCACATATCGATGTAAGGATGACACATCGATGCCACTTCCATCAAGTATGGAAGATGTAGTCATGATATCTAAATGTTAATGACTCTATCGAGTTTAGTATATATTTTTTGGATTTGAAGCAAAATAATTTCACCTAGATTACAAAATATACATATCCAACATCAATTCATGTCCGCAAGTATAATGATCCAAAATTCACGCTATAAAAAGCTCTATCATATGGATTCCTAAGAAAAGAGTAACATTCTTTTAGTACTTTTGACTTATCACTCTTAGCGTATTGACGTCAATGCATTCCTCAAACTAACTTAAGTATTAGAAGAGTTTTATCAAATACACCCCCAATATATTTATAGAATTAGATGTATTTTGGATTCAATCATCCTAACATAATCAAAATACAAATGAAGAGGAAGACGATTAGCTCGGACTCAAGCTCCAATTTACATAACCAAATTTTCACTTAAGACAATCAAAATAGAGAGATGTATTGTATGGATTCCTCCCATTAACATGAAATTTATCCATAATAGGATAGAAATTATCACTTGGTTTTCAAATGATTCCAGATACACTCAAATGTTTTCCTAAATGCTACGTATATGTACTTACTATTATGTGAAAAGGCTTATTTCATGTATCCAACATAACATTATTTCATGTCTTGAATGCGTAACCAGTGGCAAACAATGGGATTAAATCTTAGGAGGTGTCGGAGAAGAAATCACGAATGATGACCCGAACTGCGATAGGAATTCGTACCGAATTCTTCCCACGTCGATGAACCCAAGTCAAGCTTCCGAACGTGAAGCCTCCCTACACCTTGTGAAGCGGCGTGAACGTCACCTCAAAGTGAAGCTTCTCGCCGGAAGCCCTGAAGTGTAGAACAGATGGCTGCACTTCCATCTTAACTCCTGCAAAAGCTGAGAGCATAAAGCAATACAAGTGCCCGAGTTGCAGTTCAAAGAAAGGAAGGCAGTAAGAACTACTGCCAGCACTCCTCCAATGGCAAACCAAAGAGTTAAGTCCTTGAAACTTGGTTTCTCGATAACTGCTAGTGGTAGGGCCTATGCAAATGCTACCTTCATCTGAAACAGAATTCTACTATGTTCCGAGAAATCCATATTTACATTTATGACTCCATGCTTGTCTACTCTGTTGCTGTAGTTAATTAGTCAAGCACTCATCGATCCTTCTTTTATTTTATACTTCCATCTGACAAAGTGTGTTAGTCTAACTGCATTGAATTTGTGTATCATGCTCTATCAAACCGGTTAGTAATTAATTGCATGTGTAGTTCCTCTGTATATTTCAGTTAGTAGGGATATGCCTTTGTAGCAAGTAATCATTAGCTGTGCTCAGCTTGATTGATTGGCCCATATATGAAGTTACTGCATCTCTCTTTTTTCCCGCCAAAAAAAAAAAAAAACAGCACATTTGTGACTTCATCGCTCTCTCTCTCTCTCTCCCTTCCTCGGAAGCATAACAGAGTTGTCTTATAGCTAGTCATGAGTAACTAGCAAAAGCTGACAAGACAAACATCCAATAATTTGGTGAGAGGCGATCGAGCCAGGAAACAACTATTGCTGCTCGATCATGACACGGAATCAGACAGGTAACTCAATAGAATACTTGCAATTGGAAATGGGGACAGTTTGCTTGCTCGTTTAAAATGGTTGAGGTCTGGGGTTAAATCATGATGTGACGACGATATAATTAAAAAGAAAGGTTATTAAAAGAGCATTTTAAAAAATCCTACTAAGAGATGTAATATTTTCAATTCCAGATACATAGGACTAGCCAATGAAGTTCCCGACATAAATTGATACCCATCTCTCACCCGCCAAGATATTGACTCCCGGAGCTGTGATGTCAGGCTGAGGAGAAGGTAAAGGATGAGCTCAGTGCTCTGTTTTTCCATTTTCTAGTGGAGCTACGATCGACCGTCAGCAGCGTCTTGTGCTTATCACAGGATTTATGGTTGGTTTTATCATTGCTTTCAAGCAGATGATGATTTAGCATCTCAATGTTTGAGATATGTGAGGGGTCCGTTTTGCAATCTATCATAGGAGACTTCATAATTTTCATGAACAGAGACACAACTATAGCTGCATGCATACCTTCCCTAAGTCCGGATAGTCTGTACTCGGCCCTCTTGCGGAGAAAGCTGCCACCGTCCGCAATGGGTTCCTACGACTATTGCTGCATACTTGGCTCAATAATTTTTACGGAATAATTATTTTAACGAAATAATTTTTAGGTCTCACAAAATAGATATAATAGAAAGAATCTTAGAGAGGATAAACTATAGATCGATACCATTAATATTGTAGAACTTATTGCAAAGATTTTTCATATAATGAACCAAAATCAATAAAATTTAACCGTTCGATCATCTAACAAAAGCCTCAAAACCTTTTTTTTTTTTTTCTTTTCTCTCCTTTTCTCAGCACCGCCACTACGCTGCATGCATGCCTGCTCGCTGCTCTCGCTATGCACATCTCTATGATTTTTATTATTATTATTATTTAATAAATCAAATTTGGGCTTAATGTCCAAATGATCTAGTCTACGCCTATATATGGACTGGACCCAATAATTCTTCTCCTCCAACTCATATGGTGAGTTGTATTAAGCCCGCTTTTCACCTACATACTTCAAACTTCTCCTTAGGTAAAGACTTTGTCAACATATATGATCTATTCTCATTGGTATGCATCTTTTCCAAGTGCAATTTTTTCATCTCATGCACATCACAAATCCGGTGATATCTAACATCAATATGCTTGGATCTAAAATGGTATGTTAAATTCTTGGAGAGATGAATGACACTCTGACAATCATAGTAAACAGTATATCTTTCATGTTTCAAGCCCAATTTTTGTAGAAAATTTTTCATCCATAAAACTTCCTTATATACTTCAGTAATTATTAGATATTATACTTCTATGGTTAATAGAACAACACAATTCTATAACTTAGACTGCCAAGAGACTGTTTCCCTTGCAAACGTCATCAAAAATCCCGAAGTGGACTTCTTAGAATCAATATCACTTGCCATGTATATATCTGTGTACCCTTCTAGCACAGGTTTACCATTGCCAAAATATAAACACAACCTGAAAGTACCTCTTAGATATCTTAATATCCATTTCACTACTGCCCAATGTTCCTTACCAGGATTAGAGAGAAATCGACTAACAACTCTAATTGCATGAGCTATATCTGACATAGTACAAACTATAATATACAATAAACTATCTACTACAAATGAGTAAAGCACTCTAGACATTTTTTCTTTTTCTTTCTCACTTATAGGATATTGTTTCGAACTAAGCTTGAAATAACCTACAAGTGGAGAACAAACTGCTTTGGTTTTACTCATATGGAATATTTTAAGAACCATTTTCAATGTATGTCTCCTGAGATAGTCAAATCTTCTCTTTCTTCCTATCATGAAGAATCTTCGTATCAAGTATTTATTTTATCGATCTTTAATCTTTTATAGCAAAAGACTTACTTAGCTTTCTTTTAAGCTTCTTAATTTTATCGGCATCATGACCAACAATCAGCATCATTAATATATAGTAGGAGAATAATGAAATTATTATCTGAAAACTTCTTTGTAAATACACAATGATCAGATGTGGTTCTATTGTACTCTTGACTCATCATAAAAGAAGCAAACTACTTGTTTGAGTCAATATAAGTTTTTTATAAGCTTGCATACTATATTTTCTTTTCTCTTAACTTTGAAACCTTCTGATTACTCTATGTAATTTTTTTTCTTCTAAGTCACCATGAAAAAATGCTATTTTCACATCAAGTTGCTAAACTTCTAAATTCAAGCGGTTAATCAAACCAAGAACAACTCAGATAGAAGACATTTTCATCACACGAGAAAATATCTTTTCAAAGTCAAAACATTTCTTTTGACTGAATCCTTTCATAACTAGTTGTGCCTTGTATTTTTATTGTGAGCTATTATTTTTAGTCTTCAATTTGTAAACTCATTTGTTCTTGAGAGCTTTCTTCTCTTTAGGTAACTTTACTAAGTCATAGGTGTGATTTTAAAGCAAGGGTCACATTTCTTCTTGCATGGGTTTAACCCACTTATTCTCATGCTCATGTAGAATAGCTTCTTGATAAGTTTTTGGCTCTCCCCCATTAGTAAATATAATATACTCATGTAAAGGATATCTAGTATATGGTTGTCGCTCTCTTGTGAATCTTCTCAATGGAATATCAACTATAAGTGGAGGTGCTTATTTAGTTAGTTCAACATCATCAATTGTAAGAGCATCATCATTGGCATTCTCATCACAATCTTTTTGTTCATCTCGCTCATGACCATCATGAACTATGGACCTAAACTCCAAGAAATATAGACAGAGGTTTTTTGCTTCTCAACATTATCACCATCATCAAACAATTGGTCTTTAAGAAACACAACATCTTTGCTTTTAATAATCTTCTTATTCATTGAATCCCATAATCTGTACCCAAACTCTTCATAACCATACCCCAAGAAGATACATGCTTTTACCTTATTATCAAGCTTAAACCTCTTATCTTTGGAAATATGAACAAATATTTTACACCCAAAGACTCTTAAATGATTATAAGATATATCTTTTCCTTTCTATACTCTCTTTAGAATATCACCTTTCAAAGGAACTAATGGATAAAGATTTATTAAGTTAATTATAGTTCTCATAACCTCCCCCTAAAATGACTTTAGTAACTTGTCATGGGAAAGCATACACCTAATCATTTCTTTAATAGTTTTGTTCATTCTTTCTACCACACTGTTTTACTAAGGAGATTTAGAAACTATTTTCTTAAGTCTGATACTATGGAACCTATAATAATTCTCAAAAGAACCCTTGTACTCGTTACCATTATCTGTTCGAATACACTTTAGCTTTCTATTAGTTTTTCTTTCAATACTGATATAAAATTCTTAAAAAACATCGAGTACCTGGTTTTTAGATTTTAAAGCAAAAACCTAATTTTTTCTAGAATGGTTATCAATGAAAGTAACAAAATAACGAATACATCCAAGAGTTCTAATTTGCATAGTATAGACACTAGTATAAATTAAATCAATAATATTTGATCTTCTAGATAATGAATATGTATGAAAGATAACTCTATGTGTTTTTTTAATTAAGCAATAATCATAAAATTTAAGAGATGTACCTTGCAACTCTAATAAGACCTGTTTTCTAGCAAGAGTTTGAAGTCCCTTCTCACCAATATGACCAAGCCTTTTATATCAAAGATCTATACTTTTACCCTTCTGAATTGCATTAATCTCTTCTTTGTGTAACTTAGCTTTCAAGATATAAAAAGAGTTTAGCTTCTTTCCTCTTGCTACAATTAGAGAACCTTTAGTGAATTTTCATTTGCTTTCCAAAAAAAAATGTGTAAATCCCTCATTATTATGTATGCTTGTAGATATCAAGTTAAGACGAATATCTGGAATATGTCTGACATCTTTTAGTATCAATTTACTCTCAATACTAGTCTCAAAGCAAATATCTTCAATACCCAAAATATTAGATGTACCACTATTTCCCATTCTAACATTACCAAAATCACCAGCAATGTAAGATCTAAAGAAATCACTATGAGAAGTAGCATAAAACAAAGCACTAGAGTCAATTACTTAATTACTGTCCTGAGTTGCAAGACTAACATAACCGTCATCATAAACAATAATGATATTACCTTCAAAACAATTGTATTAGTCTTTTTCTTAATTTTCTTCTTTTTTTTATGTTCTCGATTCCAAAACATATACTTTTTTTTTATGTGACTTGACCTATTACAATAAAAATATTTGATATCTCTTCTAGACTTGAATCTTCCTAAATAACCATGTAGATTTCTACTATGACTTCTTTCATGTCTTTCTTATTTTTTAGTAACAAGTACACTAAAAGAAGATTCTCCATATTCTTTTCTTATGATATTTTTTATTTAGCAAACTATTTTATCTATATTTATAATTAAAATCCTCTCTAGCATGGAGTTATAAATTATCACCACATAAGTTTTCTAACTTTTCGATAAAAAGCTGAGAAGTAACAATCCTTGTATCTCATCATCTATATTCATTTTCATAGCAACCAACTTGTTTGCAAGACTCTAAAACAGGCTTATTGTTGAATCTCGGATTTTGATAATGAAGTCAATTGTCATTTGTTGTCTAACCTCTATGTTGAGATAAGTGTGCATGATTAACTACGATGAAAGTAAGACATGCAGCAGGAGTTACGCCGGAGTCATGACAATGATCACGTTGGGAGTTCGAGAGCTCGAAGGAAGTTCAGACAGTCGTCGGAGGTTCTGTGGGAACAAATCCGAGAAGTCCATAAGCTTGCCAAAGAAGCTCGTCGGAACTCGCCAAGTGTGTCGTTGCAAGTCCAGGAGTTTGCCGGAAGTCCGCAGGAGAATCACCGAGGGTTCATCGGATGATCGACGGAAGTTCGCCGGAAACTCGTCGGAAGAAGCGATTGACGCACCGGAGCATACTGCAGAAATTGTCTTAGGATTTATCGTAGTTAGCACAATGATTAAGTTGGAAATGGGAGGTGATCCCATTAGCTTAATCTTGGGGCAATTGGGCCCCTGAAAAACCCAAATTGGGCCGAATGGATCTACCCATTCGGACCCTGATTGCTGTGGGAGGTGCAACCGCCCAAGCCAGGAGGTAGCACCGCCTGGGCTAAGTCTGCCAGGGAGACTGGGCGGTGCAACCGCCCCAGCCAGGAGGTAGCACCGCCTGGGCTCAGTCTCCGAGCGAGACTAGGCGGTGCAACCTCCCCTGACAGGAGGTGCAACCGCCTGAGCTCGGTCTTCAAGCTATGGCAGGCGGTGCAACCGCCCCAGTCAGGAGGTGCAACCGCATGAGCTCGGTCTTCGAGCTTTGGCAGAGAGGTGCAACCGCCCTTGAGAGAGGTGGCACCGTCTAGAGGCTCAGTCTTCGAGCTCTGCTAGGCGGTGCAACCGCCCCAGTCAGGAGGTGCAACCGCCTGATCCCGGAATTTCGGGAATTGACAGTTTTGAGCTCCAAATTTGAACTGGGTTGGGGCCTATAAATACCCCACCCATTCAGCACTGAAAGGGAGCAACTTACACTCGAAATCTTGATATCTTTCTATGATTCTTAGAGCTCAAAATTGTTGTAAAGGCCAAAAGTTCTCCCTTTGTTCTTCAAAGTTTTGAGTTGTAAAGAGAGGAGAGAAAATTTCTGTAAGGGTTGTCTCCTAAGCCCGTCAAAAGGAGTGAAACTGTAAAAGGGTGGTTGGCCTTCGCCTATTGAAGGAAGGCCTCTAGTTGACGTCAGTGACATCGTCGGTGGAGGAAGCCAAAAGTGGAGTAGGTCAAGATTGACCGAACCACTCTAAATCTCGGTTTGCATTTACTTTGAGCATTTTATCTTTACTGCAAACCTCCTAAATAGCTACTGCCTTCTGCGCTTTTACGAACGAGTTTCTAAGTTCAGAGCTTTTCGAATATGCGTTTAGACGTAAATTGGCTTTTCCGTACGATCATTACATTTCAGTTTACGTTTACGTTTTGATTTCAATCATAACTGCAAACTGCCTTCTGCGCATTTATAAAACATATCTCAAAGTTCAGTATCTTCAAAATTGACATTTAGACGTAAACCGGTTTTATCGTACGAACGTCGCATTTCAGTTTGCGCTTGCATTTTGATTTCAATCATAACTGCAAACTGCCTTTTGCGTATTTATAAAACATATCTCAAAGTTCAGTATCTTCAAAATTGACATTTAGACGTAAACCGGTTTTATCGTACGAACATCGCATTTCAGTTTGCGCTTACATTCTGATTTTCATCATAAACTGCAAACTGCCTTTGTAGATTTACTTTAATCTTAAGTTAAAGTAATCTTAGAATTCGTTTTTACATCGAAATCGTTTTTATCAAACGAACGCAGCTTTCGGTTTTAATCGCTGAAATATTTCCGCTGCACTAATTCACCCCCCCCCCCCCTATTAGTGCTCTTGATCCTAACAATTGGTATTTGAGCGGGGTTAACTCTCAAACGGATTAAAACCCAAGAGAGATGGCTTACGCCAGAAACCAAGAGGGTCATTCTATTACACGTCCACCCATGTTCAATGGGACGGACTACACCTATTGGAAGACCCGAACGAGGATCTTTCTTATTTCTATGGATTTTGAACTTTGGAATCTTGTCGAAAATGATTTTTTGAAGTCTTCTCTTCCAATGATCGATTGGAATGATTTGTAGAAGAAGGCTTTCGCTCTTAATGCAAAGACTATGAATGACTTATTTTGTGCACTTGATAAAAACGAGTTTAACCGTATTTCAACTTGTGAAACAGCATTTGATATTTGGCACACACTCGAAGTGACTCACGAAGGCACAAGTAGAGTGAAAGAGTCAAAAATCAATCTTCTGTTACATTCTTTCGAACTTTTCCGGATGAAACCGAGTGAAACCATTGGCGACATGTTTACCCGTTTCATAGATGTCGTCAACGGTCTAAAAGGACTCAGAAAAAAATTTTCGGATTTTGAGCTCGTAAATAAGATTCTAAGATCCCTTCCTAAAAGTTGGGATCCTAAAGTCGGGATCCTAAAGTCACTGCTATTCAAGAGGCAAAAGATATGCGCAACTTTCCTCTTGAAGAACTAATCGGGTCATTAATGACCTACGAGATGACTTGCAAAGCTCATGAAGAGCAAGAAGACATCCTTCCAAAGAACAGGAAGGATATGATACTTAAAACTTCAAAAGACCACTTGAGAGAAAACTCAAGTGATGAGGACTGTGACGATGACTTGGCACTTCTAACAAGAAAATTTAAAAAGTTCATTAAAAGAAACAAGTTTAAGAATGACACAAAAAACAAATTTGAACCCAAGAAGGACCAAGTTATTTGCTATGAGTGCAAAAATCTGGGACACTACAAGAGTGATTGTCCCCAAGTCAAAAAAAGAATATCAAAGAAGAAGCCGCTCAAAGCAACATGGGATGATTCAAGCGCGTCCGAAGAAGAGGAGTCCAACACCGAGCAAGTTGCTCATTACGCCTTAATGGCCATCGGAGAGGAGGTAACGAATTTAATAGATGCAGATTTATCTTTCGATGAATTATTAAATGCCTTCCATGACTTATTTGATGAATGCAAGATTATCAATAGAAAATACAAATTTCTAAAAAAGGAGCATGATAGTCTTACTTGTGATTTTGATAAGTTAAAAACTGAATATCATGATAGTTTAAATTCATGCATCAAATGCCATGATCTAGAAACTCTCCAAAAAGAAAACTTGCTACTTAAGGACACCTTGAAGAAATTCGAGGTTGGTAGCAAGTCATTGAACATGATCCTTGCAAACAAGGGTCACGTTCCCAAAAGAAGTGGAATTGGATTTGTGAGAAGTTCTCACCAAAATCCAACCACCTTCGTAAAAGGCACCATCTTACATGTTCGACACCAAAACAAATGCAACTTTTGTTGCAAATTTGGACACAAGACGCATTATTGTCCATTCAAGAAAATTAGTCCAAACAAATTGATTTGGGTTCCTAAAGGAACCATGATAAATTCTATGCAACATGATAGAGAATATAGATCTATTTGTGAGGCACCCAAAAGTAAATGGGTACCTAAAAATCATCCCTTCCTGTAAAAACATTAAAAACATAAAAATTTTAGGCTGGAGCAAGAAATAATATTCTGCTCCTTGATTCTCGATATTCATAACCCAAGATCCAAAAAGGAACTCGCAATGCTCTCTAGCCAAAATTACAGATGGAGATTATAAATTTAAAATCACAAATGCGATTTAGATACAACCTTATTTGACTTTTCAGAATTAGAAACGTATGATTCCCAAATTCACATATCCCCTGGATTTTCGAACCCATTAATTTCATCCGTTCATAACCTTCGAATCCAACTCTGTATCATGAAGTGACTAAGTCTGTCATGAACTTGCAAGGCTTACCAACTTGAGCAAACTATCACAAACATGTGTACGACATTGAGAGTATGCACGTTAAAAGATCTACCTTGATCGTGCAAAAGTCCTTGCCTTAAAATGAAAACTCTTACGTAATTACGTAAGTAAAGTTGATTGCTCTGAATGAAAATTCTCCTCAAGACAAAATACTCTCAGATCAGATCACACTGATCAAAACAAGTGCTCACCGCCTGCAGGCAGTGGCACCGCCCCAGCTGGAGGTAGCACCTCCAGCTGTCACGTGTTGCAAGCGGTTGCACCGCTCCAGCCAAAGGTGCAATCGCCCGCAACTCTGCCCCTTTTTAACCCAAGCTAGGGCCGGCGGTGAAACCAACCCCAACTCACTCCCTTCCCTCCTCTACTCTTCCAAGCCTCCTCCATCCCCATTTCTCCCATCTTAGCATCCCAAATACCCCTCATTTCGAAGCAAAACATCAACAATCCTTCCCTCTCTTGAAGATCTCACTAAGGTACTCTCTAAGAAGCCCTTAAACTCTGTTTTTTGTTTCATTTACTCTTGCTCATCACTATTCTTCTAAACAGCAGTAGTTATGGGATCTAGAAGATCCTCAAGGGACAAAGGAAAGAGGAGATTAGTAGAAGATTTTGATCTCACCCTTTTCGATTCAAAATACCATGCTGAAAAATTTTCCTCTTTCGAACTTAGGAGTGTCAATAAGGGAAAATACATAGATTTAAATGAACTAAGAGACTTAAAGACAATCCAATGGTTTACAAACTTAGATCTACTTCCAATTTTGCAAATTAACGAACCCATTTATCCAAGACTTGTTAGATTGTTTTACAACAACATACAAGTAGATGAAGAAGAAAGAATATCCACCTATCTTTTAGGACAACACATCTCAATTACGGATAGATTCATTTGCGACATGATAGGCATTCCTATGAAAAGTAGAGGACTTTACTTTAGAGGATTATGGGATGATGAAGGAACAACATATGTTGAAGCCTTAGGAACAATTTTTGCCAATCCCAACTTAGCATTTGTTCCTAAAAGTTGTGAACATCTACTGCCTCTAAACACTAAGGTACTTCATCATATCCTAACTAGCATCATTCTCCCTAAACAATACCATCATGATGAAGTAAGCCAATTAGAATTAGGAACTATGTATTTGATCATGAAAGGACATGACATCTGTCTTGGTTATCTTATCCAACAAAACATGTTAGAACTATCTAAGAAAGACATGATGCTCCCATATGGTGGTATAATAACTAGAATAATGAAAGCCTACGATATTCTAATACCACCGGAAGAAGAAGTAATAAAAGTAGATAGATTTAGCATAATTAATAAAAATCTACTTCACCGATTAAGATATTTTTATAGAAACGGTAATTGGGTTAGAATGCCAAGAAGAACTGATCCCCCTCAACCTGAACCAGAACCGGAAACACCAGTATTTAGGGGTACCCAATCTCCTCCGATCTGTCCCTTTGAGGAAACACATCCATTTGAGCAAACTCATACATCATCTGTCGAAGATATTGGGATTTGGATGGACCGATTCGAACAAAGACAAGAACGGCTTGAACAACGACAAGATCAAATCCTATCTGAGCTGCAGCAAATTCATCGTCAATTTGACTCCTTGTTTAGGCACTTTAATTTTTCACCTCATGAATGAGCTTGTATGAACACAATCATCTGTTGTTATTGTAAACTTCTTATGTTACTCACCATGATGTGCTTTGACTTGATATGGTTACCTGATATATTTTGAGCATATGTAGAGTTGTAAACATCTATTGTGGTAAATATATGCCTTGTGCCTTATGGTAAATATAAACTAAATGGTTATCTCGGATTTTATATTGAAACTAAAAGTTTTGAAAACCTTGTGCTTTGATTTCCATAATAAATATAGTTTGAAAAAGGTGATATACCAATGCAGTTGATAAGTCATTGTTATTGATACTAAACATCAACTAGCTGACATGTTTGATTTCATAAGAATAATTTGATTTCATAAGAAGAGAATTAGGAATGTTGATGTGTCCGAATAGATAAACTAGTCAAAATTATTTTTCGGACTTTATTGAATGATCAAATCACTTGATTGCCATGTGTTGAAATGTTTTGATTTTTGAAAAACTGTAGCATAATCTTGTCTGAATGTATGAAAGAATTCATCTCATTTTCGGATTCACTTAACAGTTGGAATGACAAAAATCAAATACACTCTTATGAAAAATATTTTTTTCCGAAATGGATTTGATAAAATGACTTTCCTCCTTCATGCACAAAGAATTATAATATAAAAGGAGAAGAAGTATTCAAAGCATTATACGTATCATGCCTTCCTTTATATTCTTGATAACTTGCTTATATTGTTCTCCTGGTATCACATCTATCTTGCTTTTTGTTGATGACAAAGGGGGAGAAATATATGAATTGATGCTATAAACACTGATGCTATAATTATGCCATGCTTGCATCACTAAGAGATATATGAATAAATGCTATGATTTGCATTATGCCTTGTATCGTGTCAAGATATCAAACAAAAACTTGCATCGTAATTTTACGAGTTGATATCTTACCATGTGATGAATTGCTTCAATTACCATCATTCAAAATTGTTTTGTAAGATTTGAAAATGAATGTCAAGCCTTGACATCATCTTCAGAGATGTCATTTGAATTCTTAGGTCTTGAATTTAAGAATGACTTATCTCAAGTATGGCATGTAGACAGGGGGAGTTAAGGTTAACTCCATTATCAATTGATTGTCATCATCAAAAATGGGGAGATTGTTGAATCTCGAATTTTGATGATGAAGTCAATTGTCATTTGTTGTCTAACCTATATGTTGAGATAAGTGTGCAGGATTAACTACGATGAAATTAAGACATGCAGTAGGAGTTGCGCCGGAGTCATGACAATGATCACGTTGGGAGTTCGAGAGCTCGACGGAAGTTCGGACAATCGTCGGAGGTTCTGTGGGAACAAATCCGAGAAGTCCATAAGCTTGCCAAAGAAGCTCGTCGGAACTCGCCAAGTGTATCGTCGCAAGTCCAGGAGTTTGCCGGAAGTCCGTAGGAGAATCATCGAGGGTTCATCGGATGATCGACGGAAGTTCGCCGGAAACTCGCCGGAAGAAGCGATTGACGCACCGGAGCAAGCTGCAGAAATTGTCTTAGGATTTATCGTAGTTAGCACAATGATTAAGTTGGAAATGGGAGGTGATCCCATTAGCTTAATCTTGGGGCAATTGGGCCCCTGAAAAACCCAAATTGGGCCGAATGGATCTACCCATTCGGACCCTGATTGCTGTGGGAGGTGCAACCGCCCAAGCCAGGAGGTAGCACCGCCTGGGCTAAGTCTCCCAGGGAGACTGGGCGGTGCAACCGCCCCAGCCAGGAGGTAGCACCGCCTGGGCTCAGTCTCCGAGCGAGACTGGGTGGTGCAACCTCCCATGACAGGAGGTGCAACCGCCTTAGCTCGGTCTTCGAGCTCTGGCAGGCGTTGCAACCGCCCAAGTCAGGAGGTGCAACCGCATGAGCTCGGTCTTCGAGCTCTGGCAGAGAGGTGCAACCGCCCCTGACAGAGGTGGCACCGCCCAGAGGCTCAGTCTTCGAGCTCTGTTAGGCGGTGCAACCGCCCCAGTCAGGAGGTGCAACCGCCTGATCCCGGAATTTTGGGAATTGACAATTTTGATCTCCAAATTTGAACTGGGTTGGGGCCTATAAATACCCCACCCATTCAGCACTGAAAGGGAGCAACTTACACTCGAAATCTTGATATCTTTCTGTGATTCTTAGAGCTCAAAATTGTTGTAAAGGCCAAAAGTTCTCCTCCCTTTATTCTTCAAAGTTTTGAGTTGTAAAGAGAGGAGAGAAAATTTCTGTAAGGGTTGTCTCCTAAGCCCGTCAAAAGGAGTGAAACTGTAAAAGGGTGGTTGGCCTTCGCCTATTGAAGGAAGGCCTCTAGTTGACATCGGTGACCTCGTCGGTGGAGGAAGCCAAAAGTGGAGTAGGTTAAGATTGACCGAACCACTCTAAATCTCGGTTTGCATTTACTTTGAGCATTTTATCTTTACTGCAAACCTCCTAAATAGCTACTGCCTTCTGCGCTTTTACGAACGAGTTTCTAAGTTCAGAGCTTTCCGAATCTGCGTTTAGACATAAATCGGCTTTTTCGTACGATCATTACATTTCAATTTACGTTTACGTTTTGATTTCAATCATAACTGCAAACTGCCTTCTGCGCATTTATAAAACATATCTCAAAGTTCAGTATCTTCAAAATTGACATTTAGACGTAAACCGGTTTTATCGTACGAACGTCGCATTTCAGTTTACGCTTGCATTTTGATTTTAATCATAACTGCAAACTGCCTTCTGCACATTTATAAAACATATCTCAAAGTTCAGTATCTTCAAGATTGACATTTAGACGTAAACCGGTTTTATCGTATGAACGTCGCATTTCAGTTTGCGCTTGCATTCTGATTTTCATTATAAACTGCAAATTGCCTTTGTAGATTTACTTTAACGTCATCTTGCTTAATCTTAAGTTAAAGTAATCTTAGAATTCGTTTTTACATCGAAATCGTTTTTATCAAACGAACGCAGCTTTCGGTTTTAATCGATGAAATATTTCCGCTGCACTAATTCACCCCCCCCCCCCTCTTAGTGCTCTTGATCCTAACACTTATGTGCTCAATAATATTACCATCATTTTTATACTTCAAATTGACAAGCTTTCTGAGGAGAGAAATTATATTTCCCACTATCTTTTTCGCAAAGAGATTTTCTAACATTTATCAAACAATATCAACTCTAGTTTCATCAGAAATATGATCATGCAAATTTATATCCATCCATCTTCTAATATAAGTAATAGTTTTTCTATGTTAAATCTCTTATTACTCATCTTCCATAATATAAGATTTTTCTTTAATTTTGATGGGCTTATATAAATCTTTACAATATAGCAAATCTAACATCATATGCCTCAAAATGAAATAATTTGTGAGTTCAATTTAATCATACCGTTTGACTCTTCAATTGCAGTCACACAAGAAGAACTATCACCAAACAACCTAGAGCTCTAATTTATTATCAAAACGGGTTCCTCATCAAAATACTAATTTATTATCAAAAGTAAATATTAACCAGAGCGACATAAATAGTAGAACAATAAATCAATCACACAATGGGACACTAAAATTTTTACGTAAAAAACCTAATGCGAAAAAAATCACAAACCATAATTTATTTCAAACTTTTACTATCACTAATAATGATAATAGGTTTAGAATGAATCTTCTCTAGAATAATCAGATGATCATAATAACATCAATAATACATATCTTGACTTAATGATAACACATCATTATTATCATATATAGATTTCATAAAAGAAAAATTTTAAATCTCATAAAGTTAATATAGTACGAAAGCATCTTAAAGAAAATAAACTATAGATCGATATTATTAAAATTACAGAACTTGTAAGGATTTTTCAAAACTTTAACCTCTTTTTTTTTTCTCAGCGCCGTCACAGTGCGCTGCCCGAACGTCTCTACATGTTTTTTTTTTTAATAAATTAAATTTGAACTCAAAGTCCAAGCCCACATATGGGCTAGACCCAACAGAAGTTGGATGCAGGGTTCACATGCACCGTGGGGATTCTCCCACTGTCAATCTATCCGTGGTCAGATTCCCAAATTAACTGCAAGGTGTTGTTGGGGATCAGAATGGAAATCAAGGAAACTGACCTTGCAGTTTCCACCTTGGCATAGTTGGCTATCTGTGCGCCTACATCATAATCCACGAGGACGCATGCGATGCCGCTGCAGTCTGGGAGGATGCTGCGCGGGAATCGTGTAATAATAGCTCCCCTTACTCCGGCTTACGTCAATCCCGCTAGCAACTGGGAGGTCTCGCCGGCAGCAGCGACGGCGGCAGCAAATGCGCGATCAAAACATAACACAATCTTGTCTGCTAAGAGCGTGAAATATTGAGGCACCACTGATCAACTACAACGGATTACATTTTCACGTTACTGTTTGCCCTCTTCTTCGACGTGTGAAAAGCGATACAAGGCAAAGAAGACAACAGTAATCGGCAGTCGTTACCTCTCGCCGACGGCCGAAGCCCTGCTCCTCTCGCCGCGCTGCGCCTGCCAGGTTCGCCTCGGTGGAGACCCTCGAGGCCGCCGCCACGGATGCCCTTGTGGAGAAGTCCGTCAACACCATGCGGTTCCTCGCCATCGACGCCGTCGAGAAGGCCAACTCAGGCCACCCGGGCCTCCCCATTTGGTGCGCGCCCATGGGCCACATCATGTACGACGAGGTCATGAAGTAAAACCCCGAGAACCCCTACTGGTTCAACCGCGACCGGTTTGTGCTCTCCGCCGGCCATGGATGCATGCTCCAATACGCCCTGCTCCATCTTGCTGGCTACGATAGCGTCAAGGTACGGCCTTCGATCTGTCCCGAGAGTTATTTCCAGATTCGACGATGATATTACCAAGAATATTGGGAACTTGATGGTGATCTTACTTTTGTCATCTTTATCTTCAGAGATTTGGATCGTTCTTCTTCTTCTTTTACCCATATACTTTGATCTTATCTGTGGTTTATGAGAAGTTCTGTTTGGCCGCTTTTGCGTGGCTAAATCTTAAATTTCTTGATCTATTCTATCGCGAAGTCTTCTGCTTCTTGACATATTTCTCAGCCTAACAAGAAGAGAATTTGATAGATATGGTGGTCCATCTAACTTTTTCTTTGTTCTTTATCGTGGGGATATCTATGTTTATTTTGTTGGAGTTATAGAGTTTCTAAAGTGGGAGAACTTCTCGTTTGAACGGTTCATTCAGGCATCTCTATGTTAACCAATCTATTTAGCTATGGCCTGTCGTGGAAAACTCATATTAGTACAATCCACTTCATGGGTTGCAGCTTCCTCGATAGAATTGAAATCTTGCATTTCATCACCTTGATTATGTGAATGAGAGCTCAGTGTTCAGTGGTTTCAGTGGTCATGCTTTGATTTGTATCAGACTGAAGTAGTTTCGATGATTGTAATCTGATTTTAGATGGAAGACTTGAAGCAATTCCGTCAATGGGGAAGCAAAACTCCTGGTCATCCTGAGAACTTCGAGACACCAGGAATTGAAGTCACTACTGGTTCGTTTCTATATCATTTTATGATTCACGTATTTGATTGCTTGCTCTGTCCAGATGTCCTGTTCTTGCTTTCTATTGATGGTTGGTTGTTAGGGAGTTTGAGATATCAATTAATTGTCACAAAATGTTGCAGGTCCGCTCGGTCAAGGTGTTGCTAATGCTGTTGGTTTGGCTCTTGCTGAGCGACACCTAGCTGCCCGTTTCAATAAGCCTGACAATGAGATTATTGACCATTACACGTAAGTTCTCTTCACGATTACCCAATTCTATCTTACTTATATTTGTGTGCTGCATTTTGTGCATAAGACTAGCTTGATTTTGATGGTGTAGATATGTGATGCTTGGGGATGGTTGCCAAATGGAGGGCATCGCAAACGAAGCTTGTTCTCTTGCTGGGCACTGGGGTCTAGGGAATCTTATCGCTTTTTACGATGACAACCACATCTCCATTGATGGTGACACAGAGATTGCATTTACAGAAGATGTTATTGATCGTTTTGAGGCTCTCGGATGGCATACCATCTGGGTGAAGAATGGAAACACCGGGTATGATGATATTCGTGCTGCCATTAAGGAAGCAAAGGCAGTGAAAGACAGACCGACTCTTATCAAGGTTTGTTTCCAGAATTGCTTTTTGGGCACCAAGGACATGGTCAACTGGTTGCATTTGCTTTGGGAGTGTTAGAGCTTTGACGAAATACTGAATTCTTGCAGGTCACTACGACCATTGGATATGGATCACCAAACAAGGCAAACACATACAGCGTACATGGAAGTGCATTGGGTGCCAAGGAAGTTGATGCAACTAGGCAAAGTCTCGAATGGCCATATGAACCTTTCTATGTGCCTGAGGATGTGAAGAGGTCAGAAACTATGTAATTCCTACTATAATTGTCGAATAAAAATAATATTTTTCTGTTATGTGAATATATGCACTGGTTTTATGCTTCAGTCACTGGAGCCGCCATGCCCCTGAAGGTGCTGCTCTTGAAGCTGAGTGGAATGCCAGATTTGCGGAGTATGAAGAGAAGTACAAGGAGGATGCTGCAGAGCTGGAAGCTATCATATCAGGAGAATTGCCCGCTGGATGGGAGAAAGCCCTTCCGGTGATCGCCTTTATTGACCCTTCACCTTCCGTTCTTCTTACAATATCTGTTATTATAGTTACATTTACGTTGTGAGATGGATTATACTAGAAATTAACTTCTTTGCTTTTTTTCCAGAGATATACTCCTGAAAGTCCTGCAGATGCAACTAGAAATTTATCGCAGCAGAACCTAAATGCACTTGCAAAAGTACACTACCTGGGCTTCTTGGTGGTAGTGCGGACCTCGCATCCTCCAACATGACATTGTTGAAGATGTTTGGTAACTTCCAAAAGGGCACACCTGAGGAGCGGAATGTTCGTTTCGGGGTTAGGGAACATGGGATGGGTGCCATCTGCAACGGCATTGCCCTTCACAGCCCTGGTCTTCTCCCTCACTGTGCTACTTTCTTTGTTTTCACCGACTACATGAGAGCTGCCATGAGGATTTCGGCCTTGTCTGAGGCAGGAGTCATCTATGTGATGACACATGATTCAATTGGTCTTGGGGAAGATGGCCCTACCCATCAGCCAATTGAGCATTTGATAAGCTTCCGAGCCATGCCCAACGTTCTGATGCTCAGGCCTGCTGATGGGAACGAGACTGCTGGGGCCTACAAGGTTGCGGTGCTCAACAGGAAGAGACCGTCAGTCCTTGCTCTCTCACGACAGAAGCTTCCTCAACTTCCAGGAACATCAATTGAAGGTGTTGAGAAGGGAGGATATATCATTTCTGATAATTCTACTGGTAACAAACCAGATGTGATTTTGATCGGCACTGGTTCAGAATTGGAGATTGCAGCGAAGGCCGCAGATGAGCTAAGGAAGGAGGGGAAAACAGTTCGTGTGGTATCTCTTGTTTGCTGGGAGTTGTTGGATGAGCAACCAGACGAATACAAGGAGAGTGTCTTCCCCGCTGCTGTCACTGCAAGGATTAGTATCGAAGCAGGGGTCACGCTTGGATGGGAGAAGTATGTCGGAAGCAAAGGCAAAGCGATCGGGATTGACCGGTTTGGAGCAAGTGCTCCTGCTGGGAGAATATACAAGGAGTTTGGCATAACAGCAGAGAGTATTGTTGCAGCAGCCAAATCTCTGTGAGGTAAGCTCTGTCAGCGATCACAAGGAGCATTTAGATTTCAGTGTCAGTTGGAGAATTCTCTAGGGCAAAGGAACCTTGCCTTTAACCTGCAATAAAATTTTCAAATGTCCTTGAGCTTTTCCTTTCTCATAATTGATGGAGTTTTCTACTTTAATGAATGACTGCATTTAGTTGTGGAACAAACCGTAATATGTATTAATTATTTGAATGTCGAATACTGTTTCGGGAATTTGTTTGGATTAACTAGTCCGTTTTACTCCCATCTTCCGGATTCTTTTGAGGTCATGCCGTCGGGTTCCCATAACATTCATGAGGCATCTTTTCGTTCAAAGGAAAACCTCGAGTGTAGGGTTGAAATCGCATCCTTTGTTTAGAGATTCCTTGGTTGATCTGTTATATGTTGTTGATATAATTAAATAATATGCTATTCATACTACCACGAATTATGTTCAAACATATATAATTATACAATATTTAAATTTACAAACCCTTAGTTATATTTATGCTCATTTATGAAAAGTTAATGATAGTACTACAATGATTTATGCTCATTAGCTATATTTATATTTTTATTATGAAATATATTTATTTATATTTTATATTTTAAAAATATTGTTAGCTACGTTATGAATTGAAATACATCAAAAGTATATATATTAAATGAATAAAAAAATTTATTTATTTTAATAAAATATTTATTTATGATAAATTTTGATTGACACTGAACTTAATAATAAATTTATGATGATTTATGCTCATCATCATACGCACGAGCAACGAAACAGATATCCTTCTATTCCTCGAGACATCTTAACACTGAACTGACTGCTACAGCAACATATAACTCGGCTCCATTATTACTTCACGTCTCGAATGCTCAGACCAGAGCTTATAACTTGGACCCTAGGAGGTGTCAGAAAAGGAATCTACGATGATCACCCGAACCGCAATCGGAATCCTGACAGTATGCTTCCCACCATCATCCACCCAAGTCAAGCTTCCGAAAGTGAAGCCACCTTGCACCTTGTGAAGCGACCTGAAGGTCACCTTAAACGGAAGCTTCTGCGTCGAAGCCTTGAACTCCAGAACGGACGGCTCCACAACCATGTTAACACCTGGTGGAGAACGCACTACTGCCTTGTACTTGGATTTCTTGTCGCCCACATTAGTAACGGTCCTCCCGACCGTCACAGGTGTCTCCTTCAGGTCAGGAATGGAGATGGAGGGCAGGTTCAGGTCATACATACGTTTGTTATCCACTCCGGATGTCCCGAGGCCGGGAATGTCGTCCGAGGGCAGACTCAAGGCACGGTTTGTGCACGGGAAGTAGTTGCAGTAATCATCCGGATGGATATCATAAACAAGTCCAGGATCTGCGGCTTTATTAGGATCGATGTGACCTCCGCCATAGTCGAAAGCATCGGCCAGCTTCCGAGGAATCGCTTCTGCTTCTACTGGGAAGCCTCGTTCGTTGGTTGTATATGCTTG
The DNA here is from genome assembly GCF_036884655.1 of Musa acuminata AAA Group. NCBI lineage: Eukaryota > Viridiplantae > Streptophyta > Magnoliopsida > Zingiberales > Musaceae > Musa > Musa acuminata. The sequence goes on along the minus strand of NC_088329.1, from coordinate 8,286,935 downwards.
AGACGGAGGCATACATACATATGTCAGAGTCAACGATGGCAAATGAGCGGATAAAAGATATATCTACCCACCGGTGGTGACAAGTGCTGATTTGATGGCAGCTGGAGACCAATCGGGATGCACTACTTTGAGAAGAGCTGCAATTCCAGATACATGAGGACAAGCCATTGAAGTTCCTGACATAAATTGATACCCATCTGTCACTGCCGCCAAGATATTGACTCCCGGAGCTGTGAAGTCAGGCTGAGGAGAAGGTAAAGGATGAGCTTCAGTGCTCTGTTTTTCCATTTTCCAGTGGAGCTACGATCGACCCTCAGCAGCGTCTTGTGCTTATCAGAGGATTTATGGTTGGTTTTATCATTGTTTTCATGCAGAGGATGATTTTACTTCTCAAAGTTTTAGATGTGGGAGGGGTCCGTTTTGCAATCTATTATAGGAGACTTCATAATTATCATGAACAGAGACAACTATAGCTGCATACATACCTTCACTAAGTCCGGATAGCTTGTATGCGGCCCTCTTGCGGAGAAAGCTGCCACCCTCGGCGACATCACTTGGCTCCCGACGATGTTGGATGCAGGGCTCACATGCGCCACGGGGATTCTCCCACTGTCAATCTATCCGTGGTCAGATTCCCAAATTAACTGCACGGCGCGGGTGGGGATCAGAATGGAAATCAAGGAAACAGACCTTGCCGTTTCCACGTTGGCATAGTTGGCTATCTGTCCGCCTACATCATAATCCACGAGGACGCATGTAATGCCGCTGCAGTCTGGGAGGATGCTGCGCGGGAATCGTGCAATAATAGCTCCCCTTGCTCCGGCTTGCGACAATCTCGCTAGCAACTGGGAGGTTTCACCGGCAGCATCGACGGCGGCAGCAAATGTACGATCAAAGCATAGCACAATCTTGTCTGCTAATTGCGTGAGATATTGAGGCACCACTGAGCAACTACAACGGATTACATGTACACGTTACTGTTTGCCCTCTTCTTAGACGTGTGAAAAGAGATCCAAAGCAAAGAAGACAACAGTAATAGGCAGTCGTTACCTGTCAAAAGGTACAAGTTCTTTGTCTCCTGGATCACTGGACGCGTAGCACATTGATTGTCCCTTCAGTTAGGAACAAATTGATGAAGATTATAAGTTTCAAGTTGATCAATATCTGGTAAGAGATACACGGGCTCGTACGTACCACCAGAGTTCGTCCGTTTCCAAGGATTATGTCGGTCGGAAAAGAGCGATCGATCGTGCTGGCAGCCACCGTGATGACCCATGGCACCGCGTTGTTGATTGTTTGAGGAACCGGGCCATCGTTGCCCCCAGCGAAGACCACCGTTATCCCCTTCCTTACCGCGCCTAGTGACGCCGGAAAATAACCATACCCACCGATCGACAGTGACAATATGTCCACACCATCACCCACCGCGTCATCTATGGCTTGTAGTACGTCGGCTTCCCCGCATTTTCCTGATCCCCAGCACACCTTGTAGATTGCTAGCCGCGCACGAGGAGCGCCTCCTCTTGCTGTACCGGCACCGAGACCGTGGAAGTTTACATCGCTTACCAGAGAACCTGCTGCGGTGGAAGCGGTGTGTGTTCCATGGCCATTGGCGTCACGGGGGGAGTCGTAGTCTCGCGCGACCTCAGACGGGTCGACGTCTTTACTGTAGTATCTTGCACCGATGATCTTGCGGTTGCAGTGGTTGACGGTGAAGTTTTGACCTGCTTCACACTTTCCTTTCCAACGGGATGGGACGGGCCCATAACCGTCGTCGTTGAAGCTTCTCGATTCCGGCCAGATGCCTATGAAAGAAAAACTCCCATTGACATGCTCAATGATATATAATTAGGCGATCAGTACTGAACAGATGATTCTTAAATACCTGTGTCGACAACTCCGATGATGATGCCATCACCTTCCTTGCCTTTCTCAAGTAGTCCTGTGGGTTGCTGATGGCCAGACCGTAAGCCGAGGTAGTCCCAGCTTCGTGTGGTATGCAGAGGAAAAGTGCGGCTTGGACTGACACTGATCACCTCCGCCAATTCTAACACCAAAACGACAGTACAAATGGAATTATTACTGTAACCACGCATATCATACAGATTAGTGCTTTGCTTTTTTCTCTACCGATAGATCATATCTCGATGGCCAATAATAGAAGCTTTTGAAAGCTTGATATCAATGCTTCATGATCTCGATTTCAAGGTTACCCTTAATACTAAAAGTTATTATCTAGCTCTTATGATTTGCTGCGAGAATGCATGCTAAGGACCTGAAATTTGGTGTGCTTGAGATGGCGTGAGCGTGGCCGCAAAGCCCGAGAAGCAATGTTTGTAGCTGTAAACAATTGAATCGCGAGCCTTTTCCTTGCTGAAACGACACAAAGTGCACCGACCAACCAACCTTAGCGCACAAAGGAAAGCTTAGAGAATAGGAAGGGCGGCGAAGCGTGACGGAGAACACATACCTCCCCAGTACGGAAGTCAGCATATCATGGTGGGAAGCAGTCACAAGCTGTGGATCTTCGTATTGTCTTTCTCCAAGATCCACAATGTACAGCTTCGCAGTAGAAGAGGGCACAGAGACACTCGCCTTGGTTGATGGGTTATCTCCGAGTGTTACCCATTGGAAGTAGCTCCAAATGAGAAGAAAGATTCCCAGAGACATGGAGGATAGAATTGGAAGGGAGGCCATCTTCGGCTATGGAGTGGCAGCATTCGTACGGTGGGCGCTATTATAAGCTACCAAGCTAAAGACGAAGGTGATGGGTCTGCCACGTGATAGGAACCCACAGGTCAAAGTCAAACAAGAATAATAAAATTGCGGGTACAGTTGTAAGGTATCTTTGGGGCTACGTTAATTACCCGTGACATACACATGTAGACATGATTATAATATGTTTTACTTGTAGATCTGGAAATTGATGACTCCAATAATAAAAGAGTCATTGATACTATTATTGCATGGCCTGAATATAGAGAAATTGATTATGATTTTAAAGAAATAAATAATAAAAAATATTTATAAATGGCAAACACTTTTCACTGTGTGATAGGTCAATGCAAGTTGGAAGTTCATTTATTATAATATATCAAGATTCGTTAGTGTAATATTATACAAACTGATAGATCTCAAATTGAGTTTCACATGTGAGAATAATATCTTTTAATTATGAAGGACAAAACACATAATACTTCAAATAATATTTCATATTAAGTTGAATCAAATATACACTTATTGGCACGATGACCCGTGCAAATGAAAATAATATTTTTTATTGACGAAGTCTTCTCCGTTCACGTTCTGTGATGATGTTAATGAATTTTCTGTTGTTACTTAATAGTTTAAAATAAAAAAATAATTATAATTGACGTGATTATCGATTTATAATTTTTTAAATTATTTTTAAAGGGGCGTTTTCAATTGCTTAAATGCTTCACGTTTTTATTATTATATCTCTAGAGTCAATAATAATGTGATCTTATCCATTATTGTTATGCCATGTTTTAGTTGTGCCCTCGTAAGGAAGGCCATCTTAACTAGCTTATCAAATCAATCATGTAGTTATAATTGAGGGGATCATTTGACCTTATGATCCAAGATCTTTCATTTCACGGAATATAGATACTATGGCATGCTTAATTTTCATAGGATGTGAGTCACATGAATATCCTATATTATCAAGAGGAAATGTTGTAGTTAATGAATTTAAAATAAAATTTTATAAATTTTAAAACAAATAAAGAATATGAAAATATATAATTTTATGAATGATTTCTCGAAAAAAAACTCATAATTTTGGATTTTTCGCACTAAGCTTAAAAGTTTTCATAGAATATCTATTTTTATAAATGATTATTTTATTTTTATTGGTCACCACCCTTCATTGTTTCTCCATCCCACTAATTATCCTCTTTTTATCTCATGCTTGGCCACCTCGATCGTTGGCTCTTATCATGATCGATCATGGCTCTTGCACAAGGGAGAGGTTGCCTACTGGTCTTCGCATGGTCGTCATGCCTGTAATCATTGACAAGGGAGGATGGAAATGAGTCCAAAGAGGGAGAAAACGATGGGTAGGTTCAACATAGAGGGAGAAGGCCAATGGGGTCTGCAAAGATGATCATAACCTATGTGTCTCCTCTTACCTTGTACAAGGGTTGTGACTGACAATAGTAAAGATTGATGGGACGATCGACTAAACACGGATAGAGACACAACTAGAGTTGGGGGTACAGATAATTTTTTTTTTTAATGTTATAGGGTAAAATAGTCTAGTCAGGAATGCTTACGAGAATTTTTGATGTGAAAAAAATTAAAAGATAAAACCCTTTTTTTTAGGAATTCACCCAAATTTTTTTTACTATGTGGACTTTTATTTTAATTTAGGTTGTAGGTAAATATTTGTAAATTAAATTAGTAAGTTAGTTTGATGTCACAACGTAGGATTTTAAAAGCTTGTATTTCTTAATATATCATTAAAATGATACTGCTAATTATAGCTTAGCTCACATTTTTTTTCTCATTAAGTATTAATAATGTTTAATATTTCTATTATATCTTAATTTCATCAGCTCTTATTTTAATTTGGGCTGACTGGTTCGGAGCAAGTGCTCCTGCTTGGAGAATATAACAAGATTTCCAAATGTCCTCAACCATTTTCTTTCTCATAAATGAATTTGAGTTTTCTTCTTTATTACGTAACATACTGTGTTCTCTATTATTGATTATAAAGGTGAACCACTCTTTTGAGGACTTGTTTTTATCTAATATCATCTTCCATATTCCATTGAGGTCATGATGTCTCTAATCTTCTGTGAATTAAATTAAATCTGAAAAGCATAAAATGGATGTGATTTTTAATATCATACCTATCACTTTATCATGATTTTGAAGTCAACGATTTCTTTCGATTTTGTAAATGGTTGTAAAGATAAATTATTCTTGACTTGGAAGTGTGTGTTCTTTTCTTCTCCCATTTTGCATCAATTGGTCAACTCCTCCGGTCTTATGCACACTCGGGAGGAGATTTCATGGTCCCACACGGCACCATTTCTAATATTTTTAGATTAGATAAATTCATGAATTTATCTAATATTTTTAGATATTTTTAGATAAATTCGAATCACTGTAGATTGAAAGTACTTTTCTAATCTTCTCCTACTATCATCTCTTCTTTCTCCTAAACATACAACTAATATAAATAAATATTTTATATTTTAACTATCATCTCTTCTTTCTAATATTTTTAGATCAATGAAGCTAAACATACAACCTAATATTTCATATATTCATGTTCACAAATGTTAAGGAGAGATAATACTTGTAATTGACGTCTCTGTTGGGGACTTAATAGTCTGATTATAATTAAGGTGATGTTTTTCATTCATACGTTCATTTTACTACATTTTGACTTAGGTGATTGGCACTCGTGAGTGGAGGGTCATAAATAAATTACAAGAAAATTTATTAAAAATATGGTATTTCGATTTAGACGTATATAATAAATAGATGTATTATTATTAATTTCAATCTAAATATCTTAAACGTGGTTCAAGTTCAACGATATTAACAAATCAAATATTCCATAATGTTGAATCATAATAAAAAAAGAGTTCAAGATAAAATTTTTAAATTTTGATATGATATACACATTCCTCCAAATATTAAGATCGTAAACATGCATCTAAATACTCATGTTGATGAAAGCTAACAATAATTATCATTAATTATTTTAGACTAAAAATATTTAAGTATTTAAATTATTTCTAATATTTTTTATAATCATTATATTTCTTAAAAGATATTAATATCATTTAGAATAATTGCCAGATGATAGCAGCCAAAGGATCTTAACATGATGTCATATATTTTATATTTTGCAATGATCTATACGCTTTGGAGGAATAAATATGAAAACAATTTATTTTGAAGGTACATATATTCAATTTGACCTCAAATACATGAAAGATGAAAATAATACTTGTAATTTGAACGTGTCCTCTCCATTTAATGTACAAACCTCAAATTATTGAGGATTTCCTCTCTCTCTCTCTCTCTCTCTCTCTCTCTCTTCTCATTATTTCAATCCTTTTGATAAATGTAATGGCTTCCGATCACAAACTCCTCCTCATGAAGATAATTTTCGATAGAGATAAATAAAATTATTTTAACCCGATTTGAGATTGATTCAAGAAATCTGACAAATGTAAATAACACACAAAGTAAATATTGCCACATATTATAAAAAGACGGACAGAGATGGTGATAAGTTTCTTAACTTTACATATTGCTTTTCTAAAAATTAATTTAGTAAAAATATTTTAATATTATATTAAACCTTATGTTGTCTTCACTTAAGAGTATATTTACAAATGAAGTTCTCTCCTTTTCTTTATCAACTTTTACTCTCTTTTTTTTTTATAACTAAATCAACTGTGTCCATCTTTTCAGCAATTGAGAGATAAATATCAAAACTAAATAATTTTTTTTTTTGATTGAGTAATCTTAATTTTTTTAATCATAGGAAAATAATAACATGAACGATACATCAATATCATGTGATCGATATTTTATCATCATCTTATCGACACTCTGATTTAACATGATCAATATCTAAGTCACATGTGATGATATGCGATCGATATTTTGACATCGTGTCCCTAATATTTTTACTGTACTTGACTAATATGGTATGATATCTCAGAGGTTATCAGTCAAGTCATCTGATGCCTTATGATTCCATGAGGGCTATAAGATGCGTGAAATTATTTTAATAATAATATATATCTACGAGCATAATAATCCTAGTGTCACACTATAAAAGCCCTCACCCTATTAGGTACTTTTAATCTTCCGATCTTAGTACTTGATCGACACTTTTAACTCTGAAACTAACATAAGTATAGGGATTTTGTCGGACATGTCTCCAGTATAATTTTATTGGGTTCAATACCTTTAGGATTTAGTTATCCCAAACACCAAAAAGAAATAGATATGAAATAGATTCTTGATTAACTTCAAGTCTACGTCACAATTAAATTTTGACATAACACTAATCAAAATCGACTTGTTTCCAATTATTATAATCACTATACTCATTTCATTAAATATTTATAGTTTTTTATATTTTTATTATATCTTAGTTTCACGAAGCTCTTATTTTAATTATTCCCTTGTAAAATAGTTCCAAGCTATTTTATTATATCTTGGCAATTGAATTATTTTGAAAATATAGTTTATAAAAATATTATGTCCTTCAAAGGCATATTATTTCGTAACAACATCATATGTCGACGTTCATGCGTCTGGACAAAAGTAGCTCACACAAGCCTATAAAATAACAATTTGACTGAACCAAAAGCCGACATCAAGAGAGATATTTTGGTTTCGTTCTCAGTGATTACAATGGACGTCACATCACAACGTAGGTTAAAGGACTCTCCCTCCATCTCAGTAACCTTGAGCACAGGAAAAGTTCATGGAGGGAGCAGCTATCGACGGTTTTGGATTGGAAGAGATGGACTAGATTGTGCTTCGATCCAACTGACGTGAAAGAGTGTATGATGGTTTTGGATTGGATTAGAGCATTCATCTCATGTTTCATGTTCTATTCACCACATGATTTCACGTAGAAGAATTGAGTTGACTAAGTCAAGCCTTTACGTCAAGATGCTGTACGAGTATCACTACGATGATGGGAACCGTGATGCATTTTTGCACCATGGTAGACGCACGGACCTTTGCAAGTCTCATCGAGCCCAACAACTACGAGACCTGATAGAGATGTTTGCTCTGGAAATTATGTTGGCATCCAAAGTGCCTCTTTCACAATATTTATAATAAGCACATCATCGTCATCATCATCAACAACAACAATAATATCATATCTTCATTAATAACAATAAAACTCTTTCTTCGCTTTTCAGTGTGATTATATATAGGTGAAGGAGCGGCATAAATATGATAGGGGGGAATTTCCACATAGAGCTTCAAATTTTTAAAATGATAAAATCAACTCTCTAACAATTTTTTATTTATTTTTTCTTAATAATTATTATCTTTTCTCTCCAGCATTTTAATAAACTAGCTCATATAATTAATGTAAATATGTTATTAATGTAAATATCTTATTCTGATCTATGGATGGTGAAGGACTATGGTCAAATGTCTTGATGTCTTCCATCAGGACATCAATTAAAAATTAATACAAGTAACATTCTTTATAGTCAATGGATATGACAACTCAAATTAGGTTTGTCTTTCTCATTAAATATTTATTAAACTATCATTAAATGTCATAAAATGAAAATCGTATGAGCCACATTAATTTCAACAAATCAAGATTACGAGAGTATATTATGTGAACGTCTATTTTAATTGAGGTGGTAGGCAAATTTTTGGAAATTAAAATAACGAGTTTAACTTGATGTCATAACGTTGGATATCGAAAGCTATATTATTTCCTGACAACTTGTATCGTACGTCGGTGCTAAATATTGAAGCGTACAAGAGCAACGTACCACGTTAATTTTTATTCTCCATACGACTTCAACATACAAACTTATTGCCATGGTACTCGACATAGAGCGGATGCCACCACAAGCCTTAGGAGGTATCAGAGAAGGAATCACGAATGATCACTCGAACTGCGATAGGAATTCTTACTGCGTGCTTCCCATCATCAAACCATGTCAAGCTTCCGAAGTTGAAGTCCCCTTGCACCATCATAAGCGGCGTGAACGTCACCGCGAAGGTGTGCGTCGTCGTGGAAGCATTGAACAGGAGAAGATAAGGCTCAACCACCATGTTAACACCCGGTGGAGACTCCACCATTGCCCTGTAAATGGAATCTGTGTCCCCCACATTGGTCACGGTTCTCCACACCGTCAGTGGTGTCTTCTTCAGGTCGGGAATGGAGATGGAGGGCAGATTCAGGCGATACAGCCGACTGTCCACCAAGCCACTAGTGAACGACGGACCGTGAGTGCAGTTGAAGAACTTGAAGTAGTCTTTGGGATCGACGTCATAAATAAGCCCAGGATCAACGGCTTTGTTACGATCGATGTGACCGCCGCCAAAGTCGAAAGGATCGGCGAGCTTTCGAGGAACTCCCTCTGCTTCTATGGGGAAGCCGTATTTATTGGTCGTATGAGCTTAAAACAGAGGTTTTCATGTACTCTAACATCAGCAAAGCAGACAGAGAAGAACTCATGAACGATGCAGAAGCAGGATGGTAAATCTACTTACCAGTTGTGACGAGTGCTGATTTGATGGCAGCAGGAGACCACTGGGGATGTGCTGCTTTAAGAAGAGCTGCTACGCCAGAGACATGGGGACAAGACATCGATGTTCCAGACTTAAACTCATAGGAATCTTTCACTGCGGCCAGGATAAGGAATCCGGGAGCCGTGATATCGGGCTGTCCAAAGGCAGTGATGGTGAGCACACCAGTTCATCGAAAATAACCAAACAATGTGAGCTTCTAGTAAATAATAGAAATTGTACCTACCTTGACTAGATCTGGGAACTTTATACTCGGCCCTCTCGACGAGAAAGCTGCGACCCTGGGCGACATAACTCCACTCCCGACCATATCCTGCGTTAGGCTCACCTTCACCAGCGGGGATCTGCCAATTTCCTTTCGTGGTTGTTATTCCCGAAAAAAAAATTCTGATCTGTTTAGGAAAACTGAACTCGAGTTGAGCAGACCTTGTATTCGTTACATAATCTTTTATTTGTTTGCCGATCTCGTAATCTACAAAGACGCATACGCCGCCGGTGCAAATATCGTCGATGAAGTCGAGGATGTTGGTGGAGTACTGTGCAAAGATAATGCCCTTCCCTCCTGCTTCCTGAACATTAATGGCAGCCGGTTGAAAGCCTTGCACGGGTGGTAAGCTTGAGGCGATGGCAAGCTGGTAACAGAGCACAATCTTTCCGACTACATCACTCGAATTCAGAGCGTCCGAGCAACTGCAACAATAGATCAAATGCACATTACTAGGTACTCTTTTCTTTATGAACATTTAATCGAATTATAGTTACCTCCCACCATCTGCTAGCTCTTTGAATCCTCCATCGGTGGATTCATAGAGGATGGATTGTCCCTGCCGCAGCAACCATGAACAATTAATTCAATATAAATAGATGCAAACTTTCAAATGTATTAGCGTGTCTGTGAAAACCACACGTTCGCACCACCACGGTTCGGTTGTCTCCGAGGGTTAGGAGGGTAGGAAACGAGCGATCGATGGTGCTGGCTGCCACCGTGATCACCCACGGCAGGTCATTTGCAATGGTCTGGGTGACGGGACCGTCATTGCCTCCAGAGAAGATCACAGTTATCCCCTTTGCTACCGCATGTATGGAAGGAAATATTGGGTAAAGTAAGTCCCCAAGTGAGAGTGATAAGATGTCCACACCATCATGCACTGCGTCGTCTATCGCTTTTAGAAGGGCGGCATCCGAGCACCTTATGTTACTTCCCCAGCACGCCTTGTATATGGCGAGCCGGGCACGAGGAGCGCCTCCTCTTGCTACGCCGGCACCGAGGCCATGGAAGCTCGCGTTACCCACTAATGAACCGGCCGCGGTGGAAGCCGTGTGGGTTCCGTGGCCCTGAAAATCTCGGGGAGAACGGTAGTCTACGCTGATGTCGGAATCGTCGACGCCTCTGTCGTACCATCTTGCACCGATGATCTTGCGGTTGCAGTGTTTGATGGTGAAGTTTTGACCTACTTGACACGTTCCTTTCCAACGGGATGGGACGGGGCCGTAACCATGGTCGTCGAAGCTTCTCGACTCCGGCCAAATGCCTAAACAAAGTTCACATGACACGGTCAAATCAACAACCTCGATGCCAGTAACGAAATATATAACGCTTGCCTGAGTCGACAACTCCGATGATGATGCCATCGCCGAAGTTGCCTCTTCGAAGTAGTCCTGTGGATTGGGGTTTTTCATAACCAAGACCAAGGTAGTCCCAGCTTCGTGTAGTATGCAGCGGAACGCTGCGGCTTGGATTGACGCTGATCACCTCCGGCAATTCTACCAATAAAAGAAAAGGGCAATATGATCAAGGCGCTTTCTCATCTTCATTGAGGATTACGTATGTGTATAAATATGATATAATATACTAAACACGTGATGGATTCTCTCTCTCTCTCTCTCTCTCTCTCTCTCTCTCTCTCTCTCTCATCTCAAGTCGCCAACCTTATCTCAATAATAAAAAAAGCGTTCAAGACCCACCTTAATCCTACTTTCCGATCATGATTCCTAGGTGATTACAAAATATAAAATTATTACTCAACATGGAATCAATGACATAATTTAGATTAATACCATGAAGTCACATTAAAGGTTGAGATAAAGTCTTTCAATTTTTTGTTTTAGTGGCCTCAACAGATAAGCCGACTCTCAGGAGTATATCTATCTTTTGATCTCCCGTAATTAAGCACAAAACTATTGTGATTGAGATTTTATTTTCACATATTGATTAATCTGGATCAATATCGTCCCTTCAAATTTCAGATATATTCTTGCATGTATCTTTTGGATTGTTCTCATCAGTTGTGCTGTTAATCATATTAGAACTTGCCTCCATTGTCACTGGTCAAATAGGCCTGAAATTGAAGAAGGAAGAACCTGCAATTTGGTGTGCTTGAGATTCTGTAAGCATGGCTGCAAAGCCCGAGAAGCCATGCTTATAGCTGTAGACAATTGAACTCACGGCTTCCTCCTTGCTGAATCACCAATTAGAATAACCTATAATCGAGCATATATGACAGAAAGATGAAAGGAACACAAACTATATTTGGTGCAAAAAAGCACACCTCCCTAGTACGGAAGACAGCATATCGTGGTGCGAGGCAGTCACAAGGTCTGGATCTTCGTGTTGCCTCTCTCCCATGTACACTATGTACAGCAGCTGCACAGAAGAGACCACTGAGATGTTAGTTCGTGGACATCAAATGTTAAGATGGAAGAGAGACGCTCATGGACCTTGGTCGATGATGGAGTACGTCCAAGTGCTGCCATTTGGATGAAGCTTGATAGGAAGAGAAGTAGAAGCATAGAGGATAGAAGATGTTGGGAACCCATCTTGCATGTGGTTGTGGAGGAGCAGCGTTCCTGCAATGGCGCTACTTATAAGCCTATGAAGCCACATGACCGACGGTGGTGATGCTCGATGACAGACTAATGAAAATAAAAGAATATTGTTTTATTTTATGATAAGGGAGAATATACCGTGTTAGTCGTGCAACACACATCACCGATGTTGTTCATATCGGAATTCACCCGTTGTAGCTCGGAATGAAAAGCACCCTACTGTGCCATATGTGCAAAAGGAACAATCGATCAAATGGCCCTAAATGAGATGTCACTCACTTGTCAGTTTAGTTGGGTAAAATTTTAATAGATCATTATGAGATCCTAACTTTGAATCATGCTTATATAACCTTTTTTTTAATGAAAAAATAATAATTAATTTTAAGAGTCATTCATCTATCGGAAACTTATGTCAGCCAAAGATTGTTAGAGGATCTCTAATTATTTTTTTACATCTTGTAGGAAAATATATGCTCAAAGACTCAGTTCAAACAAAAAGCTTTCTTATGTTTTGACACCATCTTATTTTGGAAAGGATTTTTAAATATATATTCATCTATAAGAAATATATACCTCCGTATATTAATTTACAATTTGAAGACTCAAACAGGAGCATACAGGTCACTTCAATCCGTGGACATGCCAAAAATCCTCCATGGATGGAGCACCTACCATTTGATGCCATGACAAGAAGATGATAAAAACAGCATCCATTGTTAACGTGATATTTCCGTCGATGTCAATGTCCTAACTCTCTCATGTCGGCCATTTACTCAATCATAAAAGTAATTTACTTTACATAAAACATTGTGATATAAAAGATTCATAGGGTCTAAACCCAAAACTTGAAGTCTTGGGGTCAAATACTATTGCGTCAAGTTTTTGCTAATGGATTTTGCTTAATCAAATCGATCTTTTAATTATTCATCTTACACCAAGAGATTATAATCCAACTTATAATAATCCTAAAAGAATAAGAGAAAAAATAAATATACAGGTCTAATTCTCTTCAGATCAGTCTCTAAAATCATCGTGAGGTGATGTCCATTGAAATCACTCTAAACGAAACCAAAAGATCCCTCTCCAAAACAATATCAATACAAGAACTCTTAATCTCAGTAACCTAGAGTACACGGAAAGTTCATGGAGACGATTTTGGATTGTAAGTGATAGACAAGATTGTGGGTGGATCCAACTGATGTGACAGGTGGATGATGATTTTGGACTGGATGGAGCATTCTTCTCATGTTTCATGTCCAGTTATCATGTCGCCTATTCACCACATGATTTCACGTAGAAGAATTGAATTGATTAAGTCAAGCGTTTAGGTCAAGATGCTATACGTATTATATATATGAACCCTAAAAAGAGAAATATTGTGGTTTAGACACGTCCATATTTCCCAATCTCATGCCATTGGTGGAATGGACACTTTTTTTGTCGTCTACACGTATTTCACTGCGATGATTGAGATGTTTCCTCTGCAAATTATGTTGGCATCCAAAGTGCCACTTTCACAATGTTTATAATAATCACATCCATAACAAATAATAATAATAATAATAATAATAATAATAATAATAATAAAACTCTTTCTTAGCTTTTCCGTGTGGAATTATATATAGGTGAAGGAGCGGCATAAATATGATAGGGGCGAATTCGCACGGAGAGCTACAAATTTTTAAAATGATAAAAACAACTCTCTAATATTTTTTTTATTTTTTTATCTTAAAAATTATTATATTTTCTCTCCATATTTTTAATAAATTAGCTCATATAATTAAATCGGTTCCACCAATCAAAAGGTTCATTCAAAATAGGTAGGTAAAACTAGACTTACACTCATCAAAGAAACTTAATTTGTTAAATAAAGTACCAAACTAAGCATCCGAATAAAATGAATGACGTACTACATAATACATGATAAATACTCTCACTTTAATGCTTCGAGTTTAGACATTATCTCATAAATTAAACTTATTAAAGAATCATAAATAAATTAATTTTATCAAAAGAATGGTTCATTGTATAAAAGAGATTCATTACAGTTGGAAAGGTCAAATTGACTATTGATTTTTGAAAAGGTTCCAGAGATTGATTTTGAGTATAATTAATGTAATATATTTTTGAAGATTATATAAATCTCATATATTTGGCCAAGAAATAAATAGAGTTTTGAAGTGGTAAAGAATTTTGAGTGAAAGATAGAATATCTTGTCTTATCTTACTCTTCCTTTATGTGATAACCCTATTTCTTCTTCTTATCAAATTCAATATTTGGTATCAAAACCCAAGTTAAGCTATGACCTCTTTTCTAAGAATAATTCAACTTCAAATCCTTAGATTGATAAAAAAAAATTATAATATATGGTGCATCCAAATAAAGATTCTTTTAGGTTCCCAAGATATATGAGAGTTTATAGAAGATAGATTTTTTGAACTAAGGAATAATGAGTGCCAAAGTAAAAAAATAAGTCAAAGATAGGAGGAATGAGAAAAAAGTTTTATTCACGATCTATCAATGACTTAGATAATACAATATTCGAGATCATCACTTCAACAAATACTTTAAAAGAGGATTGGTAAATGTTTGGTAGTGTAAATAATGTAAAAAAGTTTCATTTACAAGTTTTACAAGCTAAGTTTGGAAAAATACGAGGTACTTCTAAATCTATTTATGATTGTTTCTCAAAAGTTATTTTCAATAGTCTCAAATTACGTGGCATCAAAGAGCTATTTTCAGAAATCATATGTTATTCCAGGAATATTATATTTGGTAATCTATCTCAATGACCAATAAGAGGTAAAGGTAAAATAATAGTAAAAAATTATATATTTCATATGTTTATTATATTCCTAATATGAAAAATAATATTCTAAGCTTGGGGTAATTATTAGAAAAAGATTATGATATTGAGATGAAAGATATAGCTCTTTTAATTCGTGATAAGAATAAAACATTGATATCACATATGAAAATGGTGAAAAATAAAATCAGCACTCATGACAACTGGTGAGTAGATTAACCATCCTGCTTCTGCATCGTTCATGAGTTCTTCTCTGTCTGCTTTCCTGATGTTAAAGTACATGACAACCTCTGCATTATAGCATCTTAGATATGATCAGCACGGAAGGAAATTGTCATGAGTGCTGCATTATAGCTGATTTTATTTCCTTTGCATTTATATATTTTTGATTGGTTAAGTTGTTTTAAAACTAATATTGAGGATATTTCGACATTATAGCATCTTAGATATGATCACTTAAATTTTAAAGCTTTAAAACTTCTAGAGAAGTATAATATAGTGATAAAAATACCAAGAATTGATCATCCATCAAAATTATATAAAGTATATGTTTTGAACAAGTAAGAAAGAAAGTTTTTCAAAGTAAAAGAACAAAAAGAGCATGATTTCGATTTGATTGCACTTAAATGATTTGGTTTACATATTCTTAACTTTACTGATGATCATAGTGGCAAACTTAAATACTTAGTCCAGTATTTAAGTTTACATATTCTTAACTTAAATACTTAGTCCAGTATCACTTAGAGAAAGCAGGTATTTTCTTAACTTTACTGATGATCATAGTGGCAAACTTGGGTTTACATATTAAAAAAAAGAAAGAAGTTTTAAGTAAATTTAAAGAATTTAATGATTTGGTTAAAAGATAAAATGGTTCTTAGATTAAATATTTAAAAAAAGATAGGGATGGTGAATACATAGGTATTTGAAAGATTTTGTAAAAATAATGAAATTTTACATCAATTCACTATGTCATACACATCTCAATAAAATGGTGTTTTAGAAAGAAAAAAATATAACTATACTTAATATGGTTCGATACATATTAAAGGAAAAAAAATTCCTAAAGAATTTTGGGAAGATACTATTGCTTGTGTAATTCATTTGCTTAATAGGTTTTCAATAAAACAAATTGATAACGTTATACCGTATATAGCTTACAGAAACCAAAAGTCAATCATTTGAGAATTTTCATAAGTATTGCATTTGCTAAGATATCCGAAGAAAAGAGAACAAAACTTAAAGATAAAATTCAAAAATACATCTTGTTAGGTTATGCTGAGAATTTTGGTGGCTATAAACTCTACGATCCTATCACAAATAAAATTATGATGTCAAGAGATGTTGAGTTTAATGAACAATAGATTTGGGACTGAAAAAATGATGAGTAGCATAAGAAAGCTATAGCTTCAAAAGATGATGATAAAATACAAGCAAACATCGAAGAAGCTTTATCAAAATCATCACCTAAATCAGCTTGGTTACATGATTTAAGAAGTTCAATTATAAAAATGACAAGACTGATTGAAGAGCTATATGATATGACTCGAAAAATTGATACTAACAATGATAAACTTTCTTTATTTTATCTTTTACAGGATATAATCCATTAACCTTCGAAGAAACTTATAGAGAAGAAAAATGACAATAAGTTATGAATAAGGAGATTCGTGCTATTAACAAAAATAATATATGGGAGCTTACTACATATCCAAAAGACTACCAAGCGATCGATATTAAGTGGATCTTCAAAACAAAAAGAAATATAAAAGGAGAGGTAGAGAAATACAAAGCTCGATTGGTTGCAAAGGGATACAAACAATAATATAGGATCGACTATAAAGAAGTATTTGCACCAATTGCTCGATTAGAGATGGTAAGATTACTTATCTCCCTAGCAGCTCAAATGAAATAATTTTTTTTACAAATAGATGTTAAATCAGTATTTTTAAATTAATTTTTTAAGAAGAGATATATATTCAACAACCCCGTAGTTTTATTATTCACGAACAAGAAGACAAGATATATAAGTTAAAGAGAGCACTTTATGGGCTTAAACAAGCCCCACGAACTTTGAATTCTCAGATATATATGCCTATTTTATTCAAAATAGATTTTCTAAGTATCCATATGAATATGTTCTTTATATGAAATTTAACTTTAATAGAAATATCTTGTTTATATGTTTGTATGTAGATGATTTAATTTTTATAAGTAATAGTAGCTCCATGATTAAATATTTTAAGCATTCAATGAAGAAGGAGTTTGAGATGATCGATTTAGGCCTAATGACTTATTTTTTCAATATCGAAGTTATACAAGACAATAAAGAAATTTTTATCTCACAAGAAAATTATGCAAAGGAGGTTCTAAAGAAGTTTTCTATAGAAGATTATCATCATACATATACACCCATAAAATATGGCATAAAGTTAACCAAGGAAGGTGAAGGTAAATACATTAATCTAACTTATTATAAAAGTCTAGTTGGATGTTTAAGATATTTAATATGCACTCGATATACTATTTGGAGTTGGTTTAATAAGTAGATATATGAAAGCTCTTAAGACATCTCATTTAAATGTCACGAAATAAAATTTGTGATATATTAAAGGGACAATTGAATATAAAATGTTTTATTCATCATCTAAAAGGTTGGAGCTCATTAGATATAGTAACAATGATCGGGCAAAAAGTTATGATGATCATAAGAGTATAATTAGATTTGTATTTTAATTTGGTGATACTACATTCACATGGTCTTCAAAAAAATAATATATTATTACTTTATCAAAATGTGAAGCATAATATATAGTAGCATCATCTTGTGTTTGTCATACAATATGACTAAGAAAATTACTTCAAGAACTTCATATAGCATTGGAGAAGTCAATCAAGATTTATATTGATAACAAATCAGATATTACCTTAGCCAAAAATCCAGTCTATCATAAAAGATCGAAGTATATCAAAAATATATTTTATTTTATAAGAGATCATATTAAAAACAAAGACGCGGATCTACATCATATCAACATAAGTGAACAAATGACTAATATACTTACAAAACCTCTCAAATTTAAAATATTTTAATAATTTCGAAAGAAATTTGGCATGTTAGATGGAACAAGTTTAGGGGAGAGAATATTAGAATTAAACTTGTTAAAGTATTATAAAGAAATTAATTTCATCAAAAAAAATTTTATTACATCAAGAGAGAGGTTCATTACATAAAAAAGAGAAATAGATTAAATGCAAAATGGAAGGACAAACCAAATTGACTATTAGTTTTTTAAATGACTTCTTGAAAGAAAATGATTTATTTTAGGTATAATTAATATAATATATCTTTTGGAACTATATAAACCCCATATATTAGCCATGAAATACATAAAGTTTTAAAGTTATAAAAGTTTTGAGTAAAAAAAAAAAAATCTTATCTTATCTTACTCGGATGATAATCATATCCCTTCTTCAAATGTATCGTATGTGTATGCTAAATACTTAAGCGTACCAAAGAACAGCCTAAACCAAAAGTAGCATCAATTTTTGGATAACAAAAGCAACGTAATACCTTAATTTTTATTCCCCATACGACTTCAACATTTAACTTGTTGCGATAGTACTCAACATAGAGCAAATGCCTCCACAAGCCTTAGGAGGTATCAGAGAAGGAATCATGAATGATCACTCGAACTGCGATAGGAATTCTTACTGCGTGCTTCCCATCATCAAGCCATGTCAAGCTTCCGAAGTTGAAGTCCCCTTGCACCATCTGAAGCGGTGTGAACATCACCGCGAAAGTGTGCGTCGTCGTGGAAGCATTGAACTGGAGAAGAGAAGGCTCGACCACCATGTTGACACCCGAAGGAGACTCCAACTTTGCCCTGTAAATGGAATCCGTGTCCCCCACATTGATCACGGTTCTCCACACCGTCAGTTGTCTCTTCTTCAGGTCAGGAATGGAGATGGAGGGCAGGTTCAGGTGATACAGTCGACTGTCCACCAAGTCACAAGTGGTCGACGGACCGTAAGTGCAGTTGAAGAATTTGAAGTAGTCTTCGGGATCGACGTCATAAATAAGCCCGGGATCAACGGCTTTGTTAGGATCGATATGACCGCCGCCAAAGTCGAAAGGATCAGAGTGCTTTCGAGGAACTCCCTCTGCTTCTATGGGGAAGCCGTATGCATTGGCCGTATGAGCTTAAAACAGAGGTTGTAATGTACTTTAACATCAGGAAAGCAGACAGAGAAGAACTCCGGAACGATGCAGAAGCAGGATGGTCAATCTACTCACCAGTTGTGACGAGTGCTGATTTGATGGCAGCAGGAGACCACTGGGGATGTGCTGCTTTAAGAAGAGCTGCTACGCCAGAGACATGGGGACAAGACATCGATGTTCCAGACTCAAACTTATAGGAATCTTTTACTGCGGCCAGGATAAGGAATCCGGGAGCTGTGATATCGGGCTGTCCAAAGGCAGTGATGGTGAGCACACCAGTTCATCGAAAAGAACCAAACATGTGAGCTTCTAGTAGATAATAGAAATTGTACCTACCTTGACTAGATCTGGGAACAATATACTCGGCCCTCTCGACGCGAAAGCTGTGACCCTGGGCGACATAACTCCACTCCCGACCTTATCCTGCGTTAGGCTCACCTTCACCAGCGGGGATCTGCCAATTTCCTTTCGTGGTTATTATTCCCGAAAAGAAAATTATGATCTGTTTAGGAAAACTGAACTGGAGTTGAGCAGACCTTGTATTCGTTACATAATCTTTTATTTGTTTGCCGATCTCGTAATCTACAAAGACGCATACGGTGCCGTTGCAAATAACGTCAATGAAGCTTAGGATGTTGGCGGAGTACTGTGCAAAGATAATGCCCTTCCCTCCTGCTTCCTGAACATTACTGGCAGCCAGTGGAAAGTGTCGCCTGGGTGGAGAGCTTGAGGCGATGGCAAGCTGGTAACAGAGCACAATCTTTCCGACTACATCACTCGAATTCAGAACGTCCCGCGAGCAACTGCAACAATAGATCAAATGCACATTACTAGGTACTCTTTTCTTTAAGAACATTTAATCGAATTATAGTTACCTCCCACCATCTGCTAGCTCTTTGAATTCTCCATCGGTGGATTCATAGAGGATGGATTGTCCCTGCCGCAGCAACCATGAACAATTAATTCAATATAAGTAGATGCAAACTTTCAAATGTATTAGCGTCTGTGAAAACTACACGTTCGCACCACCACGGTTCGGTTGTCTCCGAGGGTTAGGATGGTAGGAAACGATCGATCCATGGTGCTGGCTGCCACCGTGATCACCCACGGCAGGTCATTAGAAATGGTCTGGGGAACGGGACCATCGTTGCCTCCAGCGAAGATCACAGTTATCCCCTTTGCTACCGCATGTATGGAAGCAAAGTATGGGTGAAGTACGCCCCCAAGTGAGAGTGATAAGATGTCCACGCCATCATGGATAGCATCATCTATCGCCTTCAGCACAGCAGCGTCGGGACACCCTGCTTGTGCCCAGCATGCCTTGTAGATTGCTAGCCGGGCACGAGGAGCTCCTCCTCTCGCTGTGCCGGCACCCAGACCATGGAAGCTCGCATCACTCACCAACGAGCCTGCTGCCGTGGAAGCCGTGTGCGTTCCGTGGCCCTCGGAATCCCGGGGAGACTGGTAGTCTCCTTCGATGAGAGAAGGGTCGACGCCTCCGGCGTACCATCTTGCACCGATGATCTTGCGGTTGCAGTGGTTGACGGTGAAGTTTTGACCTACTTCACACGTTCCTTTCCAACGGGATGGGACGGGGCCGTAACCATGGTCATCAAAGCTTCTCGATTCCGGCCAAATGCCTATATAAGAAAATTTGGTAGGACAGGGCAAGCTCAATGACGATAAGGTAATGATTGCTTGCCTGTGTCGACGACGCCGATGATGATCCCATCGCCGAAGTTGCCTCTTGCAAGTAGTCCTGTGGGTTGGGGTTGTTCAAAACCAAGATCAAGGTAGTCCCAGCTTCGCGTAGTGAGCAGTGGAACGCTCCGGCTTGGATTGCAACTGATCACTTCCGGCATTTCTAACAAGAAAAGAAAAGGGCAATATGATCAGGTTGTTTACTCATCTTAATTAAGGATTATGTATACGCTTAAATATGATATAATATACTAAACACGTGATGGATTCTCTCTCTGTCTCTGTCTCTCTCTTTCATCTCAAGTCGCTAATCTTATCTTAAGCAGCCTGTCGATTCAAGAGGTTGAAAATGACCCAACGTTTAGCTAAATAATAAAAGAAGCGTTCAAAGACCCACCTTAATCCTACTCTCCGATCATGATTCCAAGGTGAAATTATTACTCAACATGGAATCAAGGGCATAATTTAGATTAATACCATGAAGTCAAAGGCCGAGAAAAAGTCTTCCAATTTTTTGTTTTAGTGGCCTCAACACATGAGCCGACTCTCAGGAGTACATCTATCTTTTGATCTCCCGTAATTAAGCACAAAACTATTGTGATTGAGATTTTATTTTCACATACTGATTTATCTGGATCAATATCGTCCCTTCAAATTTCAGATATATTCTTGCATGCATCTTTTGGATTGTTCTCATCTGTTGTGCTGTTAATCATATTAGAACTTGCTTCCATTGTCACTGGTAAAATAGGCCTGAAATTGAAGAAGGAAGAACCTGCAATTTTGTTTGCTTGAGATTCTGTAAGCATTGCTGCAAAGCCCGAGAAGCCATGCTTATAGCTGTAGACAATTGAACTCACGGCCTCCTCCTTGCTGAATCACCAATTAGAATAACCTGTAATCGAGCATATATGACAGGAAGATGAAACGAACACAAACTATATATGGTGCAAAAAATGCATACCTCCCCAGTACGGAAGACAGCATATCATGGTGCGACGCAGTCACAAGGTTTGGATCTTCGTGTTGCCTCTCTCCCATGTACACTATGTACAGCAGCTGCACAGAAGAGACCATCGAGATGTTAGTCCACGGACATCGAATGTTAAGATGGAAGAGAGACGCTCATGGACCTTGGTCGATGATGGTGTATGTCCAAGTGCTGCCATTTGGATGAAGCTTGAAAGGAAGAGAAGTAGAAGCATAGAGGATAGAAGATGCTGGGAACCCATCTTGCATGTGGCCGTGGAGGAGCAGTGTTGCTCCAATGGCGCTACTTACAAGCCTATGAAGCAACATGACCGACGGTGGTGATGGTCAATGATAGCTTGTTTGTGGCGAGTTAAAGCCAAGGAAACTTCGTTGATGTGAAAGACTAATAAAAATAAAAGGATATTATTTTATCGTAAGTAAATGAACCAGTCATCAGGAAAGAATCCTGGAGAAATCAAGACTATTATAACAGCATCTTATACCATTGGTGGAGTGGACACTTTTTTCTAGTCTATACGTATTCCACGAAGATGATTGATGGGAACCGTGATGCATTATTGCACCATGATAGACACAAAGACCTTTACTAGTCTCATCAAGCCCAATGGCTATGGCACCTGATAGAGATGCTTCCTCTGCAAATTATGTTGATAATAATAAGAATAATTATTATTATTATATTATATCTTCATTAATAATAACAAAACACTTTCTTGGTTTTTCAGTGTGGAATTATATATAGGTGAAGGAGAAGCATAATTATGATAGGGGCGAATTCCCACATAGATCTCTAAATTTTCAAAATAATAAAAGCAACTCTCTAACCATTTTTATTTTTTTCTTAAGAATTATTACCTTTTCTCTCCATCTTTTTAATAAACTAGCTCATATAATTAAATCGGTTCGACCAATGAAAGGTTCAAAACACGTAGGTAAAATTAGACTTATTCACACCGATCAAAAAGTTTTAATTTGTTAAATAAAGTAAGAAACAAAGCATACTAATAATACATGATAAATACTCTCACTTTAATGCTTGGAGTTTAAACATTATCTCATAAATTACAAAGTCGTCCTTTGGGCGACTTTGTAAATAAATGTCAAAGTCATCCCTTGATAATTGAATATATTCAAATCAGATATATTTATTACATTTAAATATGTATAAAAAAATATAATTGAATATATAAATTATTATATTTGCACTCATGAGTAGATCAACCTTTTGGTGATCCTGAAAGTTCTTATAAACTATGAATATCAATGTAATAATTATAAAGTTACCATCAAGCCATTCATTAGCATCCAGAAATCATGGATAGTTTCTTTATGAACTTTATGTAATCATAATATTTGGCCACCTTGGTGACTAACAAAACACTTAATACATAAATATCAAATTACTCACGATTTTAACTCATAATATATGAAATAAAACTATAATTTTATAATCTAATTCATTACCATAATATGTCTTATAGTCATCCATTTCATTAAAAAAATAAAGAGTGAATCATGACTTTCATGATCGGTATAATTTAAACAAAGTTAAATTCAATATTTAAGACTTAAATTGTAAATTTAAATTAACATAAATTATCAGAATCATAATTTTAATCGATAATAAAAAATTATAAATCTGAAATCATAGCTCTGATACGATGTATAAGCAATTTTATTCATGTACAAAATAAAACATCATAGTGCACTAGAATTAGTTATTTTCATGAAAAGAATCTTTAATTGAAATATAATACCTTGATGCATTGAAAAATGTCTTAAATTTTATCTTTTGAGAAAGTCTAAATTTCCTGAAATTTTGGTTTCTCTTTCTTAAATAATGTACTTTGGCATACGTTATTAATGTAAATATCTTATTCTGATCTATGGAGGGTGAAGGACCATGTTCAAATGTCTTGATGTCTTCCATCAAGACATCAACTAAGAATTAATATGAGCAATATTCTTTCTCATCAATGGATATGACAACTCAAATTAGGTTTGTCTTTCTCATTAACTATTTATTAAATTACCATTAAATATAAAAAAAATCATATGAGCCACATTAATTCCAACAAATGAAGCTTACGAGAGTATATATATTTTTAGTATGTGAACGTCCTTTTTAATTGAGGTGGCAGGCAAATTTTTGGGAATTAAATTAGCGAGTTTAATTTAATGTCATAACTATGGATATCGAAAGCTTGGAATTTTTATGTCGTAAACATGAAATTGCTAATTATAGTTTCGTTTATGTTTTTCTCATTAAATATTTACATGTTTTTAATACTTTTATCATAACTTAATTTCATCATGCTCTCATTTAAATTATTCACTTCTAAAATAGTTCCATACATTTATCAAGTCATTGGCAGTTGAATTATTTTGAGAAGATCGATTTTTAAATTGTAAGTTATTATGAAAAAATTGAGTCCCTCAAATCTATATTATTTCCTGATGACGTATATCGTACGTCGGTGAACGGTGCTAAATACTGAAGCGTACATGAGCAACATAGCACGTTAATTTTTATTGCTCATTATAGCTTAGCTCACCTTTTTTCCTCACTAAATATTTATCGTTTTTAATATTTTTATTATATATTAATTTCACGAAGCTCTTATTTTAATTATTTCCTTGTAAAATAGTTCCAAGCTATTTTTTTATATATTGGCAATTCAATTATTTTGACAATATAGTTTATGAAAAAATTGTGGCCTTCAAAGCTATATTATTTCCTGACAACATCATATGACGACGTTCGTGCGTATGGACAAAAGTAGCTCACACAAGTCTATAAATGAACAAATTGACTGAACCAAAAGTTGACATCAATATTTGAATAGCATTTTACACACCTTAGTTTTTATTCCCCATACAACTTCAACATTTAACTTATTGTCATAGTAGTCAACATAGAGCAGATGCCTTAGGAGGTATCAGAGAAGGAATCATGGATGATCACTCGAACTGCGATAGGAATTCTTACTGCGTGCTTCCCA
The DNA here is from genome assembly GCF_036884655.1 of Musa acuminata AAA Group. NCBI lineage: Eukaryota > Viridiplantae > Streptophyta > Magnoliopsida > Zingiberales > Musaceae > Musa > Musa acuminata. The sequence continues at coordinate 8,262,099 of NC_088329.1, read as the reverse complement.
TCATCAAACCATGTCAAGCTTCCGAAGTTGAAGTCCCCTTGCACCATCTGAAGCGGCGTGAACGTCACCGCGAAGGTGTGCGTCGTCGTGGAAGCATTGAACTGAAGAAGAGAAGGCTCGACCACCATGTTGACACCCGGAGGAGACTCCCCCATTGCCCTGTAAATGGAATCCGTGTCCCCCACATTGGTCACGGTTCTCTGCACCGTTAGTGGTGTCTTCTTCAGGTCGGGAATGGAGATGGAGGGCAGATTCAGGTGATACAGCCGACTGTCCACCAAGTCACAAGTGGCCGACGGACCATAAGTGCAGTTGAAGAACTTGAAGTAGTCTTCGGGATCGACGTCATAAATAAGCCCGGGATCAACGGCTTTGTTAGGATCGATGTGACCGCCGCCAAAGTCGAAAGGATCAGCGTGCTTTCGAGGAACTCCCTCTGCTTCTATGGGGAAGCCGTATGCATTGGCCGTATGAGCTTAAAACAGAGGTTGTCATGCTACTTTAACATCAGGAAAGCAGACAGAGAAGAACTCAGGAACGACGCAGAAGCAGGATGGTAAATCTACTTACCAGTTGTGACGAGTGCTGATTTGATGGCAGCAGGAGACCACTGGGGATGTGCTGCTTTAAGAAGAGCTACTACGCCAGAGACATGGGGGCAAGCCATGGAAGTCCCGGAGTCAAACTTATAGGAATCTTTTACTGCGGCCAGGATAAGGAATCCGGGAGCTGTGATATCGGGCTGTCTAAAGGCAGTGATGGTGAGCACACCAGTTCATCGAAAGAACCAAACAATGTGAGCTTCTAGTCGATAATAGAAATTGTACCTACCTTGACTAGATCTGGGAACAATATACTCGGCCCTCTCGACGAGAAAGCTGCGACCCTGGGCGACATAACTCCACTCCCGGCCATATCCTGCGTTGGGCTCACCTTCACCAGGGGGGATCTGCCAATTGCTTTCGTGGTTACACTCTGAAGACCTCAGAAAAAAAAAACAGTACTAATTTGTCCAGGAAAACTGAGCTCGAGCTAGCTAACCGAACCTCGTACTCTCGGCATAAATGGACATTAGTGTGGCCATCTCGTAATCTACAAAGACGCATACGGTGCCGTTGCAAATTTCGTCGATGTAGTGGAGGATGCTGGCGGAGTACTGTGCAAAGATAATGCCCTTCCCTCCTGCTTCCTGAACATTAATGGCAGCCAGTGGAAAGTGTCGCTTGGGTGGTGTGCTTGAGGCGATGGCAAGCTCGTAACAGAGCACAATCTTTCCGACTACATCACTCGAATTCAGAGCGTCGCGCGAGCAACTGTAGTAATCGTATGCCTTCTTTTAATGAACGAACATTTGGACGAAACGATTTGATTCATCTTCGCACTTACCTCCCCCCGTATGCTAGCTTCGTGAATCCTTCGTCCATGGATTCATAGAGGAGGGATTGTCCCTGCAAAAGAATTTGAGTCTGGAACCATGAGTAACTCGCCTTATGTAGACGTAACATGTTTCTGATGAACTATACAGTCCCCCGTACCACCACAGTTTGATTGTCTCCGAGGGTTAGGAGGGTAGGAAAAGAGCGATCGATTGTGCTGGCTGCGACGGTGATCACCCACGGCATGTCATTAGCAATGGTCTGGGTAACGGGTCCATCGTTGCCTCCAGCGAAGATCACAGTTATCCCCTTTGCTACCGCATGTATGGAAGCAAAGTATGGGTGAAGTACGCCCCCAAGTGAGAGTGATAAGATGTCCACGCCATCATGGATAGCATCATCTATCGCCTTCAGCACAGCAGCGTCGGGACACCCTGCTTTTGCCCAGCATGCCTTGTAGATTGCTAGCCGGGCACGAGGAGCTCCTCCTCTCGCTGTGCCGGCGCCCAGACCATGGAAGCTCGCATCACTCACCAACGAGCCTGCTGCCGTGGAAGCCGTGTGCGTTCCGTGGCCCTCGGAATCCCGGGGAGACTGGTAGCCTCCTTCGATGAGAGAAGGGTCGACGCCTCCGGCGTACCATCTTGCACCGATGATCTTGCGGTTGCAGTGGTTGACGGTGAAGTTTTGACCTACTTCACACGTTCCTTTCCAACGGGATGGGACGGGGCCGTAACCATGGTCATCAAAGCTTCTCGATTCCGGCCAAATGCCTATATAAGAAAATTTGGTAGGACAGGGCAAGCTCAATGACGATAAGGTAATGATTGCTTGCCTGTGTCGACGACGCCGATGATGATCCCATCGCCGAAGTTGCCTCTTGCAAGTAGTCCTGTGGGTTGGGGTTGTTCAAAACCAAGATCAAGGTAGTCCCAGCTTCGCGTAGTAAGCAGTGGAACGCTGCGGCTTGGATTGACACTGATCACTTCCGGCATTTCTAACCGGAAAAGAAAAGGGCGATATGATCAAGTTGCTTACTCATCTTAGTTAAGGATTATGTATACGTATAAATATGATATAATATACTAAACACGTGATGGATTCTCTTTCTCTCTCTCTCTCTCTCTCTCTCATCTCGAGACACCGACCTTATCTTAAGCAGCCTGTCGATTCAAGAGGTTGATAATGACCAAGGCGTTTAGCTAAAAAGAAGCGTTCAAAGGCCCACCTTAATCCTACTTTCTTATCATGATTCCAAGGTGATCACAAAATATAAAATTATTACTCAACATGGAATCGAGGGCATAATTTAGATTAATACCATGAAGTCAAAGGCCGAGATAAAGTCTTCCAATTTTTTGTTTTAGTGGCCTCAACACATGAGCCGACTGGATCAATATCGTCCCTTCAAATTTCAGATATATTCTTGCATGCATCTTTTGGATTGTTCTCATCAGTTGTGCTGTTAATCATATTAGAACTTGCTTCCATTCTCACTGGTCAAATAGGCCTGAAATTGAGGAAGGAAGAACCTGCAATTTGGTGTGCTTGAGATTCTGTAAGCATGGCTGCAAAGCCCGAGAAGCCATGCTTATAGCTGTAGACAATTGAACTCACGGCTTCCTCCTTGCTGAATCACCAATTAGAATAACCTGTAATCGAGCATATATGACAGAAAGATGAAACGAACACAAACTATATATGGTGCAAAAAATGCACACCTCCCCAGTACGGAAGACAGCATATGATGGTGCGACGCAGTCACGAGGTCTGGATCTTCGTGTTGCCTCTCTCCCATGTACACTATGTACAGAAGCTACACAGAAGAGACCGTTGAGATGTTAGTCCGTGGACATCAAATGTTAAGATGGTAGAGAGACGCTCATGGACCTTGGTCGATGATGGTGTACGTCCAAGTGCTGCCATTTGGATGAAGCTTGAAAGGAAGAGAAGTAGAAGCATAGAGGATAGAAGATGCTGGTAACCCATCTTGCATGTGGCTGTGGAGGAGAAGCGTTGCTGCAATGGCGCTACTTATAAGCCTATGAGGCCACATGACCGATGGTGGTGATGGTCAATGATAGCTTGTTTGTGATGAATTAAGCCAAGGATAACTTTGTTGACATGAAAGACTAATGAAAATAAAAGGATATTATTTTATTATATGATAAGGGAAATATATCATATTAGTCGTGCAACACACATTACCGGCATCTTTCATATCCTAATTTGGAATGAAAAACAATCTATTATGCCATAGGTACAAAAAGGACAATGAATCAACTGGCCCTAAATGAGACGTCACTCACTTGTCAGTTTAGTTGTGTAAAATTTTAATACATCATTATAAGATCCGAACTTTGAATCCTGCTTATATAACCTATTTTTAATTAAATAATAATAATCAATGTTAAGAGTCATTCATCTATCAGAAACTTATGTCAGCCAACGAATGTTAGAGGATCTCTAATATTTTTTTATATCTTGTAGGAAAATATTTACTCTGTTCAAACTTTCTTGTGCTTTGACACCATCTTATTTTGGAAAATATTTTTAAATATATATTCACCATAAGAAATATATACCTCCGTATATTAATTTGCAATTTGAAGACTCAAACAGGATAAGTTTTTGCTATCAATGCTTACAACGGACGTGGCTTCGATTCTCAATTGATGGAGCAGCCACCAATTGATGCCATGACAAGAAGATGATAAAAAAAGCATCCACTGTTACCGTGATATTTCCATCCATGTCGTCGTCCAACTTTCTCATGTCGGCCATTCACTCACCCATAAAGTAATATACTTTACATAAAACGTTGCTATACCAAACCCAAAACTTGAAGTCAAATGCTATTGCGTGGCTTTTTATTTGCAGCAGTTCTTTATACAATTATTGTTTCTCGTTATACTCATCTGAAAAAAAAAAAAAAAATCAAGATTGTCACATATTATATGCTACATTATGTCACGGACCATTCTCCTTTTTCGTATTTGATTGAACGATAAAGTGTTCGATGACATTATTCTTTTTCTTCGTATTTAAGGTCAAGTTGGTCAATTTAATCAAATCAATCATGTCAAAGTAGTTGATAGGTCAATTTGACAAAATAGATTAATAAAATAATAATAACATAATCAACACGTCAACATAAGGTGGCTCACACCATATAATCAAAGTGATCTATACCTTAAAACTAAGTGATAGATATCTTAGAGTCAAGTGACAAATACTAGGGGGGAGTCAGATGACTCATATATCAAAGGATGACACCTCAAGGTCACTTCCGTCAAGTAAGGCTGATGCAGCCATGATCTCTAAATGTTAACAACTCCATCTCCATCGTGTCTATTATATGTTTCTTGGATTTGATGCAATACAACTTCACCTAGGCTAAGGAATACACATATATAACATTAATTCATATCGAGTGTAACGAGTTCAAAGTCACACTATAAAAAGCTCAATCATATATATTCATAAGAAAGAGTAACATCCTGTTAGTACTTTTGGTGTATCACTTTTAGTGCATTGTTGATGCATCAATCCCTCAAACTTAAGTGTTAGAGGAGTTTTATTGAATATGCCCTTAATATATTTATAGGATTAGATGTATTTTGAATTCAATCAACCTAATATAATAAAAAAACAAATATGGAAGAGGAAGACGAGCTAAGCTCAAATTTACGCGATCAAATTTCCACTTAAGACAATCAAAACAGAGAGATGTATTGTATGGATTCCTCCCATTAACATGAAATTTATCCATAATAGGATAGAAATTATCACTTGGTTTTCAAATGATTCCAGATACACCCAAATGTTTTCCTAAATGCTACGTATATGTACTTACTATTATGTGAAAAGGTTTATTTCATGTATCCAACGTTAGAGACCATCATTATTTCATGTCTTGAATGCGTAAGCAGTGGCAAACAATGGGATTAAATCTTAGGAGGTGTCGGAGAAGAAATCACGAATGATGACCCGAACTGCGATAGGAATTCGTACCGAATTCTTCCCACGTCGATGAACCCAAGTCAAGCTTCCGAACGTGAAGCCTCCTTGCACATTGTGCAGCGGCGTGAACGTCACCTCAAAGTTAAGCTTCTCGCCGGAAGCCCTGAAGTGTAGAACAGATGGCTGCACTTCCATCTTAACACCGGCTGGAGTCTGCACTACGGCCATGTAACGGCCATGCGTGTCGCCCACGTTAGTGACGGTTCTTATCACTTTCACAGGCGTTTCTCTCAGGTCGGGAATGGAGATGGAGGGAAGATTCAGATCATATGTACGGCTGCTACCCACTCCAGATTTCCTGAGGTCAGGAATGGCGCCTGAGGGCAGCTTCAAGTGATTTTGGCCACTAGTACTGTTCGATGCACGGTTTGTGTAGCGAAAGAAGTTGACGTAATCATTTGGATGGATATCATAAATAAGTCCAGGATCCATGGCTCGGTTAGGATCGATATGCCCTCCGCCAAAGTCGAAAGGATCGGCCAGCTTCCGAGGAATCGCTTCTGCTTCTACTGGGAACCCGCGTTCGTTGGTTGTATAGGCTTGAGACGGAGGCATACATACAAATGTCAGAGTTGGCAAATGAGCGGATAAAAGATACACCTACTCACCGGTGGTGACAAGTGCTGATTTGATGGCAGCTGGAGACCAATCGGGATGCACTACTTTGAGAAGAGCTGCAATTCCAGATACATGAGAACAAGCCATTGAAGTTCCTGGCATAAATTGATACCCATCTCTCACTGCCGCCAAGATATTGACTCCCGGAGCTGTGATGTCAGGCTGAGGAGAAGGTAAAGGATGAGCTCAGTGCTCTGTTTTTCCATTTTCCAGTGGAGCTACGATCGACCCTCAGCAGCGTCTTGTGCTTATCACAGGATTTATGGTTGGTTTTATCATTGCTTTCAAGCAGAGGATGATTTTACTTCTCAAAGTTTTAGATGTGGGAGGGGTTCGTTTTGCAATCTATTATAGGAGACTTCATAATTATCATGAACAGAGACGCAACTATAGCTGCATACATACCTTCACTAAGTCCGGATAGCCTGTACTCGGCCCTCTTCCGGAGAAAGCTGCCACCCTCGGCGACATCACTTGGCTCCCGACGATGTTGGATGCAGGGTTCACATGCACCAAGGGGATTCTCCCACTGTCAATCTATCCGTGGTCAGATTCCCAAATTAACTACACGGCGCGGGTGTGGATCAGAATGGAAATCAAGGAAACAGACCTGGCAGTTTCCACCCTGGCATAGTTGGCTATCTGTCCGCCTACATCATAATCCACGAGGACGCATGTAATGCCGCTGCAGTCTGGGGGGATGCTGCGTGGGAATCGTGCAATAATAGCTCCCCTTGCTCCGGCTTGCGACAATTTCCCTAGCAACCGGGAGGTCTCACCGGCAGCAGCTTCAGAGCCAGAAAATGTACGATCAAAGCATAACACAATCTTGTCTGCTAATTGCGTGAGATATTGAGGCACCACTGAGCAACTACAACGGATTACATGTACACGTTACTGTTTGCCCTCTTCTTAACGTGTGAAAAGAGATACAAGGCAAAGAAGACAACAGTAATCGGTAGTCGTTACCTGTCAAAAGCTACAAGAACTTTGTATCCTGGATCACTGGACGCGTAGCACATAGATTGGCCCTGCAGTTAAGAACAATTTGATGAAGATTATAAGTTTCAAGTTGATCGATGTCTGGAAAAAGATACACGGGCTCATACGTACCACCAGAGTTCGTCGGTTTCCAAGGATTATGTCGGTCGGAAAAGAGCGATCGATAGTGCTGGCAGCCACCGTGATGACCCATGGCACCGCGTTGTTGATTGTTTGAGGGACGGGGCCATCGTTTCCCCCAGAGAAGACCACCGTTGTCCCCTTCTTTACCGCGCCTAGTGACGCCGGAAAATAACCGTGCCCACCGATCGACAGTGACAATATGTCCACACCATCACCCACCGCATCATCTATGGCTTGTAGTACGTCGGCTTTCCCGCATCTTCCTGATACCCAGCACACCTTGTAGATTGCTAGCCGCGCACGAGGAGCGCCTCCTCTTGCTGTACCGCCACCGAGACCGTGGAAGTTTGCATCGCTTACCAGAGAACCTGCTGCGGTGGAAGCGGTGTGTGTTCCATGGCCATTGGCGTCACGGGGGGAGTCGTAGTCTTGCGCGACGTCAGACGGGCGGGCGTCTTTACTGTAGTATCTTGCACCGATGATCTTGCGGTTGCAGTGGTTGACGGTGAAGTTTTGACCTACTTCACACTTTCCTTTCCAACGGGATGGGACGGGGCCATAACCATCGTCGTTGAAGCTTCTCGATTCCGGCCAGATGCCTATGAAAGAAAAACTCCCATTGACATGCTCAATGATATATAATTAGGCGATCAGTACTGAACAGAAGATGCTTAATTGCCTGTGTCGACAACTCCGATGATGATGCCATCGCCTTCCTTGCCTTTCTCAAGTAGTCCTGGCGGTTGGTGATGCTGATAACCTAGACCAAGGTAGTCCCAGCTTCGCGTAGTTTGCAGACGAAATGCGCGGCTTGGCTCGATGCTCAGTACTTCCGGCAAGGCTAGTACGAAACGACAATACAACCCTTCATCATCGTGTGCTCAACCAATAACCGAAGTCTTTGGAAGCATTGCTTATAAATTAATTTCTTAGTTTGGTCTCATAAACTTGTGCACCTGAAGCGCACAACATTAGATATATGTGTTAAGGACCTGCAATTTGATCTGCTTGGGATTCCTTAAGCCTGGCTGCAAAGCCCGAGAAGCCGTATCTGTAGCTGTAGACGATTGAATTGAATGCCGCATCCTTGCTGAAACAACACAAGTGCACCAACTAACCCGTAAGCAAGGAAGCATATAGCAGATGAGGACGAAGTTGGATGGAGAACATATACCTCCCCAACACAGAAGACAGCATCTCATGGTGGGACGCGGTCACAAGCTCCGGACCTTCGTGTTGCCGCTCTTCAAGACACACAATGTACAGCTTCACAGCAGCAAAGCACCGTTTATTGTCATTTAGGAAAGACCATTGATATATCGATGCATACACATCAAATACCGAGATGGTAGAGGTACACTCACCTTGGTTGATGCTTCGTCTCCGAGAGCTTCCATTCGGAAGAAACCCAAAACGAAGAGAAGTAGAAAGGTGGAGGGCGGAGTACAATGGGTACCCATACTTACCTCTCCTCCGTTGCTGTAGTTCCTCTATTTATAAGCCTATTAATTAAGCCACCACAACGACGATGATGGACTCTCTAGGATACCCAACTTTGACATCTATTTAGGATTCCATGGTGTCGAACTTTGTTGACAGCATAATGACACGTGAGTGATGCAGAATGCAATAATAGACCTAGTATTCTTTTAGATAAGAGCCGTGTAAAGATCTCAGAAATAAAACGGACCGAATTATTTGCCTACAGCGTGTAGTCTCTTGATCAGTGTAGTACGCCCTGAGTCGAATACGAGGCTCCGACAGGGACGAAGCCCGTTTTTTATTATCATGTTGTTTCTCTCTGATTTCCATGTGATTCACAGCTATTACCATGTGACTTCCATACGAAGCTCAAATATTGACACTCAAGATTTTAAGGGGAGTGAGATGGATGACCGTGGTAGAACCACTTACAGATTACATCCGCAAATAATAACAGAATCTACACAGCATGCAGATTTTAGACGCCGGTCTAAACTCTGCTACAGGTATATACAACATAAAAATTAGACGCTGGTCTAACTTTTGCAACACAAATTAATCTGCCATAAATCTTCGAATTATAACTCAAAATTGACGAATTATTATTAGCTGTTCGACCAGTTTCTTATTCAACAGTAACATGACCACAGAATAAGAGTCGATTCAACAGTAACATAACAACTGTAGTATGCATCGTATCCAGCAACCCATTAAACAAAGATTTGTGTCGAAAGCACAGAAACTTAGGACTAAACATATAAATATTGGGTAAAAATTAAGCGATGAGCAATTTGCCTCAGGAGAAGATAAAAGCGGCTCAAAAATATTAAGTAGTAAACCAAATTGTGACTTAAAAATGGAATAGATCTCAAACAGAAGACAATGGAAGATGGCTCTGGAAAACCCTCCTGAAACCAGAGTTTCCTTGCCTGTTAAAAACATTGATAAGCTAAAGGTATAATGTCATAAGATAATTAAATAAACCAATTTATGGCTCTGCGATTGTTACTTCGACCTCCACACCAGGTTCAATGGTGATCGAGGTTATCTGCTTCACAACCTCAGAAGAACTGACAAGATCAATCACCCTCTTGTGCACGCGTAGCTCAAACCGATCCCATGTATTGGTTCCTGCAATAACATCACCATCAAACTCAGCAAATTTACAAAGCAAACACAAAAAGATGATGGGAATCAGATAACATGCCTAAAGCACAGCCATAAACCTTCAGCAGCATAGCCGAACAACAAAACATCATGTAAATTAATAAGACCAACATTTTAATGGGTAAGAACAGAACTGCATCCAAATCGTGAGCCATACATACACTCAGAAGTTGCAAAAAATAATGAAATTCTGCAGGACAGTCAATTTCTAAATATAGGAAAAGGCTCTCAAAAGTGCACTGAAGTCATCTTTCTAACCAAATCACAAAAAACCTTAAAACCTCCAAAATACTTCATCAGGTACTCCAAGTGTAATATTCCGTAGAAAGCCAAAATAGATAGTTAGACTGAGCATCAGTTTTAAAAAGCTCGATTTGTTGAGACTTCATAAGAGAAAATGCTCAGTAAAAGTGTCTTTTTTTATCATCATCTGCACAGTCAAATCATCTACTGGCAACCACATACAAGAAACCCAACCGTGAAATGAAACTTTGATCTTTTGTTTTTAACTGTAAGGAAGCATCCACGATATTAATGGTTTACATGAAAAATATAAATTGGATACATAAAAGACACTTTCCAGCCTCCAAGTTGCATTTGAACAATCCACTTCATTGAATGACATAAGGCTAACTCAGCATAATGACTGCCTCTTCATGTTTCCTTTAAGCAAATAAAAAATATCAGAAACATAATGTCTGTCTCTTCATGTTTCAATTAAACAAGAAAAAACTGAGAAGCATGACTTCAGCCTCTCGTGTTTCATTTAAACAAGAAGAAACCTTGAAATGCCAACATATATCTCAATGAAGACATAAACAGAAATGAACATCATACTTGAGGCCACCAAGTTACCGACACAATGCCTTGAAGGAAGCAACTGTTTAGGACAAGGTCTCATGAACTAAAGGTAAGATCGAAGAAGCTCTGAGAAGGGAAGGGTGCAATACCTTCACCACAGGGAGATTTCCTGGTGGTAATGTGGAGGACCTTGGTGGGCATCCTCACGGGACCCTTGACGGTCAGCCGCTTGTCCTTCGCTCCCCTCACCAGATCCGCACAAACTGAACCACCAAAATCGATCAGGAGGGGCGAAATCAGTCAAAGAAAAGATTAAAGAACCCAACTAAAGGTCATAGGCATGGCGTACCCTTTTCGAGGTTCTTGACGTTCTTGGAGGAGAGGGTGATCCGGATGCGGTGAAGCTGCTCCTGGGGTTCTTCCAGCCCCAGCTTCGTCGGTTTCATCGCTCCGTAAGCCGCCGCCGCCGCCATGGTTTCGATGCTGAACAAACCGAAGCAAAGACCTAACACTAGAAATCGTCAGATCGGAGATGGAGGCCTGACGAATAGATGATACGTGAAGGAAGACCTCAACCGTACCCCTCTCTGCCTTCTCTACGACGCCGCCTTTTTTTCGTCTCACACTCCTGCGCGTTCAAGAAACAGGCTTAGGGTTTACTTTCATGTGCGAGAGACTGACGAATTTACAGATGCGCTCTCCTGGTGATCTTAAATTACAAAATGGTCCAACACAAACATAGATAACTTGATTGATTCAGAAACAAAAATCTAAGAAGATATTACTAAAATAATTCGAATACATTGCGATATGTTATATTTTCTAAAATATTCGGATTCTTATCGTTGAATCTCGAATTTTGATGATGATATTAATTAATAAATTAATAATCTAATTCATGTGTTGAGATAAGTGATGTAAGACTAACTACGATCGTGAGAAAGGTAAAACGATTAAGGAAGAATTAGAGTTGGGCCATAATTAAGCATCGGATCGGATGAATCAGGAAATACACCGAAAGATCAAACGATGTAGTGAAAGCTCGCCGGAGGTTTGCCGAGAGTTCGTCGAAAGCTCGTCGGAGGTTCATTGAAAGCTCGTCGGAAGTTCACCAAAAGCTTGTCGGAAGATTACTAGGAGTTCGTCGAAAGTTCACCGAGAGTTCGATTGAACCATTGACGTGTAAGACAACTCATATTGCAAGTAGAATAATTGTTTTAGCCATAACTATCCTAGTTAGGACTTTGATTTAAGTTAATTTTGGGAGAAATCCTACTAACTCAATTAGAGGTCAACTGGACCTTTAACTAGGTTGAATTGGGCCAGTTGATTTAGCCATTTGGAGTCATGTCAAGTGGTGGCACCGCCCAGGGCGGTGGAACCGCTTTGGGCTCAACCTCCTAGGTGGTCTAGGTAATGGTACCACCCAAATTGGGTGGTTATACCGCCATAGCCCATTCTCTAAGGCTTTGTCAGGCGGTAGTACCACTAGATTGGGTAGTGGTATCGTCCAATGTTAGTCTATAGGCGATGGTACCATTAGTACCCTGGAAACCAATGATGAGATATTTTTTGGCTCTATTTTTTAAACCATTGGGGCGCCTATAAATACCCCACTCTTTCGTGTATGAAAGAGCATATGAACAAAAGTTAAGATTTTGGGGTGTAAAAGTGTTAAAAAAAATACTGAGAGTTCTCCTCCTCTCTTTCTAGCTTTGTAATCATTCAAGAGAGGTATGAGGCTTGCAAAGGTTGTCTCCTAAGCTCGTAAAAATGAGAAAGTGTTGTAAAAGGGTGGTTGGTCTTCGCCCATCGAAGGAAGACCGTTAGTGGACGCAGGTAGCCTCAACGAGAAGGAATCGGGAGTTGATGTAGGTCACGATGACCGAATCACTATAAATCCAGTGTGATCTCTTCCTTATCATCTCTATTATGCTTTTTCTTTATATTGTCTATTGACTTGGCTGCTTACTCCACTCCACACCTTCTTCATGTTACTCCACTCCACACCTTCTTCATGTTAAACACATTTCTGATATATTTTTTATCGAAACGAAGTTTTCTGACTTAACATAATTTTTAGAAAAACACTAATTCACCCCACCTCTTAATGTCATTGGTATCAGTTAGGTTACTTTTTATTTGGTTTAAAACCCAAGAAAGATGGCTTTTGTCGATAATCATGAGGGACTTTCTATCACTCGCCCTCCTATGTTCAATGGGACGAACTATACTTATTGAAAAACTAGGATGAGAATTTTCTTGCTTACTATGGATTTTGAATTATAGAATATTATTAAAAGTGATTTTGATAAGTATTCCAAACTAATAAACGAATAGAATGATTTAGAAAAGAAGGCATTCTCCTTAAATGCTAAAGCGATGAATACTTTGTTTTGTACTCTTGATAAAAATAAATTTAATCATGTTTCTTTATGCAAAACTGCACATGAGATTTGACATATACTTGAAGTTACACATGAAGGTAAAAGTAGGGTTAAAGAGTAAAAAATTAATCTTTTGATGCATAATTTTGAATTGTTTTGAATGAAACTAAGCGAAACCATGGGAAAAACGTACACTTGTTTTACGGATGTCGTTAATGGTTTGAAAGCACTTGGTAAAATTTTTTCTAATATTAAACTTGTCAATAAAATACTAAGATCACTTTCGAAAAATTGGGATCCAAAAGTGATGGCAATAAAAGAAGCAAATGACCTGAACAACTTTACTCTTGAAGAACTTATTGGGTCATTAATTACCTATAAAATGACGTGTAAGACACATGATGAATATAAGGACTACATTCTAAAGAACATGAAGAATATGATACTTAAAACTAAAGAAGATCACTCGAGCAAAAGTTCAATTGATGATGAGGACTTGACACTTCTAACAAGAAAATTCAAAAGATTCATAAGAAGAAACAACATAAGTTTTGTAAAATAAGATACTAAGAACAAAAATGAACTCAAAAAGGACACAATCATATGTCATGAATGCAAGAAACCGGGGCACTTCATAAATGAATATCCTCAAGTGAATAAGAAGCTACCAAAGAAAAAAAAAACGCTCATGCATGATGATAATATGTTAGCTCCTTGTACTCAATATGAAGAGTTGAAATCATTTAAAAAAAATTTGTTGCTAGAAGAAACATTAGAAAATTTTAAAATAGGTAATAAATCTTTAAACATGATCCTTGCTACTAAGGGTCATGTTCATAGAAAGGAAGGAATTGGTTTTGTGAGTAATACTCAACAAAAGCTTACTATCTTCATTAAAGAACCTACATTACATGTCTCACCAAAAGAAAAATATAATTTTTGTGAAAGATATGATTATTTTGCTTACAAATGCTCATTTAAACGGTTTAATTCACACAAATTAGTTTGGATCCCTAAAGGAACCATAAATCACTTAATGATAGACAAATCTATTTATGAGGGATACAAAATTAAATAAGTACCTAAAACAAAACTCTCATTCTTGTAACTGTGTTTACAATCATAAGCTAGGAGCAAGACATGGAACCATAATAATGGATGCTTTAGGCACATGATCAGAAATTCAACTCATCTTTTAAGCTCACTAGCTAATATAACAATAAAAATGAAAGATTATTTGAATCAAAATGTTTTAAACTTGAGGATTTTTTATAAACCTTTCGATGGTTTATGTAGTATCTTTTGGTTTTAAATAATTAAGCATGATTTTTTTTAATAAAGCTAAAGAACCTTAGTTATCTTTAATCTTACATGAAACTATCTACGTTGATTTCATTGGATTTCTTAAAAAAGATGATGATAACTTTAGATTTGTTTTCATATGAGATGATTTGTTGGTGTTTACTACTTCAGATGTATCATACATGAAACAATCTTCTTAATTCTCGAGGATATTCATCTAAACAAATCTTGAATTTTTTACCTCATTTTTTTTTAAAGTTTTTTATTTATTATTCTCCTACGATTCTATTGTCTATGACTTGAATTATTTTATAAATTTTCTTATATTTATGATTTGTATGTCTCATAATATGATTGAATCATTGAAGTACATAGATAGAAAATTATTGGCTGCACATCTCAAAAGTGCTACGAAGCTCACACTTTCAATAAGAAAAAAGTGATGACTTGAATGCTAATATAGGATTAATATCATCTGCATAAACGTTAGCTTGAATATTATTGGATATTGACTTGAATGTTAAATATGGCTGCTAGGAAGTTAAAGGTCAAATGTTGAAGTTTGAATGGTTGAAAGACAAAATTACAACTTGAAGATGAGTCGAAAGCAGTGCACAAGCGGTAGCACCACTAGAGTACACTATCCATAAGCAATAGCACTGCCCAACTGGCGGTACCATAGCCCGAAACTGAGCCCTATAAAAGGGCTTTTAGGGTCGATGGTAGAACCGCCCCCAAACCTTCCTCCACCTCCCCTCTACATTTCTAAACCCTTCTACACTTCTCATTCTCTTTGCTCTTCCTCTACAAAACCTTTCTCTTCTACAAATCTAAGGATCAATCTCAACTCTCTAAGAGATCACTATAAGGGTAATCTTTTAAACTTTTTTCTAAATTTATTGATTGATCTTGCTTCTTATATATAGTTCTCTCATTGATAATATATGTAGTTCTCATGACATCTAGAAGATCCTCAAGTGGTAAAGAAAAGAGAAGATTATATGAAACCTATGATTTCATACTCTTTGATTCTCCTCAACATGCCCTTAAATTCTCAAACTTTGAGTCTAGAAGTATACATAAAGGAAAATATATAGATCTAAAAGAATTAAGTAATTTGGAACTAATTCAATAGTTTGGTAACTTAGATGTCCTTCCAATCCTTCAAATAAGTGAGCACATTTATTCTAAACTTGTTCAGTTATTTACAATAACTTGCATGTGGATGAACATAATAGGATATCCACTTATCTCTTAGGGCATCACATACTCATTACGAATAGTATAATCTGCAACATTATAGGAATTCTTGAGAAAATGAGATGTTACTATTTTAGAGGACAATGAGATGAAGAATCAATTAGGATTAAGGCTTTATGTACCTTTTTTTAATCTAAATTTGTTTATCGTTTGAACACTTGTTATCCACAAAATTATTTCATCACATCATGATAAATATTCTACTTCTAAAATAATACCATCATGATGAAGTTAATCAAATATAATTATGAACAATATATTGGATTATAATATGATATGACAACTATTTTGGATATCTGATACAACAAAACATGATTGAACTATAAATAAAAGATATGATGCTTCCATATGATGGCTTGATTATTAGACTAATGTATGCACATAGCATAGTCATCCACCAGACAAAGAAACCTTGAAACTAGATAGATTTAATGTCATCAATAGAAACATATTAAGAAGATTAAGATATATAATAAGAAATTATGTTTGAACTAGATTACCAAGGAGGACTAATCCTCCCCTATATGAACCAAAATCAGAAACACCTGTATATAGGGAAAGTCAATGTCCTCCTATTAGTCCATTTGAGGCAACACCTCCAACAAAGCCAACACCCTCCTCATCTGTCGATTCCATAGTGACTCGACCGGATCGAATTGAACTATGTCAAGATCAAATCTTAACCGAGATGCAGTAAATTTATCGATAACTTGACACTATGTTTAGGCATTTTTATTTACCACCACCTGAATAGCTTGTATATTTCTCATTTCTTTTTGTTAATGAATGAGAAAGCTCATTAGTACAACATACATGTACTTTCTAATATTATGTGCTTTTCAATATGCATTTCTTGATGATATTATGTAACACTCTAAGAATTAGGCACGTTAAATCTTCTTAATGCATGAATTCCTATATATATTTTTCAGATTTTTTATTTTTTGTAACTTGAGTTTTTCTTTTTAAATTGAGATCGTTTCATTCATTCCTTTTTCATATAATTCACCAAAGAGAATTTATTCATGGATTTTTTATCCTTTTTGGAAGAAGAGTTTTTATTCATAGACTTTTGGGATTTTTTTTTATCTTTTATGTGATAATCAATTCCTATAAATCCTTCTTCCTTCTATTTGTAATAAAAGGGATTTGATTCATGAATTTTTAGTATGTATATTTTAATATTTTTTATGAATTATTTCTCTTTGTGATAATAGAAGCTTGATTCAATGAAACTTATTTATTATGGATTTGATTTGGTTTAAATCCTTTCATGGATTTGGTTCTTGACAAAAGAAAGAACTTTTGAAGCAATAATGCTAGCTTGCCTATTTCAAAAAGCAAAAGGAGTTATCTTGCAAAGTTTTTACTTTAACTTCTCATTTCATAAATTTGCTAGCTCACATAAATTAGTGTAAAATTTATTCGAATAGTTTAAAATACTTACATAAATTATTGAATGATTTTCTTTTTGTTGATGACAAAAGGGAAGAAATGATTAATATTGTTGAATATGATATCATACATGAAGTGATAAATGGTTAAAATATGAATGCTTTAGTATCATGAATGCTCTAGATGATGTTAATTTTGATATCATATAGATTATACTCAAAGTGATTTATTATCATGCAGAAAGTGATGATAGATTATACTCAAAGTGATTTATTATCATGTAGAAAGTGATGAAATTGTGCATGTTATACTTGGATGGCTTTAATCTATGATGATGTATGAAATATTGATATATTGCATTTTATCATAGTAATCAAAATTATTTCACTTAGAATTCAAATGCCATGATTCCTTTTGAATTTAAGTTTACTTTATCTCAACATATAGATAGGGGGAGTTAGGGTTAACTCCGTCATCAATTGATTGTCATCATCAAAAAAAGGGAGATTGTTAAATCTTGAATTTTGATGATGATATCAATTGGTGAATTAATGATATAATCTATGTATTGAGATAAGTGATGTAGGACTAACTACGATCGTGAGAAAGGCAAAACGATTAAAAAATAATCGGAGTTGGGTCGGAGTCAATGATCGGATATCAGATAGGATGAATCGGGGGATACATTGAAGGATCAGATGATGCAGTGAAAGCTCGCTAGAGGTTCGTCGGAGGTTTGCTAGGAGTTCGCCGGAAGATTGCCGGAAGTTCACCGAGAGTTTGGTCGAACCATTGACGTGCAGGACAACTTAGATTGTAAGTAGAATAATTGTTTTAGCCTTAACTATCATAATTAAGACTTTAATTTGAGTTAGTTTTGGGAGAAATCCTAACAACTCAATTAAAGGCCAACTAGGCCTTTAACTAGGTTGAATTGGGCTAATTGGATGGTTCATTCAGCCACTTGGAGTCACGTCAAGCGGTGGCACCGCCCAGACTAGGCGATGGAACCGCTTGGGGCTCAACCTCTTAAGTGGTTTGGGCGATGGTACTGCTAGCAGTTAATGTTACCGAGTGATAGTATCGCCCTGTTAGGCGATGGTACCACCCTGTCAGGCGATGGTATTGCTAGAGCCTAGTCTCCGAGGCTCTTTCAGGCAATAGTATCGTTAGACTAGGTGATGGTACCGCTAGTACCCCAGAAATCGAGGTTGAGACACTCTTTGGCTCTATTTTTGAAGTCATTAGGGCTTATAAATATCTAACTCTTTCCTACATGAAATAGCATGAAAGTGTGAACAAAAGCCTTGAGATTTTGGAGTGTGAAAGTATTGAAAAAGTACTAAGAGTCCTCCTCCTCCCTTTCTAGTTTTATGATCATTCAAGAGGTGTGAGAATTGTATGGATTGTCTCCTAAGTTCATAAAAAGGAGAAAGTATTGTAAAAGGGTGGTTGGCCTTCGCCCATTGAAGGAAGATCATTCGTAGACGTCGATGGCCTCAACAAAGAGGAATCGAGAGTGGACGTAGGTCACGACGATCGAACCACTATAAATCCGGTGTGATATCTTCTTTATCATCTCTATTCTACTTTTTTTTAATATTATCTATTGACTTGCTGCTTAGTCCACTTCACATCTTCTTTATACATATTTTCGATACATTTTTAATTGAAACGAAAATTTTCAACTGAATGTAATTTTTAGAAAAACACTAATCCTTCCCGCTGTTTGTGCTGAGTTGATCCTAACACTTATATTTCTAATAATTTATCATTTCACGATAAATTAGGCATTCAAGAGTCAATAATATATTAACAGTCTAATTAGCAATGGAGGAGCAGCAGCGGCATCAGCTGCACGTTAATCTAACTAGTTTAGCATCACATGAAGGTAATTAGCGGCCGCCGTCGACGTCGTGTCGGGGCACCACCCGTTTCTTCTTCGGGGTGCTCACGGGGCTATGCGCTGATCGCGCCATCGGTCCCATCACTCTCGCCTGTTGCTGCACCACCAGCGTGGACGCTCGGCTGCCCAAGTCTGTCGACGCCAGCAGGTCGCCGATGACCCCCAGCTCCGGGTATTCGCTCCACATCGACATTGCCGCCGTCAATGGCGACTCCTTCTCCGCCCTCCGCCCCACGATTAGCAGGCTGAAATGGGGACTCGTCTCGCGGATCACCTCCATCGTCTTCTCCCCGTCCTTCACCACCTCCTCCCTGTACACCACCCGGTCGCCGTCCACCCTGTCTCGCAGGAACTGCATCAGCATCCGGTCGTCGATTATCTCATCCCGCCCTTGCTCCCGCCACTCCTTGGGCGGGAGGAACCGCACCACCGTCAGATCGACGTTTGCGTGCTCCGCCATGCGCGCGCCGTAGGCCAGCGCCTCCCGGTCGTCGGGGCCGCCCAGGAAGTAGACCGCCACGCGGTGCACCAGGGACCCGGCGTCGGAGAGCCCATTGTCGACGAGGATGCCAACGGAGCAGGGCGCGTAACGGAGGACGTTCAGGTTGACGGCCTGGACAGCGGAGCTGGCGGAGCTGGTGCTGCCGTCAACACCAAAGTGCTTGTGGAAGGGGACGATGACGAGGGTGACCTTCTTGTCGTGGGCGAGGGAGCAGACGTCGTCGTGCATGGTGCTGTAAGGGGAGATGCAGATGTAAGGGATGATCGAGATGCCATCCCGGTGTTGCTTCTCAAACGACTGGAAGGCGTTGACAATGTGGTCCGACTCCGTAAAGACGACGGGCACGGAGGAGGACTTCTTGTGGCGCCGGTGGGGGTGGAGGACGGCATCAGCACGGCCGACGAGCTGGATGAGGTGGAGGAGGTAGACGCAGATGGGCGCGTTAGGGGAGGGGCCGGAGGCATCGAGAAGGGCGAGGACGGGGACGACGTTGTCCTGCTCGTGGACGCATGCAAGGATGCGGAGCTCGTCGTCGGGGATGGCGTGCTGGAGAGTGCGGCGCTTGTAGGCCACGTAGCGATCCTCGGGGCGGTACAAGTACTTGACCAAGGGAGCGGTGCCGCCGCCGAAGATGACGATGGAGAGGATGAGCGTGGTGTAGAGCTGATCATCCACCATCTGCAGCGCACGTGCGTTAACAGGACTTGTCCCAGTTAGAATCTTTTGCAATTACAAACAAAACGAGGACCTGAATGTAAATATAAAAATTATTAACGATCAAATTACAAAATATCAAAAAGAAATTTGCAGTTGACACTCCACCACCGTCTCTTTCACGGCGGCTCCAAGAGACGGTAGAGGAGAAAAGGGAGAGAAAGGAGAAGGAAGAACAGGAGAGAGAGGAGAGGAGAGGAGAGGAGAGGAAGGAAAGAGGGGATGAAATAAAAGAAAAAAATAAGTTGCTTTTGGAAATAAAAAATAGAAAAAATATAAATATGACACGTGGATACAATTATGAATTTGTATTATTTGAATAATCCAAAACAAAAAAGAAATGTTAGAACTATATGATTATGAATTTATATTATTTGAATGATCTTGGAAAAAGAAAATGTTAGAATTATATGATGATGCTGATGATATATATTATTGTGACCTCTAATTGCTAAAGTTTGATGAGGTCTAGAGATCGTGGGCTGCTACTTAATAAGGGTCGGTTTGATTGCAAGAATAGATTTCTTTTTTAATAAATAAATAAATAAATATATAAATTATTCGGAATTAGGACGGATTGTGCAGAAACAGAATGAACAATTTATTCCGTAGAAATAAAAGTATTCCATCGAAAAGGAACGCATACCTCGGTTTCTTTCCACCTGACGGCAGTTTCTACTTCGTAGATGCCTTTGCTAGTCATCATGAGGCCCAGTGAGAGGGCGTCCCGGTGAGGCATATTGCTGCAGATGCATGGCAGCACCACCCCCACGAACTTGGACACAACGCACAGCACCACGAACATCTCAAACCACGCCCACTGCGTCGCATCCGCCAGCGACGCCAGGTTCATCCTCATCCCCCCCACCGCCAGGCACACCGGCAACAGCACCCCCTTCACGAACCGGTCCACCCGCTCCACCAGCGTCGTCCCCAGCGGCGCTCCCCCCGGCAGCACCAGTCCGAAGAAGAAGGGCCCCGCCAAGAAGTCGAAGCCGATGATCTGGCTCATCAGCCCGCAGGCCAGCGCCATCAGCAACACCGACACGAAGCTGGCCTCGCTGAGGAGTGCGCCATCCGGCGTCCGCCGTATGATCCAGAGCACGAGCGGCCTCATGACGTACATGATGATCCCCACCAAGCCCAAGAAGGATAACAGCCCCGATAACCCCTTCATGGCATTTCCCTCCTTACCGCTCAGCAGGAAGGTGCCGAAACAGGCCTCCGCAAACAGATGGATGATGTCGGCGATGAGGGCTGCCGACAAGGCCAGGCGACCGAGCTTGGAGGTGAGGAGGTTGAGCTCGCTGAGGACGGCCGAGACGACGGGGTAGGACGTCAGGCACCATCCGTCGGACAGGATGAGGAGCACGGGTGTCTCCGTCAATCGAGGAGGCATCTTGTGCTTCAACGCAGTGGCCATGAGGAAGACGGAAACGTAGGGTAGCAGGGTGCCGAGCACCGCGATTACGACCGCCTTCTTCCCGGCCTTGTGGATCATACTCAGGTCCGCCTTCACGCCGACCACGAAGTAGAAGATCACCAAGGATAAGATGTAGATGGTGTTGAGCTGCTCGAAGCTCTGGCGGGCGAAGAATCGCCCCGCGAACCACAGATTTCGGCCAAGGAAGCTCGGGCCTAGCAGCACGCCCGCCTGCGTCTCGCCAAGCTCGAAAGCTTAAGATGGAGATCATATTTGGTGGAAATCGAGTGCTCGAGTTAAGCATGAATACCAGGATCTGAGAGATGGCGAGGGGTTGGCCGAGGCGGCTGAGGACGACGTGGGTCAGGCTGCACGCGCCGAAGATGGTGATGAGCTGGTAGAGGAGAAGGGTCAAGGAGAAGCGGAAGGGGTTGTCGCCGAGCCATACTCCGGCGGAGGTGGTCAACATGGCACGGCAGCAGTAGATGGACTTTGCTCCCGAGTACGAGGCACTGAGGAGGTTGTCGTCGGTGGATCTCCCGGCGCCGGCAGTGGTTGCCATCTTGGTACCAGAGAAGCGAACAGAGATGGGAGCAGGAGAGATGTGCGGAGAGGGAATAGGGACGGGAGGAGGTTGAAAAGGATGGGGGAAGAGAGAGAAGAAATGGTCAACTCAATCCAATTGTCACGTTCCTCGATCCACGAAGATGCTACGGTTGACGGTTTGACCAACAAACCCCGCGCGTCTTCACGCCATGTCTCGACACCCTCCGCCCACGGAGGAGGAGGAGGAGGCTTATCACTTTGACGTGCCACCGACGGGGACATCAAAATCCATTCTTTTGCTTTGCATCAAAAGAATCCGATTCCCGATTCCATCAAACTGGAGTTAGTCCTCATTGACGATGTCATACCCACTTGCAATTTTGCCTATCGACACGGCACAGTGTGCACTAGGTTTGATTACAACTTACAGTTCATCCTTGGATTAATGGAATTGCGATAAACGTTGATGGGGTTCCTTACGAGATCAGATCATACGTTTAAATGTCCATAGATGACACGCGTGACAGCGTCAGATGAGTTTTGTCATGATCAAGAGCTTGGTGGGGGATGAGTGTAACATCTTTGCTTGTGTATCTGAGAATCTGATTGCAAATATAGAAATTATAAGAAACTAAAGTTCAATAAAAGTCAAAAATAAAAACTTTCACACCACTCAATCACTTCGCCAGCTTCAGTAAGAAAGAAGAACAAAAAGGAAAACGAATTGAAGAGAGAAGAGGAAGGGACAGCAAAAGAAGAATAAGAAGAAGAAGAAAGAGGAAATGAAGACCAAAAAAATTTTCATGCAAAGACAGAGTGGAAACATAAGAGAAAGAAGAAAGAAAAATAGGGAAGGAAGAAGAAGAAAAATTGGAAAGAGGAGAGAGGAAGCGATCTGCTGTGACCAGAAAAAAAATATAAAAAGTTAATTTGATTAGTTCTATTATATTTCTTTTAATTAGATTAGCGTATAGGATTATAAATCAATTAATTTGATATTTATATTATGAAGGAAAAAAATGAAAATAAAAAAAAAGAAAATCATATGATTTGAATAATTATTATTTTATGTTATTTGAACTCATATGAAATTATCTATTCAACATTATAATTATTATTTAAAAAAAATTAATATGATTTCATTACTTTTTAAAATATGCAGAAAAAAGGATTTGTTCGAACTGTTAACTTAGTAAAAATTAATTGATATATTATTTTGATCGCGACCCTACCAATAAATATTATACATTCCAACATAATTCTGAAATTGATTTTTTTTTATCCAATTTGGTTTTTATCTATTCCATATCGATTAAATATAGTTCTGAATTTTATCATGGAGATATAAGGTTATTCAAGTCATCGATACTATTATGACTTATATTTTGACATGTACATTATGATTATACTTATACTGAATTCTTGGTGTTATATATATATATATATATATATGTATATCATGACATGTACATTATGATTACTGAATCCTTAGTTATATTTATGCTTAAATGCCGAAATTAAAATCGATGTTCACCATTTAGAAAACAATCTATACACCGAAATCCTATATAAACCAATTCCTAATTGGTTCGATTACTGATTGGACCAATCTAATCAATTCTTATTCCAGCCGGAATGTTTTATGGGTTCAACCTGTGACCACAAATTCGATCTTGAATCCCGAGTCTAATACTTGAGCCACCCGAAACTGAGCTAACTATTTCATTTCCCATCAGATTGCGTGTACACTGCGGCCTCCGGTACCACCTGGCTCCCAGTTGCAGCGCTCTTGCGGCTCTCTGTGGCCAGCGCCGCTTCTCCCACCACCCACACCTGTTGCTGCACCACCAGCGTCGACGCTCGGCTGCCGCAGTCTGTCGACGCCAGCAAGTCGCCAATGACTCCCAGCTCGGGGTACTCGCTCCACATCGACATGCCTACCGTCAGCGGCGACTCCTTCCCTGCTCTCCGCCCCACGATCAGTAGGCTGAACTCCGGGCTCGTCTCGTGGATCACGTCCACCGTCCCCTCCCCGTCCTTCACCACCTCCTCCCTGTACACCACCCGGTTTCCGTCCACCTTCTTGTGCTGGAACTGCTTCAACACCCTGTCGTCCATCCTCTCCTCCCGTCCTTCCTCTTGCCCCTCCTCGAGCGGAAGCAAGCGAATCACCGTCAGCCCGATGGCCGCATGATCCGCCATGCGCACGCCGTATGCCAGCGCCTCTCGGTCATCGGCGCCGCCCAGAAAGTAGATTGCCACGCGTTCTAGTAGCTGCCCGCCGCTGGAGAGCCCGTTGTCGACGAGGATCCCAACGGAGCAGGGCGCGTGCTGGAGGACGTTCACGTTGACGGCATGGATGCCCGTGCTCGCAGAGTTGATGCTGCCGTCAGCGTTAACCTTCTTGTGGAAGGGGAGAATGACGAGCGCGGCCTTCTTGTCGAGGGCGAGGGAGCAGATGTCGTTGTGCATGGTGTTGTATGGGGAGATGCAGACGTAAGGGAGGACCGAAAAGCCGTCCGGGTGCTGACGCTCGAACAGCTGGAAGGCATTGACGATGTGGTCCGACTCCGAGAGCGTAGCGACCGAGGAATAGGGCTTGCGGTGGCGCCTGTGGAGATGGAAGACAGCATCGGCGCGGCCGACGAGCTGGACGAGGTGGAGGAGGTAGGTGCAGATGGGCGAGTCAGGAGAGGGGCCGGTCGCCTCCAGAAGCGCGAGGACCGGGTTGACGTTGTCCTGCTCATGGACGCATGCAAGGAGGCGGAGCTCGTCGCCGGGCCTGACGTGCTGAACAGTGCGGCGCTTGTAGGCCACGAACCGATCCTCCGGGTGGTACAGGTACTTGATCAGGGGGGCGGTGCCGCCGCCGAACACCAGAATGGTGATGATGACCATGGTGTAGTCCGTATTATCGACGACCTGCTTTCACACGCATCAACAGGACTAATTCCGGTTAGCGGTTGCACCGTCCATCGCATTCATGGTGTCCTCGAAAGTGAAGTGCGATGAATGCGAATGGTGTTCGGACGCACCTTGTCCTCGTGCCACCGGATCGCGGCACATACTTCGAAAATGCCCTTGGTGATCATCATGAGCCCCAGGGAGACGGTGTCTCGGTGCGCCATCCTGCTGTAGAAGCACGGCAGCGTCACTCCCACGAACTTGGTCACCACGCAGATCAACAGAAACATTTCGAACAGCCCCCAGTGGCGGGCGCCGGCCAAAACGGATATCCTCGTCGCCATCCCGGCCATGACAATGTTCGTCGGCAGTAATATCCCCATCACCAGCCCGTCCATGCGCTGCACCATGGTCGCCCCCAGCGGTGCTCCCCCCGGCAGCACCAGCCCGAAGAAGAAGGGCCCCGTGCTGACGTCGAACCCGGTGACCGCCGTCAGCACCCCGCACGCCAGCGCCATGGTAAGCACTGCCACGAAGCTCGCCTCGTCCAGAAGTGCCCCCTCCGGCGTCCGTCTTATGAGCCAGAGAACGATCGGCCTCAAGACGAACAGAATGAGTGCCACCACGCAGAAGAAGCATAGTAGGGCCGAGAGGCCCTTCCACGCGGAGTGAAGCTTCACGCTCAGCGAGTACGTTTTGACGAAGGCGGCCAGGAACAGATGAACGAAGTCCGAGATGAGGGTGGCCGACAGGGCGAGGCGGCCGAGCTTGGAGCTGAGGAGGTTGAGCTCGCTGAGGAGGCAAGAGAGGACCGCAAAAGACGTGATGCTCCATTTGTCTGACACAGCTAGGAGCACTTGCGTCTCCATGAAATGGTGAGGGATCTTGTGCCTCAGGGCTTTCGCCGTGAGGTAGACGGAGACGGCGGGAAGTAAGGTACCGAGGAGGGCAATGGCCGCCGCCTTCTTGCCAGCCTTAAGCATCAACCCGAGGTCTGCCTTCACGCCGACGACGAAGAAGAACAGCATGGAGGCCAAGATGGCCGCCACGTTGATCTGCTCAAAGCCGTAGGGGGGAAAGATTAGATACGCGAACCTCTGATTTCGGCCAAGGACATCACCGCTTAATATAATGCCTGCCTGCATCATGTCAACCAGAGAACACCCATCGATTGATTACGACCATACATATCGATTAAGGTGGAAAGCATGGGTATCATGACGGCTTAATTAACTACCACGATCTGAGAGATGACGACGGGTTGGCTGAGGCGGCGGAGGACGACGTGGGTAAGCCGGAACAAGACGAAGATGACGGTGATCTGGTAGATGAGGGTGGGTAAGGAGAAGTTGAAGGGGTTGTCGTCGACCCAGAAGCCGGTGGAGGTGGTCATGACGGCACGGTAGCACAAGATTTGCCTCGTCCCGCTATTCGTGCCACTCAAGAATAGTTGCTCGTCATTGGGCAAGGCCATCTTCCTCAGGGCACGGAGACACCGGGATAGATGCAGGAAGGGAGGGAGGGAGGGAGGGAGAGAGAGATGTGCAGAGGGAAGCAGGGAAGGAGAAGGGCAACGATCGAGAGAGTGAGAGGAGGAAAGGCTAACAGGTGGTGGAGAAATGGCCCGATCAATCTGATGACGTTCCTTGTTTCACGATGGAGTTCAAATTGCAACAGTTGACCGACGACATCGAGCTATCCCCGTGCCGCCGGAAACTAATTCGGTAGGGTGAGACCGAACATAGTGTCATTTGATTGGATCAAGTTCGACCAATTTTGATCTAACCAACATAAATTTCAAAATTTTATGGAGTGCAAATGATATCACCCAATTCTTTTCCGAACCTCTGATGAGAACAAACCAATGTGACAAAAAATGATCACTGTCCTCAATGATTAAAAGTGTTAAGGAGTTGGAGATATATCACGCTATCTATAGCATAAACGAACAAAATTACATTTTAAGACACCAATAATTATTAATATAAACTATAATTTGTATAAAAAAAAATTGATAAAATTTTCTCCAAGATAAACTATACTCAACCTGTAAATTCATCTTAGTTTCAACATTAAATCACCAACTGCTCAATCCATAGTCCATGACATAATGGTGGTCGCCAATCAAATAATTATTTATAGCTAAACCATTTTATTTCGTAATAAAATATTATAAGAACTCAAAACTAAATGTATTCAAAATTTTAACTTAAAATAGAATCATTTAAGGATTATAATTAAATATTTTATGTCTATGATTTTAAAATATTTCATAAATAAAACTATAAAAAGTGTATGCTTACTGAGTTATCACTCATCATCGTAGGCCCTATTATATTACTAATAATCCATCCAAACGATCGGTTGATATTTATTTGATTAACTTTACTTATCAAACAAGTCATTTATTTGATTGATGTAAGTTTTGAGGTATTATGAGTATATTTTAGATCATTCTTATGAAGCTTGTTGTACATTGGTTGTTTTAAATAATTATTTCAAAAAATATACTCTTGATATTTATTTAAAAAAACTCCTTTGAATATAATTTGAATAGTAATTTATTCATCATCGATGTCCCAAGAAGATAAAGAAGAGGAGGAAAAGAAAGAAGAAGAGACAAAAGAGGGGGAATAGGGTTGATCGATTTTGTGAATCGATTCAGAAAAAATAATGATTTGACCACAAGGATAAAATCAAATTTTATTAGAAAAAAATTATTCCTATGTAATTTTTCAATAGAGCAGGATAAGATAAAAACCAATTAGCATGATCTTTTTTCCCCTTATGGACGTGGACTCCAAAAATACGTCTATTAAATTGTTATATATGAATATAATTGAATTCTTAGTAAAAAAAAAAAATAGAAGTGGTAAGCACATTTAGTTTCATATTTATTGAGAGGAGGGGAACTTATATCTTATAAACATCAAAATCTATCATATGCACCTCTCAGGATCCACCTTAAGGGAGCAGAATTGTATGTGCTCACCGAACATTCTTGTTGAACCCTTGAAGTCTCTTTTGGGAGCACATATAAGCATGTTTAAGATGTTACATCGAGTAGGATATGATATAATTTAATTTTCAAAGATTAAATGGATCTATAATCATTAACAATTGCAACAAATTAATGATCAATTATTAATTTAGTATAAAAAAATCTTGTATTTAGTAGTGATATTAGGATAATAACAAGAATGAAATCTACTTATTATATGACCAACAATCTTAGCGTCATAGACACTCTGACACCAACAATCTTAGCGTCATAGACACTCTGACATCTTATCACCACATGATTAATAGCTCAACGTCACATGACCGACATCTAACGTTACATAGCCAATGATATGACATTACGTAATAAATACTGTATTATTCTTCAAATGTTACAATTACATTCATTTATACTATATATTCAAGACAATCTCAAAAGGACCAAGAAAAAGATGTGTAATGGTCCCAACATTGATTGAAGTCTTCAAATATAACAATTTTGAAGCCTCTCTCTCACACACTCTCATACTCAAATTCTAATATATTTAGCTCGAAAGAATTAGATACTTAATGATCACCTTACAACCTAAATATATATATTTTAAAAAGATTTTAACATTTCTCGAAATCATAAAAAAATAAATACAAAATAAAATTCGGAAACCGCAAATGGATACGTAGGTATTAAGATAAATCTATTATGATTGATCTAAGTTTAAACATTTTAGATAATAATTCAACTCGACAAGTCCGTACTCCATCGAGCTAGTTTGTGAACAGTTTAATGGCTGATTTGATATAACGTAGACATTGCCAACGGATTAAAGAATCTGAAGTGATACTTATGATGCCAGCAGTTATTTCTGTCTGCTTGAGCAACACCACAAGGCATGATAATAGACCAATGTTCTGCACTTGTCTGTCCACATCAGTCTTGTGTTCAACAGTTGAAGAAGAAACATTCGTTCAAATTTCATGTGCTTGATTTCACCCAAACAAATCCCACTCAGTCACGGATAGCCTTTTGCTATCACATAATGATAACAAGTTCGCAACACACATCAAGTTCACAACAGGAGATCAAGAGTACAAAAATTGTCAACTTTCTCCGCCACGTCCCGTTCTCATTCTTACACACGGTTACACGACAGCCTATTGAACTCTTCACAGCTTGGTTTGCAGAGGAGACATCCATAAAGTGTAGTCTTATAAGGCGAAAACATAGAGCTTCGACTCCAACTAAACATAGATCTCAGTGTAATAATTTTACCTTACCAAACCGAGCTTCGAATTCTAGGAAAGTTGGTGCTTGCTGATGACCTGACTGGCCGCTCGGCCGATGGAAGTGTCCATACCATGGCACTGCTGCTCTTCCCACTGCCTACACAGCAGTCGAGAGGATAGGATTCAATGACACAAACAAAAAAGTTAAATGGCAACAGCACGATCAATACAAAAGAAGAAAGTACAAAAAGAAGGGAATGAAAAAGAGAAAAATGTCATGATCACATAATCTGGAAGACACCTCAACTTCTTGAAAACTTGATCTGGTTATTAGATCACATGAAAGCCAAGCTACCACCGCATATTACTTGGGTGTGCCACTAACATTTACTAGAGAAGAAAATCTAAAGCATTTCACAGTTTATTCGAGCCAATCATGTTCAGTTAAAGAAAAAACAACGGAGAGAGCAGTCACTTAGACCGATCATAGCTTGTTCAAATCCAAATTTCGTGACAGGGCATCTGATTGCATAAAGAGAATGTTAAGAGATGTAAGATTCAAGAAAGACTGCCGCTAGGAAAAATCAAGGTAGACCCTCTAAAGGAGAACATCATTGTACAATGAAAAGATTCTGTACAATGCCACAAAAGATGATAATAACAAAGATTTACCACTTCAAATACAGAGAAAGCTTGATGTCTTAAGTACGAAAGGGTAAAGGGAACCAGAATGAGGGTCCAGAAACATAATGAACATTCATAGAATGAACCGTCCTAGCATTTATTTTCACAATCATGATCCATGGAATAAACAGTGGAAATCCACGTCTAGGACTATAACCACGCAATGACAATCATGAATAACACTTTGCTAATTCCTTGTTCCGAGACTAAACTTCCAATATCAAGCTTAACAGATGGCACAAATGACATACAGTAACAAATATGATAGTCTCAAAGTAATCCATGAGCATGTACATACTAGCGTTAAGCCTCCCATGTCCAGAGTTCCATCGAGGCAAGTTGTGTTGAGCACTCTCCTGCCAAGTTTCCTCAAAGCCTGGTAGTTCATCTGAGGAAAAGCAAATTGCGAATAAGCTGTAACATACAAAACAGAAGAGAGAAAACAATCACCCAGTGGTGCTGGATGAACCTTCATCGAGGTTATGGAATGTCTGCAACATGTCCACCCTCCCATCCAAACTCAGTTTTCTTGTTACCGTGTAGCCCTGCAAAACCGATACCACCACTGAGTTTAGTGATAATGATCACATAAGCACTTCTTTGAACAAACAACACAAGATCAGGAGCACAACAAGACTTGTAAGAATACACACTTTATGACCGATTCCACGGGATATCCTGTGAATCGCTTTACCAGTAGTAGCATCAGCTTCCTTGCTCTCTTCCGCAATTACCTGTCAAAGAATTAGGCAGGGGTGAGTTTGGCTTATGAACAACTAAACCAAAGCCTCCACTACCACGCACTGACTGCAACTCAAAAAGTCTGCAGATTTTCATTGAAAACATGATTTACTTACTCCATCACCACCAGTTCTCCTGACTGTTGATGAAGCATAATACGCTCCGTTTGGACCACCATAAGTCACAGATAAGCTGCGAAAAGCATAGCTACCACCCTGTGGCAGCATTGTTTTTGAACGGCTGAAGTCATTCCTGAGGTGATTGTGTCTGCTTTTGTTCCCTGTGTATACAGAATGAAGTGAGAAGCTGTTCCATCGACTGCTATACCAACTTAAGATGCCAAAAGGAGGATTCAATTAACGCAGCAAGAAACTAATAGAGAAAAATACCTTCTGCTGCTTCATCGGGTTCCTGAACATAGGGTTGTTTCTGTTTGCTCGACCTAGAAGGTCTTCGGACGCTCTTCCCCTTCACCTTATCCGCGTTCTCTCCCTGGTCTTCATCATCAGAAGATAGCTCCTCAATGATTGGCCGTGTTGATTTACTTGCTGGGGGAGGCTGATCCAGAAATCCGGGATCGCTCCTCTCTCTAAAAGGGCTTACTTGATGAGCAAACCTGCTACCACCGGGAACGAAGCTTGGTCCGTCCCCAAATGACCGACTGAAGAAAGCGTCATCGAAAGTACTCCTACGGCCAAAGAAGCCAAACCTCAAGCTCCCCGGTCTTCCGAGGACACTAATCCCAGCAAATGAGTCACCGATACCAAAGAAATCATCTACATCAAGTCTTCTCCTCTGCATTTCCGCAGTGTAACTCCTGCAAATAAGAAAAAATACATTACATACATCTAAAAAAAACAGATATTAGCCATTCAGAACACGTCCAAAAGCAAAACTTGGCGACGGTTTCGTAGTTTTCAGAAACAACAAAAAGTTACTTTTCGTGATCACCAAATAGCAATCACACGAAACAGATCGATTGAATGACTTGCAAAAAGCCCCCTATGTCCTACATAAAACGAACAACATCATTCTCCAACATAAGCACATGCAAAAGCAAAAACAAATCAGCAAAAGGGAGCCGCAACAGAAGCTCTAAAAGAATCGCAGCATTAGGGAATCAAAACAGTGAGCTCTTGGAAGCCCTTCCTTGCAAACCGAGCCAATGCACGGAGTAAAATCCCAAAGCTCAAAATCAAGTTTACTGCCAGGGCAGGCAGTCGTACCGAACAAATGCCCGTGAAACGAACGAAACGACGCCGTTCCGATCGGTTTAGTTCTCCCGAAACCACTATCGATGAAGAAAAAGGAACGAGAGAAAGCCACCTTGCTTTATGGGCCTGCCATCTTTCGCTTTCTTCGGCTTCATGACCGCAAGGAAAGAGATCGGGATGTCAAAATCTGTTCATCGCGCGGCAAAGGCGGTGGCCGAATCATCCAGAACCCCACACCATCACCCATGGTTTCCCAATGCATACTCTTCTGACGCAATGACACGATGCCCGCTTCTCCACCGGTCTTGTGGCTGGCCGTATTTGTAGGTCCCTTTGCAGTACGCTGCAGGAATCCGCGTCACGGGTATGAAATCGTACTGCTAATACTATTTTTCTCTGATGGAAAAAAAGTATAATACTATTATAATAAATTTACATAACTTGTTTAGGGTTAAAATCTATTTTTACTCATTTGATTTTAATAATAGATGATCTTATAGTTTATTTGTGTCTAAAATAATTTATATATTTTATAAAATATAAAATATAAATCTTTTCATCAAATCTAAATTAATAAACGTTAAAGATCACACATTAACTCATAATAAATTATTAATATAATAATATATATAATTTAAATTAAAAAATAAGATTAAATGGTGGAAGAAGACTGTCATTATAAAAGTGATCATCACCAACACTATTGAACCGCTACCGTCTAACCCTAGATACTTCGATTTCTTCTTTTCTAAGGGTCAAGGCTACCTATTCAAATGCTAATGACGAGCTCATGAACTTCCAATCCTGCCTAAGTGTATGTCCTTCGACCAACTCAACGTTATGCATACAATAGTCTACTAGTCCCTCTTTTTTCTCTTGGATATCGTTGTCTTCAGTACTTCCCACTTCATTCTCTTCTGCACCCTTACTGATCATGCCTACGACATGGTGGTTCAACTCTCTTTCACTTCCACCTCTTCCCTTTCCTACCTTTATCTCCTTGCCTTCGTCTGCCGCCATGGCCTCCATCGCTTCTTTTTCCTTGCCAAGTTGGGTTTTCATCCTTTTTTAAACTTAAATTATATATATTATTATATTAATAATTTATTATGAGTTAATATGCCATAGACTTTTTTTTAATGTATATTAACTCACACTTGAGGAGCTTATATGCTATATTTTTTAAAATATATAAGTTATTTTAGATATGAATAAACCAAGCTTAAGTGGTTCATAGCAAATACCGGGCTAAAATAATTATTAAATATTTTAAAACTTAAATTATATATTATTATATTAATGATTTATTGTGAGATAATATACCATGCAGTCTCTAACATATGTTAATTCACATTTTACAAAAGAGGCTTATATGCTATGTTTTTAAAATGTATGAATTGTTTTAAATATGAGTAAATAATAAGGGCTTAAGTAATCCATGACTAAAACTATATGGATTAAAATAGATATTAATATTTTTAATTTAAATTTTAAATTAATTGATGTTAAATTGCCTTTTATTTTTTTAATGAATGTTAATGGTCAAAGGGTATAAAAAAATTTATAACGATAAATAAGCTATTATAAACTTTGCAAGGCTAGCGTGGAAAAAAGTTTTCAATTAAAAGTCTCTCTTACAATTTATGAAATTCTCTCTTAGACTTGAGTTTAGTATGTATGTTTTTAAAATATGTAAAAATAGCATGGATATCATATTACACAATGTTCTTTACCTTCTTTTATCACTTATCATTTGTAAATGATATATTAATATTCTTAAAAAATAATATACAATTTTACAAGTTAATAATATTTTTATTTTATTTTAGATTCTGTTTAAAATTTTTAATTTCTTTCAAATTCAATAACCACTATGATCAGTAATTACAAATACGAAGTTATTTAATGAACGTAAACGGCAGAGATATGTAAGAGGAATTCAAAATCCAAACACATGGACTATCAATGTTATTCGTATACTTTGCTGTAGTTTTTTAAATCCATTTCGTAACATATTTCCTTTAAAAGAAAAATCAAATAGGTCGACTATCATCAGTTTCAAGTCCAACGGTGATTCCATAAGAACAATGAACAATTGATTCTTCAAGAAACTAAATTCATTTCATAACTTCAAACTGCGTACAAAACAAAACTCAAACAGAAAACATATCGTGATCCATAAAACGTACAGAGAGGACAGATGTTCTCCCTCGAGGGAGACAAGATGCATCACTTGATGTTACACATCAAAATTAGCTAGTTTGAGCTCTAAAATATTTGTAAGGCCTCAGTACAGAACACAAAACAAGGTGAAGCAGCGAAGCCTTCGTTCATCCACCATCGCCTTGCTCCACCTGCTACCACCTCACTGATATAAATCATTCACAGCAGAAGCAGCGGCCCCCTGCCGATGCTTAGGCTATAATGAGAGATCAATCTAAGTTTATTTCTCATCGGGTTGCGAATTATCCTTCCGGTTCTACCTGGATCACAGTTGAATCGCCCTTGGGGCTCTCCGCGGCTTGCGCCGCCGCTCCCATCACCCTTACCTGTTTCTGAATCACCAGCGTAGACACCCGCCCGCTGAAGTTGGTCGACGCCAGCAGGTCCCCGATGACCCCCAGCTCCGGGTACTCTCTCCACAACAACATCCCAGCCGTCAACCGCGAATCCGACCCCTCCCTCCGTCCCACGATCAACAGGCTGAACTCGGGGCTCGTCTCGCGGATCACTGCCACCGTCCCTTCCCCGTCCTTCACCACCTCCTCCCTGTACACCACCCGCTTCCCGTCCAGCTTCTCCTGCTGGAACTTCTCCACCATCTTGTCGTCCATCCTTTCCTCCGGCCCAACCTCCCGCAACTCCTTGGGGGGGAGGAGCCGCACCACCGTCAGCTCGACGGCCGCGTGTTTCGTCATGCGCACGCCGCAGGCCAGCGCCTCCCGGTCGTCGGCACCGCCCAGGAAGTAGACCGCCACGCGGTGAAGCAACGCCCAGCGGTCGGATAGCCCGTTGTCGACGAGGATGCCGACGGAGCAGGGCGCGTAACGGAGCACGTTGACGTTGACGGCCTGGATGGGAGGGCTGACGAAGCTGATGCTTCCGTCGGCAAGAACGTTCTTGTGGAAGGGGAGGATGATGAGGGTGGCCTTCTTGTCGAGGGCGAGGGAGCAGATATCGTCGTGCATGGTGCTGTAAGGGGAGATGCAGAAGTAAGGGAGGACCGACACGCCGCTCGAGTATTGCCGCTCGAACAGCCGGAAGGCATTGACAATGTGGTCGGTCTCTGAGAGGGCAGTGGCTGAGGAGGAGAAATTCTTTTGCCACTTGTGGGGGAGTAGGACGGTATCGGTCCGGCCGACGAGCTGGATGAGGTGGATGAGGTAGGCGCAGATGGGGGAGTCGCGGGAGGGGCCGGCGGCCTCGAGGAGGGAGATGATGGGTTTGACGTTGTCCTGAAGGTGGATACATGCAAGGACGCGGAGCTCGTCGCCGGGCTTGGCGTGCTCGAGAGTGCGGCGCTTGTAAGCCACGTAGCGATCCTCCGGGCGGTACAGGTACCTGATCAGGGGGGCGCTGGAGCTGCCCAAGATGATAATGGTGACGACGATGACGCTGAGTTCATCCGGTCCCACGAGCTGCGGTGACATGCATCAACAAAAACAGACTCTGGTTAGCGTAGGCAGTGCGAATGGGGGTTGGATGACTTGTGTGATGGCGATGGGATTGAGAATAATAGTATTAAAATGGTGGTGGTGCATTTAGAGTCGTGATCTTAGAATTTAGTGACCTATATGTACGTTGTGAGGAGAAGTCTTTAATCAACAAAAAAAACTAAACAGAAATCACTAAATCGTAGAAGAAAGATGAGGCAAGTGTTTTCCGCCCCTAATCAACGTGCATGCATGCATGCTTGCGCTTGGAGTCTGCGTACGCACGAAGTGCTCCGCCCACACGAGGACGGCATATACTTCATTGATGCCCTTGGTTGCCAGCATCAGCCCAAGGGAGATGGTTTCCCGGGGCGACATCCTGCAGTAGAGGCATGGCAGGATCACCCCCACGAACTTGGACAGTACGATCACGAACAAATACGTTTCGAATAGCCACCAGCTACTGGCGTCGGCCAATACTGTCAGGTCCGCCCTCATTCCGGCAAAAGCCATGCCCAACGGCAGCAGCATCCCCAACACCAAACAGTCCATGCGCTCCGCCAGCGTGGCCCCCAGCGGAGGTCCCCCCGGCAGTACCAGCCCGAAGAAGAAGGGCCCCGCTGTGAGGTCGAACCCGATCATCTGGCACAACATACCGGACGCCAGCGCCATGGATATCACCGCCACGAAGCTCGGCTGGTCCAGAAGTGCCCCCTCCGGCGTCCGTCTTATGAGCCAGAGCACGATCGGCCTCATGACGAACAGGATGAGTACCAGTAAGGCCAAGAAGGATGCTAGCATCGTTAACCCCCGTAGCGGGGAACCGACGTTGACGCCCTGTAGGTACGTGACCAGGATGACGTTGGCGAACGCGTGCAAGATGGAGGTGATGAGGGTGGCCGACATGGCGAGGCGGCCGAGCTTGGAGGTGAGGAGGTTGAGCTCGCTGAGGAGGCACGACAGGACAGGATACGACGTCATGCACCATGTGTCGGTCAAGAGGATGAGCAAGTTAGACTGTTCGTATCGGAGAGGGATCTTGGGCTTCAAGAACAAGGTGGCGAGGGAGACAGATGCGATGGGAAGCAGGGTCGATAGAAAACCGACGGCCACAGCCTTCTTGCCAACCTTGGGAATCACACCAAGGTCTGCCTTGACGCCGATCACAAAGAAGAACAACATGTAGGAAGTGATGGATATGGTGACCACCTCCTGATAGTGTTCCGGCGCTACGACTGAGCTTCCGAACGCCTTATTTCGGCTTAGGACGTTGGGGCCTAATATAATGCCCGCCTGCATCACATCAACAAGAAAATGCAAATAATTCATGCGCGCGCGCGGCACATAAGGCGGAGATCATGTCGGGTTTTGATTACCTACCACGATCTGAGAGACGTGGAGGGGTTGGCCGAGTAGGCGGAGGACGGCGTGCGTCAGCTGATAGATGACGAAGACGACAAGGATCTGGTAGATGAGGGTGGGCAAGGTGAAGTGGAGGGGGTTGTCGCCGACCCAGACGCCTGCCGAGGTCGTCATGACGGTTCGGTGACAAAAGAGGGGGTTGGGTCGCCCAGGTGCATAGCCGATGAAGTTTTGCCCTCCGGGGGTGGCCATCTTGCTTGAGAGAGAGAGAGAGAGAGAGAGAGGAGAGATGCCAAGAGGTGGGAGGAGGCTATGCAGTATTCGGGGAGGAACGGTCAGCGTCATCTGATGGTGTTGCTCGTTTGACGATGTAGTAACGATCCAAAGTTGACCAACGACCCGGACCTATTTCCAAAATAGTCAATTTTCATTAATTAAAAAAAAGGGGTCAAATTGGTTGCATGTGAGGACATTTGGCGGCCCCGAAAAGCACGTAGATGAAGCATAGACTGCGGCGACTCGGTGACGGTTAAAACTGTGGCGCGGAAGATATTCGACGGAATGCGTGTGAAAAACGTCGTCACCTGGAACTCGATCCTCTCCATGCGCATGAGGGCAGCGGATTTGGAGGCCGCTCGTGAGATGCCCGTAAGAGATGTCGTGTCCTGGAATTTGATCACATCAGGGTACGTCAAGGCTGGCGACATGGACGGTGCGGCTGAATTATCATTCCATTTGCATGGCGGAGAGAAATCCTATCTTTGAGGAAATGCCTGCAAGGAGTAATGTTTCTTGGATTGCGATGATATCTGGGCACACGAATTCTTTCCGACCAACTAGTTGGGATCTCTGGCGTCCCAACGGGTTTAGGTAACTGAAGCTGAGAGACATGAGATTTGACTAATCCTCCATCTCAACTTGTTGCATTTTCTGCACCGTTGTAGCATCTACTTGTGTTGTGTATAAGCTGAGATACATGAGTTTATACACAACATATTCATATCACATTTTCTTCTATGAAGTGTTTATTAATTACTATTTGCAACAGTGTCGTTGGCTATTCTAACAGCACGGTTTATAGTTTGGGAGTTAATAAATTGAATGGTTGTGATGACCTGATTTGATAAGATAAGTGATCATTAACTTTGTTAATCTTGATCATATTAAACTACTACTTCAAAATGTTTAAGCTATCTAGTCCTTATCTAGTGCATTAGCGTATAGGCTCATATAGCTCTCACAAGTCTACTCAAGCTGAGACTAAATTGGAGTATTACTATTGTGAGTATAAACTTTAGTTTTCTTAATTTTCAAGACAATGTCTGCATTTACACTATGCATTATTAATCTCGTTTACTTAAAAAAATCCCTTTTTAAAGTAAATAATATAATTTTAAAATTATTGTTAGAAAAATGAACATTACAGTTTCATACAGCTATTGATTTTTTTTTTTCAAAATTCGAAACCTTCCCTGTTTTAGTAAAATTTTAGATTATCGATACATGCTCGACAGACTTTATAATCGAACCCTACGGATAATTATCATCGTCATGGTCGAGGTTGACCATCGTACACCATAAATGAGCGCATATCTCCAACTACGGAATACAAAAAAATATTAGCATAATTAAATAGGATTAGAAATATATATTATTGAGATAGTCATCTAGCCAAGGTGGCTAGTTTTGCTAGAACTTTCAAATCCATCGGCCTTTTGATGTTGAAAATAGTATCTGTTTGAGACTATTGAAGTAACATAGTTAATCTTCTTGTTCAAGGAAAAAACACGAGACATTCTAGATTTATAAAAAAAATAAATTATTAAATTATTATTCATAATTTATAAAATATTTTTTTATTTTTTTTATTTAAATCCTTATCTTTTCCATAATAAATATTTTATTAATTTAAAAAATAATCATATCTTCTTGGTAGGATAAAAAAATCTTTTTTACTCGCACCTCAAATCTATTTTAGTGAATTATTCTATAAATAAATATAAAATAAAAATATATTAACAATAACATAAAAATAATCTTTAATAAACTCATATATTAGAAAAGAAGATAATACTTATATAATAAATAAAATCATGCATCAATTATATATAACACATATATAATTGTCAGATAACAAAGACGTACATGACGCATAATAGTGCATCATCATAATAGCGGATGGAGAGACATACTCCATCCCTCCCAACACTAAATGAAGATAACCCATATTGCACTCCTAATAGTTGATGAAGTGATATCTCTCATTTACCTAAGTGAGGATATGTTCATCACAATAGTAAATGGAGGAACCATCTAACCGTCATGTCTAATGGCCCACTAATCTCAAATGGGAATCATCATACTTGCCCTCAATAGAGATACAAAAATAACTATGATTATTTATTTATATTCATTCATTTATGCATGCATCTAAGAAATAGTATAATAAAATAGTATAATATACTAGACTATGTCCATTAGTGGCTCCACACTATGATAAGATTGTAGCTCGTTTTATAGCTTATACTTTCAATATGTACTACCAGTATAGTCACATTTAGTATAAAAATTATATTAATATCATAAATTAAAAAAAATATGAAACTAATAATCATTTCCAAATGATACTTTCAAATAAAATATTTTAATTTTATCAAATCATAAAGACATGAAATATCAATCTTTCAATTATCGTTAATCAACCAAAACACTAATTGTAATGATCTAGTTGAATTAAACCAAACTCAATTCACCTAACACCTAATGAAACCAACCTCATAGATTGATCTAATTTAAATTTGATTGATTTCAATTAGGTTAAGTATGTTTAAACTAGTTGAAATCACTATAAACCAACTTGAATAAATTAAACATGCTTGATTCAATCAATTAACGAGCTTATGCTGATAAAAATATAGGAAACAAATTATGTCATAAAGTGCTAGCTCATGAATTGACCCACATGAGTTTTAGAAGTATCACGTGCGTTGCACATGTTTATCTCAAGTAATAGGTTGGGTTAAGGTTTATTAGGCTGGATAAAGAAGCGACGATGCGTCCAATGCCAATCGTATAGTTGAGCGGGCATAACTTCACGAACTGGGTTGAGCCTCACTCATAAGTTAGGCCGAGTCTTACCATGGTAACACTTAACTCATGGGTCGGGTCATGCTTAGATACATAAGTTGTGATAATATTTGATCATATAGATTGGGTCGTGTTTAGCTACATAGGCTAGATCATGTTTAGCCACATAGGTTAGGGCATACCTTGCCACATGGATTGGCTCTTACTTGACCACATGAGTTGGGTTATATATGACCATATGAGCTAAGTCATGCGTGATCATATATGTTGGATTATACTTATTGAAATATCTAGGGTGACATCACATGCGCAGTAGAAGAAAAAAAAAATCTTAGATTTT
This sequence comes from Musa acuminata AAA Group, assembly GCF_036884655.1. Lineage (NCBI taxonomy): Eukaryota > Viridiplantae > Streptophyta > Magnoliopsida > Zingiberales > Musaceae > Musa > Musa acuminata. The sequence continues at coordinate 8,221,863 of NC_088329.1, read as the reverse complement.
TACAAAAAAAATTTCATCGTCGTGCGAAGATTGGTGCACATAAACTTGAGAAACAAAAAAACTAATGTATAAGAAGATTGTATTACCTAGGGAGATCATAAATCCCTGAACTATTGTAAATCTATAAAGGAGGATGAATAAGGTTAACTATCATTCTCTCTAGCAATGATCCACACAACAGGGGCTGGGAAGACACTCCTCCAATCTTTGCTCGCACCATGCAATCAAGAAAGGGCCAACTCTTTTTGCTATCAATATGCCCCAAATAGGGGCTATAAGTTGAGGAGAAAAGGAGAAGAGGATAATAGGAAGTGGTAGTTAAAAGGGATCTAGCCTATGGCCCTTTGGTTTTCTCCTATTTATAGAGGCCTCATATCAACTTAACCATAATGGATCTTGCCATATTGAGTATTGGATTTTCATCCAACTACCCAAGCATATTATATTAGTGGATCTTTATCCAATAATCTCTCATTAGCTTTTATTAGATCTCATCTACATTATCCAATAATTCAGAGGCTTATTGGATATCCAATAATATATGGGCTCTAGCGGATATATTATATCCGAACATCTACTCGTCGCAATACCTATCATATGTGTGTGATCCTCTAGACTCAATATCGAGCTAGTCATTAGTTATACCCTTCGGAACTCCTTCTGGCTCAGTGAATTATTATCCATATAATAATTCACTCGATTTATTGACTATAGACGTACTAAGCCACTACGCCACAGTCCCTAAACGATATAAGGGGAATCCAATCCTTTGGACCTATCAATCCTCAATTATCATGTTCTTATAGTCCCTCATCCATCTAATATCCTAGAGATCGTACACTGGACATGGTGTTGTTAAGCTCATACGGTATTTCCTCGAGTCGCACTCTAATTGATTTCTTCCAGAGAATTCTTTCTCTCTAAATCCGAATAACCTTGGCTATGGATTTGTCCGAGCAAGAACATATAAGATATTCCTCTCCTAATATCGAGAGCGGATAATCCTCTATCGACACTCAATAGCTCTCTTAAGGTTGGTTGCCACTCCCGATGACCATTTGTATTAGATCTGAAACTTCCAAACTTATAAGTTCGTTATTAAAGATTGGAGTACTTATACAGGATATCCATTGTGTCTTAAGTCTGAGGACAAATACACCAATGAAATGACAGAATCACTATATGACAATGAGGCATCATCAACCATTTAACATTCCGTGAGCGGATCAATCAGTGAACTCATTTTTCAATGAGCACTTGCACCGTATCCCTAGTGTCTCTATATGAGCAACTATTAGACTAGCCGCCTTCATCATATGGATGTGTATACAATATACCAATCTGTCTGTTTATCTAGATGTCCCTCTCGAGTGATCTATGATCGAGATTATTTAGGGTTTGTGTTTAAAAGTGAATCAATCTCATTATCGTAATATCTAATTCTCATTGCACAGATCCATGAACATCACAATATATACAATAGATAATATAAAGTAAGAAAAAAATATAAAATAAATAATAAGAAAAAATAGTACGTATCATATCACACGTGTCATCACTTACGTAATTGACTTATAATACACCTATGACTAGTAATACTTTACCACATAACTATAAAGGTTGGATTGACCTAATCAAGCAGATTAACTTGACTTAGATCAAACCCCAATTAGACCCCTCATATCAAATTAGATTTTAATATTTTAAATTATTAAAAAGAAACTTAAATCCATGAAGTAAAGAATTTAAATTCATAATCTGAAATTTAAAACTAATTAAATGATAGACATTCATATATAATTCTTGAAACATAAATACATATAGTTAAATAAATTAAAATCATTTTATTAACAAAAATAAAGATTTTTATAATTAAATTAATCTTAAATTTTACTTAAACTTAAGAAATCATTATAAGTCAAATAATCATTCGAAGATCATAAATTAATTATTATTTATTAATTAATCATAAAATTTAAAAAAATTAATATATTATTATGTATTATAAATTTATAATAATCTTAATATCAAAGATTTAAAAACATGAAATTATAAAAGAATAAAGGATGTCATCTCTCCTCAATGATTTTCTTTTGGGAAATTCTATCCTCAATCATTCCAGGCTCGATCAGGAATAAATGAGATGAAGCTTTATTTATACAGATGAATTATCCTTGAAGGGTAAGTAATAATTTTTTTAAATTTAAATTTATTTTACTTTCGTATACAAATATAGAAATATAATATTTATTTTTTAGGGTTCACACACAAAAATATAATATAAACTATTTACTTCCCAAAAATCACATAATTTATTAAGAAATAAATTAATTAATAATTTAATTGATTGGTAAAATTCCTAACTTGTTCACATGATTAAGAAAATTAATTTTAATCATTTTTTAACCATACTACACAAACAAGAAAGTTAATATTCTAAATAAAATAATATATTATTTTATAGTAATTAATTTATATTAAGAGAGAAAATTATTGATGGTTATAAAATATATCTAAAAATTAAATATTAATTTAAAGCCTTAGTTACTCGAAAGTAAGTGAAAAAATCATTCTATAATTTATAAAATTAAAATTCTAGGTATAACAAGAGTATTCTAACCTCTATAAAAACATAGTGAAAAGCCAAGAAAATAACTGAAATAAAAGAGAAATGGTTTGATTAAACCCCCTAAAGTTTTATTGTAGAAAAAGAGGGAAAAAGAGGATGATTACTTCCAAGGGATCGACCTCCTAAGGTTTGTTAAAAGACTAAATAATATTTTATTTCTTTCGAAAAGAAACAATTACATCCCTATTTATAGAGTTACACCCAAAATTACTTAGACTCTTAATAATAAATAAATAATAAATAAACCTCTATCAAACTCTTATTGAATTAAACAACTCAACAAAATACTATTCAAAAGCTAAAAAAAAAAAAAAGATCCTAACATGACCATAGATTATCAGGTGGGTAAGACGGGTCAAGTACTTAAGAGGTTATATTGAGATGTAGACTTCAATCTTATTAGACCTCATTTCATATTCTTTTGTTAATATAATTTTAATATTATAGTAATTTCAATATAATCTAATATCATTGAAAAATGATAATATTTTTGGTCTATAATCATTATTCAATCTTAATTAAGTATCTTAATATTTTTAGTATAATATTTATCTTTAATTTTCATCTCTATTTAATTTTTTATTACTTCATCCATACATAAGTAGTTTATTATCCTTTCTATATTTAATGTTTACAATTCAAACTTTCTCACTTTAATCATGATTAAATTTATTTAAGCCCTAAGATTGTCGATTATAATTCAACTATCACTTCTGGTTACTGTATATGTATGTCTATTATTACAACTTAATCTTATATTCAAATTTATTATTAATTTTTTTGTATTTAAGGACTATACTTTTTACAATAAAATATGCTTAAAATTGACATTGATATTTATAATTTTTTTTTATCATTAGTGATATGAGACTATCTTATTTTTAAAAAAAATTAACACCATATTAGAATCTTATAATGACTAGTCCAATCCATAATATATATCATATCAAACACTAATTCAATATAAAAAGCTTAAACCTACAGGTTATAAGCTAAACCTGTATGTAATTTGACCTTTTCAATCAACCATGATATTATAAATATTATCAACAGATAAAACGAAAGAATAGACATCACGAAGCCTGTCACTTGATGATACTGTGAGAAGCTACTAGAAAGAATAAATTACATCCGGTTCGTAATCAAACCATATACAACAAGCACGCTGCGTGTCTATCCGAATCCCGTGATGTCTATCCAAAATCTATTTCTTTTTCCTCTTTCTCTGTTTCAAAAAGTGAGTCCAATAAGTTCAAAACACATGAATATGATCACATGATCCATTACATTTAAACTCTATACAGTAAGTTCGTATCCAAACTCAAACATATGACTCAATGATGCACTAATCGCTAGGACATCGTGTCTCAAACAGAGACATGATTCATTTCTTGATCTACACATCTAAATGCTGCAAGGAAACGGAGTAGCTGCAGCTGAACAATGAAAGGCTTCAGAACAAAATACAGAACAATGTGAGAAGGAAAACCTTCATCAGCATGGTCTCCTTGCTCAACCTCGTACCACCTCACGGATCAATCATTCACGTGACTCACAGAAGAAGAATCAACTACCTGATAATAATTAAGCGATAAGAAAGATATAATCTAATTACTTTAACTCTCATCAGGTCATGTATTAGTAGATGTCGGGTTCCGGTTCTACCTGCACAACAGTTGGAGCGACCTTGGGGCTGTCCGCGGCTTGCGCCGCTGGTCCCGTCACCCTCACCTGTTGCTGCACCACAAGCGTAGACACCCGGCCGCCGAAGTTGGTCGACGCCAGCAGGTCCCCGATAACCCCTAGCTCCGGGTACTCCCTCCATATCGACATCCCTGACGTCAACAGGGATTCCTTCCCCTCCCTTCGCCCCACGATCAACAGACTGAACTCGGGGCTCGTCTCGCGAATCACCGCCACCGTCTCTTCCCCGTCTTTCACCACCTGCTCCTTGTACACCACCCGTTTCCCGTCCACCATCTGGTGCTGGAAGTGCTCCAGCATCTTGTCGTCCATCCTCTCCTCCTGCCCTTCCTCTCGCAACTCCTTGGGCGCGAGGAACCGCACCACCGTGAGCCCAACGGCCGCGTTTTTCGCCATGCGCATGGCGCAGGCCAGAGCTTCCCGGTCGTCGGCTCCGCCCAGGAAGTAGACCGCCACGCGGCGAATCACCGACCAGCGACCGGGGAACTCGTTGTCGACGAGGATGCCGATGGAGCAGGGCGCGTACTGGAGCACGTTGACGTTGACAGCCTGGACTGAAGGGCTCACGAAGCTGATGCTACCGTCGGCAAGTGCGCTCTTGTGGAAGGGGAGGATGACGAGGGTGACCTTCTTGTCGAGGGCGAGGGAGCAGATATCGTCGTGCATGGTGTTGTAAGGGGAAATGCAGACGTAAGGGAGGACCGACAAGCCATCCGGGTGTTCCTGCTCGAACAGCCGGAAGGCGTTGACGATGTGGTCAGTCTCTGAGAGGGCAGTTGCGGATGAGGAATGGTTATGGCGCTTGTGGGGGTGTAGGACGGTGTCGGTCCGGCCGACGAGCTGGATGAGGTGGATGAGGTAGGCGCAGATGGGTGAGTCGGGGGAGGTGCCGGAGGCCTCGAGGAGGGTGATGATGGGTTTGACGTTGTCCTGAAGATGGACGCATGTAAGGATGCGAAGCTCGTCGCCGGGGTTGGCGTGCTGGAGAGTGCGGCGCTTGTGTGCCACGTAGCGGTCCTCCGGGCGATACAGATACTTGATCAGAGGGGTGGTGATGCCGCCCAAGATGAGAATGGTGATGACGACCATGCTGAATTCCTGCCTCTCCAGGAGCTGCGATCACATGCATAGACAAAAAATTCATCCTGGTTAGCGTTTGCAGTGCGAATGGTGGTGGATGAGTACTGTGACGGCGATGGTATTGAGAATAATAATGTTGCAATGTTTATTCAAAAAATCTGAGTTCCTCGATATCAATTTTCATCTAGGTTAGCATTTGGTGACCTGCATGTTGTAAGGAGAAGTCCTGAAGAAGAAAAGTAAACATAATTTACGGAATCGTAGAAGAAAAACTAGCAACGTGTTTTCCGGTCCTAATCAACATGCATGCATGCATGATTGCAGTTGGTGGCTGCGTACGCACGAAGTTCTCCGCCCACATGATGAGGGAATATACTTCAGAAAGGCCTTTGGCGGACAGCATAAGCCCAAGAGATACGGTTTCCCGGGGCGGCATCCGGCAGTAGAGGCATGGCAGGATCACCCCCACGAACTTAGCCACTGTGATCACCAACACAAACGTTTCGAATAGCCACCAGACCTTAATGTCCACCACCGATGTGAGGTCCGTCCTTATTCCGACAAAAGCCATGCTCATGGGCAGGAACAATCCCATCACCAACCTGTCCATGCGCTCAGCCAGAGTGGACCCCAGCGGCGGTCCCCCAGGCAGCACCAGCCCGAAGAAGAAGGGTCCAACGATGAGGTCGAACCCGATCATCTGGCTCAGCATCCCGCACGCCATTGCCATGGTTACTACCGCCACGAAGCTCACCTGGTCCAGAAGTGCCCCCTCCGGCGTCCGTCTTATGAGCCAGAGCACGATCGGCCTCAGGACGAGCAAGATGAGTCCCATCAAGGCGAAGAAGGACACTAGTGCCGTCACCCCCTGCAGCGGGTTGCCGATCTTGATGGCCAGCTGGTACGTGACGATGGCGGAGTTGGCAATCACGTGCACGATGGCGGCGATGAGGGTGGCCGACATGGCGAGGCGGCCGAGCTTGGAGCTGAGGAGATTGAGCTCGCTGAGTAGGCACGACAGGACAGGATACGACGTGATGCACCATGTGTCGGTCAAGAGGAGGATCAGCTGACCCTGTATGAATCGGGGAGGGATCTTATGCCTCAGGCAGAGGGCCGTGATGTAGATAAACACGATGGGGAGCAGGGTGCTGAATATTGCGATGGCCACCGCCTTCTTCCCAACCTTGGGAATCACGCCAAGGTCTGCCTTGACGCCGATCACAAAGAAGAACAACATGTAGGTAATGATGGATATGGTGACCACACTCTCATAATTCTTCTGAGAAACGATCGATTTCGCGAACTTCGCATCTCGGCTAAGGATGCTGGGGCCTAATATAATTCCCGCCTGCATCACGTCAACAAGAAGATGCAAATAATTCATGCGGTACATAAGGCGGATATCATGCATGTGGGGTTTTGATTAACTACCACGATTTGGGAGACGTGGATGGGTTGGCCGAATAGGCGGAAGACGGCGTGCGTAGCCCGGTAGATGAAGAACACCATAACGATCTGAAAAATGAGGGTGGGCAAGGTGAAGTTGAGGGGATTGTCGCCGATCCAGATACCTGAGGAGGTGGTCATGATGGCTCGGTGGCAAAAGATGGGGTTAACTCGGTCTTGTGAGTAACCGAGGAAGGTTTCCTTTCCGGCAGAGATGGCCATTTTCCTTGTCGCGCAGAGAGAGAGAGAGAGAGAGAGAGAGAGAAGCAGAGATGGATAAGAAACGAGAGGGTGAGTGGTGGTGACCGGTCTCCTCAAATTTAAGAGGTGGGAGGAGGTTCTACGAGGCTAGGGAGGAACGGTCAGCTTCATCCAATCATGTTCCTCGTTTGACGATGTAGTTGCGGTTGGCAGTTGACCAACGACGCCGACCTATTTCCGTAATTTGTCATTTTCAATAATAAAAAAAAGAGTCTTACAAATACTCACATGACTTGCGGCTTGGCGGCCCAAGAAACACGTAGATGAAGCGTAGACTTCGGAGTCGTGCCCACGCTCAACGTTCTGGCGTTCCTCGTCGCCCTCGTCTTTGATGGAGGATAGTCGGAACGCGAAGCAGCGCAAGAAGTTTTTGTCCCTCTCGCACTCTCTGTCGCCGTCATCTTTACGTCATCGACTTCGCCCAAGACATGCCGGTGCCGTGGACGGCCAAACGAGCATTTCCCAGCCGCCACTGCCGCCTCGCCTCCTTCTCCTCTTCCTCTTCATCCTTGTCGTCGTGGACTCAGGCGATCCGTTCCGCCGCGGACCTTGGCCGCTCCCGCCGCGCCGTCTACCTGTACGCTCACATGCTACGCTCCGGCTGCCGCCCCGATCCTTTCGCCGCTGCAGCCGCCCTCAAGGCCTGCGCTCGAATTCCTTCGAAGCCCCTCGCCGCCGCCATTCACGGCCATCTCCAAAAACTCGGCTTCGACTCCCACGTCTACGCTCAGACGGCGCTCGCCGACCTCTACTCTAAGCTCGATGGCATGGAAGCCGCGCGGAAGATATTTGACGGAATGCCTGTGAAAAACGTCGTCTCGTGGAACTCGATCCTCTCCATGCACATGAGAGCAGGAGAATTGGAGGCCGCTCGGAGAGTCTTCGATGAGATGCCCGTAAGAGATGTGATCTCCTGGAATTCGATCATATCGGGGTATGCCAAAGCTGGGGACATGGACAGTGCGGCTGAATTATTCGATTGCATGCCAGAGAGGAACCCTGCTTCGTGGAATGGGATGATTAGCGGGTACATTAACCGTGGGGATATGGGGATGGCGAGGGAGTTCTTTGAGGAAATGCCTGTCAGAAGCAATGTTTCTTGGATTACGATGATCTCTGGGTACACAAGGTGCGGTGATGTTGCATCTGCGTGGGAGATTTTTGATCAGATGGAAAAGAAGGATCTTTATGCATGGAACGCGATGATTGCTTGCTATGCGCAGAATGGATGCCCTAGAGAGGCTATTCAGTCATTCAATAGGATGCGAAAGCCAGATTCAGGTGTTGAGCCAGACGAGATGACTTTTTCTAGCGTTATATCAGCTTGTTCGCAGTTGGGGAATTTGAGATTTGGGTTGTGGATCGAGGAGTATATGCGCTTGTTGGGAATTGAATTGGATGATCACTTGAGGACTGCTCTTGTGGATTTGTACTCTAAGTGTGGTGGCATGGACAAAGCTTTTGAGCTTTTCAGTGGATTCAGGAGGAGGGATTTAGTGTCTTATAGTGCGATAATTTTGGGGTGTGGTATCAATGGGAGATCCAATGATGCAATCAAATTGTTTCAAAAGATGTTGGATGAAAAGGTTTCCCCAAATGCAGCAACATTTGTTGGGCTTCTGACAGCATATAACCATGCTGGTTTGGTTGAGGAAGGCCGTAGATGTTTTGCTTCTATGTCCAAAAAGCATAAAGTTGCACCGTCAGTGGATCACTATGCAATCATCGTGGATCTTGTTGGTCGCAGTGGTAGGTTGGAAGAAGCTTATCAGTTGATCAGGAAGATGCCAATGCAGCCTCATGTGGGTGTCTGGGGAGCCTTACTTCTGGCTTCTAGGTTACATGGCAACATAGAATTTGGGGAGCTTGCTGCCAGGAATTGCTTTAAGATGAAGCCTGAAGAAAGCGGTTATTATCTCCTGTTAGCTGGTCTCTATGCCGAAGCTGGAAAATGGGAGAAGGCTAAGAGACTGAGAAAGATGATGGAAGCAAAAGGATTATATAAGATGCCAGGATGTAGCTGGGTAGAACCAACATAGGTCCCTCTCCTTTTGGTTAGGTTGATGCCAGATGATGCGACGGCTGCAAAACAATTCCTTAGTGATAACAATGGAGTCATTCTCTCAGATGTTATGCATTCGTAGATTGCATGCACTTCCATGATGCCCATGACATGTTTAGCTTTTGAAAGTAGATGATGTATCATTCAGCAGGAATTTCAAATTCTGAGCAGGTCTGCTCATAAAATGTTTGCGGAAAATGCACCACCAGGTTGTTACATGGGTGGTGTTATACTCCATTGACAGTTTACCATCAACATTGACGAGTTTCAACTTGTGTTGTGACTGAAATACTGTTGCTGGACAGAATCTACTCTGATATAAATTGGACGAAGATTCAGAGCATTTAAATTCTGGTGATGTTTGTTGTCTCTAAAGTTCTAGTTCTTCCACCACTCAAAAGTTTGTCATTCAAAAACTCATGTCAACTCCTCAAAAGTCCTTGAAAAACTCATGTCCACCTGTCTATCATGATCCAATCAGTCCTCCGGAGAGTCAGGTATGCTACTCTATTCCTTTGACTTTGCTATTCATTGCTTTTCATCATTACAAGTTGTGGTTGACCAAATAGTTTCAAACCCTGATGTAGGATCCCTTTATTTTATGAGCATTTGAATATTATTTTATTGAGTTTATTTAGTTCGATTAAAGTCGAATAGAGATTTATTTAATATTTATTTATTATTAAGAGTTCAAGTCTTGGTGAACTCTGGCTGGAACTCTATAAATAGGGATGTAACTGTTTCTTTTCGGAAAACAATGAAATATTATTCAGTCTTTTGGCAAACCCTATGAGGCTAATCCTCTCGAAGTGATCAAGGAGGCCGATCCCCTCGAAGTGATCATCCTTTTTTCTTTATTTTTTCTTCCATGATAAAACCCTAGGGTCTTATCATTTGGTATCAGAGCAGCGATCCTCGGCATTCTCGCTGCATTTATCATCATCTAAAAAAAAAAAAGCCGACAGCCATGCACGCTAATCCTTCTCGATCGAGAACCCTGGCTTCCCCTCTCCACCACCGTCGGTGCCAACTCACCACTCCACCGCCATCGCTGCTCCCCGGCCAGCAACCTTCCCCTCTCCACCACCATCGATGTTTCTCGGATAGGGCAACTCACCTCTCCACTGCCGCCGTTGCTCCCCGGCTAGCAACCTTCCCTCCTCGCTGCCTCACCCTGCTCGAGCGAGAAGGGCTACGGCCGTTGTTTCCCGACCAGCGGACGACCCCCCTCGTCACTTCTACCATCGGCGACACTGCCCTAGTTGCATCACCATCGTTGCCTCCCCTTGTGTCGCAGCTACAACTGCCGTTGTTTCCTCCCCTCTTCGTTGTCGGCATCGATTGCAACCGCCACAACCTAGTCCTTAACCGTCGCAGCCGTCGTTGTTTCCTCAACCGCCCGTGATCCCTCGGCGTCGCCAACGCCTCCTTCCGCGGTACGACAGAAACAGGGCAACGCTGCCTCCCGTTCGCGTCGTTGCAGCCGTCGCTATTTCCTAACCGTCTGCGATCCTTCGGCGTCGCCAGCGCCTCCTTCTGCGGTGCGACAGAGACAGGGCAATGCTGCCTTCTATCCGCGTCGTCACAGCCTAGTCCTCAACTATCGCAGCCACCGCAACAGCGAGCCCTCGGTGGCACTGCCCCCAACCGCACCACCATTGCTACCTCCCAGTTCTCAACAGCAGCGATCCCTCCACGCAACGACCGCAGCAAGCATCGTTGCCTCCCATGCAGTGACCACAACTATATCCCTGCATCCTCACAGCAACCCCTCACTCCCACAGTGCTGCCACCGATTGTGTCACATCAACTGCACTAAATAGGGCAGTGTTGATGCCCTTGTCCCGACACCAGAAATAAGAGTTGAGATTACAGATTTGCAGTCTTACGCAATGACTACAAACAACTCAGTAAAAGCCCACATCGAAGCATTGAAAACCAAAATTGAGAACCGACTGTAAGAAACCCTTGATAATTTTAAAAAGAGTCTATTTGAGAGCTTCAACAAGTTTTAACGAGATGAAAGTTCAAGTCTTACATTGAATCGATCTGGAGACATAGGAAGAAGGAACCAAGAACAAGACACAAGCTATCCACGCATGAAGGTGGAATTTCCAAGATTGGAAGATGGGGATCCAACCAATTGGATCTCTAGGGCAGAATTTTTTTTTCGTTTTCACATAACCCCAAAAGAATCCAAGGTGGAAATTGCCTCAATCCAACTAGATGGGAGTACAATCTAATGATATAATTGGTACGAAACTTCCCATGGAGTAACCTATGGGAGCAGTTCAAGTGAGGGCTTCTTGTTCGCTTTGGACCATCTGAATACGAGAATGTTGATGGACAGCTCGCTAAAATTTGTCAGACTTCTACAGTGTTGGAATATCAGAGCAGGTCTGAACGACAACTGATGGGTACATTTATCGAAGAACTTAATTCAGATATCTGGTATGAAGTCAAAGCTCGCCAACCACGCACTATGATAACCGTAATATCATTTACACATTTACATGAGGAAAAAATCAGCAGGGAAAATCGTCGAAACAGAAGTGACAACAAACAAATGATCAACAAGCCACCCACCCCATCTGTTCCCAACTGGAACTCTAACACTCAAAGGCTAACCCGAGAAGAACTCAAGGAAAGATCAGCGAAGGGTTTGTGCTGGCACTGTGATGAAAAGTGGAGTAGGGAGCATCGATGTAAACAAGGGCAACTTCTTATGATTGAACCAATTGAGGAGGAACCGGAAGCTAACAATGTGGACTCCGATCATGAAGGTATTGATTCTGATGACGATGTTGGACCTATCATACATACAGTGCATGCATTAGTTGGCTACTCTAACCCGCAAACTATGAAAGTTGGAAAAACTTTGGAACATCAACATGTTACAGTTTTAATTGATACTGGTAGTACTAACAATTTTATGGACAGTAAGGTTGTCGACCGATTGGCCTACCACATTGAAGACTATAACAAATTTGAAGTAAAGGTCGCCGATGGACGAATTTTAACCTGTGATAGCAAGTGCTCAAAGATTAAATTGACTTTGCAGGCCAAGAGTTGCTTGTAGACTTCTTTTTGCCATACTTGGAAAACTTCGAAGTTGTGCTTGAAATTGAATGGCTATCAACCGAAAGGCCAACCTATTGCTAATACTATCAAGAAGTGGAGGCCATACTTACTTGATCAATCGGTTGTGATGTGCTGCAAATACTGTGACTGAAGTATTGAAAGAGAAACTCCTCGAGTTTGATGTTGCTCAGCCTTGAGGATAAGGTTGATTTGAAGAGGGAGGAATTGTTAGGATCCCCTTTATTTTCTGAGCTTTTGAATAATGTTTTGTTGAGTTTGTTTAGTTCGATAAGAGTCGGATAGAGGTTTATTTAATATTTATTTATTATTAAGAGTCCAAGTCTTGGTGGACTCAGGGTGGAACTCTATAGGGATATAATTGTTTCTTTTCGGAAAGCAATGAAATATTATTCAGTCTTTTAACAAACCCTAGGAGGCCGATTCCCTCGAAGTGATCATCCCCTTTTTTTCCCTTTTCTTTCATGATAAAACCCTAGGGTCTTATCAGCCTGCCAATGAGATACATAAGATTTAACTAATGCATTCTTCAATTTGTTATATTGCGTCCAGCTGAACTTGTTACATTTTCTGCACCATTGTTGCTACTGTTTGTGTTGTAACACCTTATGCGATGGTAAAGGCAGCTTAATCGTTCATTTTTCTCGCTAAACATTGCCTAAAATTTCAGAAATGGATTTGTTACAGGATAAATTCACAAATGGAATTGCTTCTTGCGGGGGAAGATCATAGTTTTAGAGATAAGCGGAGAAGGGAATACACACAAGAACAAGCCTAAACGATGTAGTCAGCTTACGCTTCGAAGCTTTGTGCCATCCAGATTCCAATGAGGATGAATCCTCGATTCTGCAGACCGATAAAGAAAACTCTTCTCCTAGACTGATGCTTGACGGCAACTTCTGGGTATCACATGCTGGATCTTTTCCGTGAATAATTCTAAGTTCTGGACTAACCATAATTAGTTGGTAAACTGTTAAAATGTTACTGGGTAGAATATATTGATGGTTGACCACAGCAGGCAGTGGCATTGTTCCTGGAAACAATAAAGCGACGCAGTTGTCCTGGGGCTGAAGCAGACAACATAGGTCTCTGCAACTGCAACTAAGGCACTAAATTAGCTCGGAATATTTCCTGTGCATGAACGATTGGATGCTTCAAATACTTCCGTTTGTTTGCTGTTGAATTTTCATAAAACATTGTTTTCCGGAGAGTGTATAACAACCAAACATAACCAGATAACAAGTGTTTACTTTATGACTATTTGTAAAGGCGTTGCCAATGCAAGTGGTTGGCAAAAGAGAGATGTGCTCATTAGGTATTCTACATCGCATGGTTTGATAGTGTTAAAATTAATAAACTGAATAGCTCGGAAGAAAATGATGATAATTGCTAGGGTTTGATACTTACATGTTATTCTGTGCATAAATTCAATTTTCTCAATATTGGAAAAATGCAGTTTTTCAAGAATTAATAGAAAATTTATTGGTTGAAAAATATAATTACGAGGTTTCCTAATCATGTTGGTATTTTAGAACTTTTTTTTTTCTTTCAAAATATCAAAGCTTATCTTGTTTTAGTAAAATTTTGAATCCTGGCATAATTTGATTCAAACCCTTACGGATAGTTATCGTGATCTTCGCTAAGGTTGACAACCGTGACCATTGCTGAGCGCCACTCTCTAATTATAGTGCAGATAAAAGGGAAATGCCACTTAGATACGGCTGTTGGAATCTCTCTCTCTCTTCCCTATCTTTTCCTATGCCTTCAAAAAAACAAACACAGGTCCCCTTGAATGGTTCCGCCCGGCGCGGTCGGTGTCCGATTCGAGGATATATAGGCGGGGAGCGATTAGGGGCGTCGTCGGGCGTGATCGGCGGGCTGGAAGCAGAATGGTGTATGTTTGGCTCGCCGCCTTCTTCCTCCTCGTCTTCCTCCTCGTTCTCGTCATCTACCAGGTATCGCCTTACCTCTCCTCCCGCTGAGACCGCTAAAATTTCGATCTTTACCTTCGTTCAAACGACCGCAGCAGGGAGGATCCAAACTTTGAGGGGATGGTCGTTTCCATCTCCATCTCCATCTCCATCTCCCTCTCTTTCTTCTCTTTTTAATCTTATTTTGGACCCCTCCTGTTATTGTTTTGATCGACTCCGGCACCTATTCTTTTTCTTTCCTTGTCGTTTCTTCAAGTCTGCGAGAGGCCAGAAGCTGTTTGTTTGGGTTGGAACTCTTAAAACGTACGATTTTCCTTTTTCACGTCATGCAATGTTATCTGAGTTGCTGTCATGCATCAACTTTCAGTTGTCTCTACGAGGGGTTGGTTTATCTGAAGATGGGGAAACAAGTAATCTGCCAGTTGTATTATTGTCTATCTTTAGCTTCATGACTAGATTAACCAGATAAGATTTGTGCATCTTCGTAAAGATGGGGAAACAAGTGCGAGGGTTTGGTTTATCTGAAGATGGGGAAACAAGTTATCTGCCAGTTGTATTATTTGAGATTTTGATTTTTTACTTCATAGTGAAGTACTATTTGTGCACCTTCGTAAAGAATTTGATGGAAGTGAATACCGTTGGAGAACTTTATGTCGTGGCTAATGGATCAGCACGGTTTGGTCCAATCTCAAGTGTGCAAAGTCACTTACATGGATGCTTAAACGGAGGTGGTCGACGTCAAATTCGGTTCGGGCTTCGCCTCTGGAATTGATCCGAGGTAGAGCAAGGAGTTGCTCTTTCTCCCTCGCTAAGTTCCTGAACACAGGCCGAAGTCGAGAGGGAGATTTCCCGACTCGACCCCTCTGAAGCATAAGTTAGTGTTGAGTAGGGTTAAGTGGAGTTGAAGTGTTCGAGGTCCTCTCCCAAATACCGATCAGGGGGTTGGCTTTTATACCTGCAAACGAGGGTTAGTCGTACGTGATCTATTAATGGTGGTTGACTCCTTGGGTGGCTGACTTGTACATCCTGTGCGAGCGTCGATCGACCTACACGGATCCACGCCGTGTGGCATCGTTCCGAGCTTTCCGGAGTAGCTTTGTGCTATGCGGCATCATCTCGTACAACCTTGGATAGCGGAGGAACAAGTGACTATCCCATCCGAGTCCGAGGTGTCATGTCAACGCAATGCACCATATCAACCCTAAGGCTCCGCGTTGGCACTAATGTGGCTGCTGACTATTGTCACGGGGGTGGTACCAGAATATTGTAAGGAAATCTAGGGGCAACATCACATGCGCAACGAAAAAATATAAAACAAAAATTCTAAATTTCCCAAAATGTGTTCATCGTCGTACGAAGATTGGTGCATAAAAACCCACGAAACTGAAAACCATGAGTGAGATAATTATGTTACTTAGGGAGATCGTATATTCCTGAATTCCTATAGATTTGTGGGAGGCAATGAAGGAGGTCAAGCATTATCTTCTTTAGCAGTGATCTACACGGCATGGGCTACGAAGACTCTTCTCAAATCATTGCCCAAATCTCCACACCTATTTGCTGAGGAGGAGAAGGGGAGAGGAGAATAGGAGATGACAACTAAGAAGTCTAGTCTATGACCCTTTGGTTCTCTCTTATTTATAGAGACCTCCTATCAACTTAACCCAAATGGATCCTACCTTATTAGGTATTGGATCTCTATCCAGCTACCCAAGCCTCTTAGTGTTCGGAAATTTAGGGGCGACATCACATGCATAGCGAAATAATAGAAAACAAAAACCCTAAATTTTCTAAAAAGGTGTTCGTCGTCGTGCGAAGATTGGTGCGCAAAACTTACAAAATTAAAAACTACATATATGAAAGATTGTGTTTTTACCTAGGGAGATTGTATATCCCTGAATTTCTATAGATCTGTGGGATTGGATGAAGGAGTTCAAGTGCCCTCATCTCTAGCGGTGATTTACATAGTAGGGCTGTGACAACGCTCCTCCAATTGTTGCCCAAATCTCTACACCTGCTATCTGAGGAGGAGAAGTGGCAAGAAGAATAGAAGATAGCAACCAGGAAGCCCCAACCTATGGGCCTTTGATTCTCTCTTATTTATAGAGGCCCCAGTTAACTTAACCCTAATGGATCTTACCCTATTGGGTATTTGATCTCCATCTAATTACCTAAACCTCTTAGATTAGTGGGTTTTTACCCAATAATCTCTTTTTAGCTCTTATTGGATTTCATCCATAGGATCCAATAATTCATGGGCTTATTGGATATTCAATAAAATAGGGGCTCTGGCAGATATCTCATATCTGAACCTTTACTCGTCGGAATGCCTACCATATGTGTGTGACCCTCTAGGCCCAATATCGAGCTGGCCGTAAGTCATACATATCATAACTCTTTTTGGCTCAGTGAATTATTATTTTCATAATAATTTACTTGGCTCATCGACAACGGACGTACGCCGTAGTCCCGAGACGATACAAGAGAATCCAATCCTTTGGACCTATCTATCCTCAGTTATCGTATACCTATAGTCCTTCATCCATCTAATATCCTAAAGACTGTATATTGAGCATGATGCTATTAGGCTCATACGGTTTCTTCTCGAGTCTCGCTCTAATCGGATTCTCCTGAAGAACTCTTTCTCTCAATCCGAATGACCTTGGCCCAGGATTTGTCTGAGTAATAGTACACAGGATATTCCTCTCATGATACCGAGAGCGGATGATCCTCTATCATCACTCAATAACCCTCGTAAGATTTGCTGCCACTCCTAATGATCAATTGTACTAGATCTAGAACTTCCAAACCTATAAGTCCGATATCAAAGAGTGGAGTACTCATACACGACATCCTTGGTGTCTCAAGTTTAAGGACCAGATACACTACTGGAACGATATAATTGCTATCTGACAATGAGGTATCATCAACCATCCAATATTCCGTAAGCGAATCAATTAGTGAACTCATTCTCTAATGAGCACCTGCACTATATCCCTAGTGTCCCCACATGAGCAACTATGAGACTAGTCGCCTCCATCATATGGATGGATATACAGTACACCAGCTGTCTAGTTATTTCGATGTCCCTCTCGAGTAACCTATGACCAAGATTATTTAGGGTATGTGTTTAAAGGTGAATCAGTTTTATTATTGTGATCTCATCATGTTCCGATTCCCATTGCACAGATCCATGAACATCACAATATATATATGCAACAAGCAATATAAAATGAGAAAATACAATAATAATAATAAGCAAAAAGACTACGTGTCATGTCACATGTGCCATCACTCATATGATTGACTTGCAAGGCACCTATGATTAGTAATCTCCTACTTGACTTAAAGTCAATCACCTACGTGTCTGATCCCTATTAGATAATGACTTTGTTAGTGGATTTGCGATGTTATCTTTAGTTGGATCTCTTTCTGTTGCTACATTTCTTCGGGCCACAATCTCTCTAATAAGCTGGAACCTCCTCATAACACTTCTGACGAGACCCGGTTCCCTCATTTGAACAATCGCTCTGTAGTTGTCGCAAGGTAAGCAAATCGACTCCTCGCTGCCTAGCATGACTCCCAGATCTGTGATGAAATTCTTCATCCAGACTTCCTCCTTTGTTGCCTCTATCGCAACAATGTACTCTGCCTCTGTGGTCGAGTTAGCAGTAGTATCTTGCTTGAAACTCTTCCAGCATATTGCTCCTCTATTTAGGGTGAACACATACCTTGAGTTAGACTTGCTTTCATCGACATCAGACTGGAAGCTCGAGTCCGTGTAGCCCTCAACTCTGAGGCTACTTCCTTCGTATATCAGTAAAAGATCCTTAATCATTCTCAAGTACTTAAGGATACACTTTACTACTTTCTAGTGCTCTAAACCTTGATCCTCTTGATATCTACTCGTGACACTCAAAGCATGTTCTATATTAGGCTTAGTACATAGCATGATAGACCATATTATCGATGCATAGGGTATCTTATCCATGTGTGCTATTTTTTCAGGAGTCTTTAGGAACATTCTCCTAGAAAACGACATCCCATGTCTCATTGGTATGAGACATATCTTGAAAATTTTCATACCAAATCTTTTGACAATTATGTATATATACTTGGACTAGGATAAGCCAAGCATCCTCTTAGATCTATCTCTATAGATCCGAATCCCTAAGATATAGGATGCTTCCCCTAAGTCCTTCATGGAGAAGTGTCTAGATAACCAAGCCTTTACTGTAGAGAGAATCCCTGTATCATTCCCAATAATTAAGATGTGATCCACATATAACACCAAAAAAGGTGATAGTGCTCTCACTTATCTTCGTGTACACACAATGCTCATCTTCGTTCTTAATAAAGTCATAAAATTTGATCGCATCATCAAATCTTATATTCCAACTTTGGGAAGCTTACTTTAGTCCATAGATGGACTTAAACAATATGCCTGAACTCATGAGACGAAGTCCTTCTGCTGGCACGTCGACCGATCCTCTAGTTCGACGTCCAATCTCCTGACATGTTCCACTCCAACCCAACGTCTAATTCTTTCTATTTTAATCGGATTGTCTTTCCTTGATCGAGGTTAGTCCTGCGTTTCTCAAACGCATATTAGATCTTAACTTCATCAATTGATTTCATCATCAAAATCCAATATTCAAAAATCTCCCCATTTTTTATGATGATAACCAATTGATGACGAAGTTTAAACTAAACTCCCCTTATCAATATGCCATATTGAAATAAAGTATCATTTAAATAAATGATAACCTTCAAATCCAAGTTAAAACAATTTTAATCATGAATCATATCATATGCAATACATCATATACATCATCATAATAAAATCATGAGTATTGCATACATAATCATAATTTCAAAACATTAAAGTGCATCATACCATGATCATCATCATAACTTCTCCCCCTTTGTTATCAACAAAAAGAAGAAGTGCAACTATCAAGTTTTTTGAAACATGCAAGTTTTACATCACTTTAGAACATGCAAGCTAGCAAGTTTTAGAGATTTACAAGTTTAGCAATTTTTGCTTCTCTTTTGAGATATGCAAGCTAGCAATTCTTTGCTTGTCTTGAGATGTACAAATTTAACAATTTTGCTTTTCTTTGCGATGTGTAAGCTAGCAAGTTTTTCTCCCCTTTATCATTGTCAAAAAGAAGGGAAGAATACAATATTATAATTTTTTTTCCTTTACATCAATTTTCAAATCATGATAAATGAGATATCAAGAAAAAATTTTGCATCAATATTTCAGTCATAAAAAATAAAAGATCAAGTCATGAATACCGAAAGACTACGAGTCATTTTTGACATATCTCTTCTTATGTAAATAAAAGGAATCATAGGAAATAATCTTGATTTAAAAAGAAAACTCGTCATAAAAATCCGAGAAATCAAGATCATGATTCATCATCAATTGGTTGTCATCATAAAAAGGGAGGAGATTGTTTAGTCTTATATTTTGATGAAGAAACTAATTGATAAAGTTATGATCTAATGTGCGTTTAAGTGACGCGGGATTAGCTTCGATCAGGGAAGATAAATCGATTAAAGCAGTAGAATCAGAAGTTAAACCAGAATGGAACATGTCAGAAGATTGGATGTTGGACCGAAGGAAGGTCGACGTGTCAGCAGAAGGCTTCGTGCCATGAATTCAGGCATCAGGGCAGAAGGATCAGACATTGCACCAAGGAGATCAGGTGTTGCGGAGGTTAACATGCCGAACGGACAATACACCACAAGAGAGGACGATGCACCAAAGGTTCGGACAAAGCGCCGAATGAACCAATGACATGTCGGACAACTTAATATTCTTGCTTATAATAATTTGCCTAGATTGAAGTAGTTTAGAGGGCTAATTGAGTTGGTTTTGGGTGTAACCATGCCAACTTAATTATAGGTCAACTGGGCTCAAAGAGGGATTATTTTGAGCCAAGAAAAAGACCCATTCAGTGACCCGAAGCCACGTCAGGTGGTGGCACCGCCCAGGGTGGGCGATAGAACTGCTTGAGGCTCAGCCTCCCAGGAGGTCTGGGTGGTGGTATCGCCGATAGTTAATGCTATCAAGCAGTAGTATCGCCAGAGCCCAATCTCCGAGGCTTTGTCAGGCGGTGGTATCGCCCAATGTCAGAGTGTCAGGCGGTAGTACCGCTAGTACCCTGCAGACCCGGGATGAGACTAATTTTGGCTCCAAGTTTGAATCCATTTGGGGCCTATAAATACCCTTCTCACCTTTACTTAGTATACACGAGAACTGAGAACAAAAATAAAGGAAAACTCTATTGTAATCTTGTGAGAGTTCTCCTTCTCTCGTCTAAGTATTAATTTCTATTTAAGAGAGGAGTGAGTGGAGTTGTAAAGGTTCTCTCCTGAGACTGTCAAAAGGATAATAGAGTTGTAAGGGTAGTTAGTGGATGCCCGTGGCCTCGACAAAAGAGGAATTGGGAGTGGATGTATGTTACGACGACCGAACCACTATAAACTCGGTATGTAATTTCTATTATGCTTTTCATTATCATTGCTATTACTTTTTGAGTTAATTACTTAGTTCGCTTACTCTTAGTCAAGCACTATTTTTTCAAAAATACTAATTTACCCCC
This sequence comes from Musa acuminata AAA Group, assembly GCF_036884655.1. Taxonomy (NCBI): domain Eukaryota; kingdom Viridiplantae; phylum Streptophyta; class Magnoliopsida; order Zingiberales; family Musaceae; genus Musa; species Musa acuminata. The sequence goes on along the minus strand of NC_088329.1, from coordinate 8,201,034 downwards.
CTCCCCTAGTGCCGACTTGGTCCTAACAACATAGTGTTCGGATAAGTCATCACCATCGTTACAAGATGAGTCTGATTTGATAATATGCCATTGAGTGACTCAATTAAGCATACCATGTTCTCAGGTCACTAGCGATATCTCTATGTTGTAGGCAAGATAGTGAATCACAAAATAGGTAAGCTTCGAGTGACTCGACCAACTCAACCTACGTCAGAAATCGGTCACTACCTATAACAATGGAAGGCCACGTGGGTCAATTTAATTGCCTCACGTTTACCGACTTAATATTATCGAGAGAGGGGATTTTTGATTTGGTCTCCTAATATGATGTGTCATACACATACATATTTAATATATATATATATATATATATATATATATATATATATATTTACATCGCATACAAATATATATACATGTATGTAGTAGGTGGACAAGCAATCACACATCACATGAGCAATCACACCAATTGATCATGGACCACATCCTAATGTGATCAAGCTCGAGCCAATGGGCCCAATCACTCACATCAAGATTTATGTGTGCAACGGCACATCTCCATGCCCTATGAACGTCCATCTCATTCTTATTGGTTCCGTCGGCATCTCGGTGCATCTCCATGCGTCGTGATCGTCCGTCTCGACCTCATAAGTCTCACTATCGCCTCCACGCTCCCGTTGTGCCTCCTCGTATAATTACAACTTAGTCACAAGCACTCAAGCTCGATAATAAATGAGAAATAAATTTGAGGCTTGCAGGCCCTAATAATAATAATACTAATCACATCACATGTCACACACATCACACGACCCATGATCATCCGTCCACATCATGTATCACATGTACAAATCGTCATTAGGTAGGAAATGCCCGACACATCAGGGCATCGGAAGTGCCATATAGGGAGGGCCATTTGGGCCCGAAGGTGACGATGTGTTTCGTTGGATCGGAGCCACCATCATAGGCCTCCAGTGTTAGGAGGCGAAAGTTAAGAGGGATAGGCTTGTCCTGAATTTCTCGGGCAAAGGGGGGACCCAACCAAGGTACTTTCCTCGAGCGCCTCCTTCGATTTATAGAATTCTCTTTGAACCTCGTCCAGGCATCGATTCACCAACTGCAATTGGGCACGGAACAAGTCGTCTACCGAGTTGGACGATATGGTGTTGGCTTCGATGAAGGTTACGATAGTGCGTTTGGGCACAGGGACGTTGCTCTCTATTGTTGGGCTCAGGTGTCCCGATTGCTCCCCAGTTGGGGGGTGGGCATTTGGAGCCAGAGGTGACTGGTCGACCAGGGTGAAATTGTGAGGTGTAGGGATGAGCGTAGGTTGGATCACGGGCAATGACCATGGGGGAAGAACCATCTACTGAGCTAGCTGGGGTATGAGGGGTGTGATGGTCTACATCATCCCAGCTAATGCTTGCACCTGGTGGGTGAGGTTGAGGAATGCCTCGACAGAGATGACCAATTGCCCCGCGCTAGCCCCGGGAGGCAAAAGCCTAGGATCGTTGAACAAATGCCAATAGCGCCCCGGAGATTGAGCCGAGGCGCTTCCATCCATATGTGGTAGAGTGGGGAGCTGCCCTTCGAGGTTTTAGGTGGAGATGGTGGCGGGTGCCTTCTCGCTACGCCATTCATTGGGGTTGTTTGGTGGTGGACGCTCTTGCGACATCAGGCTCTCCTAGCGCCAAAAAATGTTGGGGAACCTTATGCCGTGGCTAATGGATCAACATGGCTTTGTCCAATCCCAAGTGCGCAAAGTCGCCCACATGGATGCTCGAACGGAGGTGGTTGGCGTCAGGTTTGGTTCGGGCTTCGTCTCTAGAATTGATTTGAGGTAGAGCAAGAAGTTGCTCTTCCTCCCCTGTCAAGTTCCTGCACATAGGCCGAAGTCGAGAGGGGGATTTCCCGACTCGACCCCTCCGAAGCATAAGTCAGTGTTGAGTGGGGTTAAGTAGAGTTGAAGTGTTCGAGGTCCTCCCCTTGACGCCGATCAGGGGATTGGTTTTTATACTTGCAAACGAGGATCGGTCGTACGTGATTTGTTAATGGCGGTCGACTCCTCGGGCGACTGGCTTGTACATTGTGCAAGCATCGATTGACCTGCATGGATCCGCACCGCAACGCTGTTCTGAGCTTTTTAGAGTAGCTTTGTGCTATGCGGTGTTATCTCGTACTGTCTCGGACAACGTGGGAACAAGCGGCCGTCCCATCTGAGTTTGAGGTGTCACGTCGACGCAATGTACGATATCAGCCCTGAGGCTTCGCATTAGCGCTGATGTGGCTGCTGATTGTTGTTGTGGGGGTGGTACCAAAATATGCCCTATCGAATACCAGACCATGTTTTATATTTTAGATAAAAGAGATTGATTTGTGGTTCAGAATTGCTTGAGCTACTAAATTTGATTGTATCATATAAGTGAACAGGTCTAACCAGGCGAACTACATGTGTAAGTTTTCTTAACTATTTCAATTATTTAGTTGCATTAGAAGTATCTTGGATGCTCTCAGACTCCATAGTTTGCTTTAGTCCATGTACAATAGTGTAGCCCCATGCATTTCAGGGGCTTATTATTCAAGTTTGTATAATACTAGATGAGAGACAAATGGGATTTTATGTTGAGGTCATTACTAGGAAAAACCCATGTACTGATGAGCCAAATAGATTAAAAAAAAGGAGAAAAGACATTTTACATGACCAAACTAGGATCAAGTTGCTAACGCTTAAAAAGTATATATGATGTTTGATTTTTGATTATGATGGAAAGACCAGTTGGGTTGGTAGTGGAAGCGTAAGAACGGAGATGATATTAAGTTATGGCAGTGCCAGTTCCAATCAGATCTGCTTAGTCGTGGCAAACATTGTCCGCAAATGGTGCAACTGGTTCCATTGACATTAAGTTATGGGGGTAGGAAAGGAACAACCTGGTGCAGTAGCACCGAGGACAATAGAATATTGTTGCTAACGATCATATCGAGCCAATCTTGCAAACGGAGCTGGAGTTTAGCTTACCAGAAGCGTACTTCATTGTTATTGCTTTTGCTGAATGTTCTCGTGAATCTTTCTCTATTTTGCATGGATGTAACTTATTTGGTGCTGGAATCAGCAGATCATTCTATATAATTTTTATTCAGATTTTTGCACCATCTCATTTTTAAAAGGCTTCGTGCACTTGTTTTGTTTATAATCACGTTCTATACTTGATATGTTTATACTCGCATACGTTCCACTCAGCCTTTCATGCTTCCTGACAAATTTTTTTTGCTTCAGGAAAATAAAAGCTCCAGGTTTATCTTATATTGACACTGCATTATCTTTTGCAGCTTATGAGTTTGGCAGACCTAGAGTTTGACTGTATCAATCCATATGATTCAGCATCGCAGATAAATAAAGTGATAGTTCCAGAGTTTGTCTTGCAAGGATCCTTGTGCCTACTCTTTCTCTTATCTGGGCATTGGTTAATGTTCTTGTTTTGCGTACCAAATCTTTACTACAACTTCAGACTGTAAGTTGCTAACTCTACTTCAGCATTTGCATTTATTAATCTTTACTACAATGCCAAATTTCCATGTTCCAATTCAAGAATTTGTTGCATGCTGGGCACCGTTCTATTCTCTTAGGTATCAGCGTCGCCAGCATCTAATTGATGTAACTGAGGTATTTAACCAGATTAACAGAGAAAAGAAAAGGCGCTTGTTCAAAGTAGTGAGTGTCGTCGGTCTCCTTCTGATGTCTCTATTTTGGTAATTGATATTCTCAACCCAGACCGATGCAGAGGTAGCTGAAGGTAGTACTGATTGTTCTGTTCTTGCAAAATGCTGTGTAGGATGCTTTGGAGCGTACTGGAAGTTGATGAGCAGTTGGTGACTGTCAGGAGTTCCTGATGCTCCTTGTTCTCGCTTCGGCTGCAAGCGTATAAACAGTACAGGACCACCATCATCTTCAACTCTGCAGCACAACATCTGCTGTTTGGCCGTCTAATCTATCATTGCTTTGTAGCTTGCTTTATGTTTACTATCAGGGCATTTGCCTGATAGCCTCGGCAAGCCCAAAAATCAGAAATGAGTGCAAGACACTCAAAATGATTCCTGAAATCATTTGTACATGACAGTAATCCATCCGACAGTCCTTTATTTTCTGTTTCATATGGGTCATCTTTTGATTTTTACAACTCATTCCTGTGATGACATTTGATGTCGAACAAAAATGTAAATATTTATAAGAGCTTCTTTCTGTGCTTGTATATTTTCCATTTACTTTTCATTCATAATCTCTAATGTAGCTTCACCTTCAAGGGTCAGAATTGGGCTCTGTTTTATTGGACTGAAGATGGATTTGGCGCCTGGTCAAGTGCTTCAACTGTCCCCGACTCGACCTGATTCGGACCGGGCCGGTCCGTTGAGCCCCGGTCCAATCCGTTTAAGACCCGGATCTAAATCTTGGAAATCTTTTATTGGATCTTATAGTTCATCGGATCCGACCCGGAAATGCTGCGTTACATATGCCGTGTTTGTTACCGTCTTCAAGAACTCAAATCTTGGTACCGACATCTGTGGCCACCGACCGGCCGGCGATGGCGTCTCGTGAGTTGCCTCCCTTTCCCCTCGCGTTCTCGGTTTCTTTTTCCTTCTTTCTAAGTTTGTCCTTCTTGTATCTTTTTCTTTGATCTCCTCCAGTGCTTTTAGAACAGCAGGAGAGGCTCCGACAAGTGGTCGACGAATGCCTCGTCCGAAGCAACGCCTTGCTCGCCGACCTATGCGGCGACCCCTTCGATTCCGCTTCGTCCTTGCCGGCCGCTTCCGGTTCCGATCCGGTTCGCCTCCACGTCGAGCCCGTCGAGCACTCCCATCTCTCCTTGCTCCTCCAATCCGATAACGTCGCCGTCTCGAAGTTCGTCATGGTCCTCTCCTACGACTGCATCGAGATCTCCAATCTCAGCAATCTGGTGTGACCCTATTCTTTCCAAGAGAGCGATCAATATTTTCCGTTTTCTTTCCCCTCTTTCCCCTCCTGTATCCAAGAACGGCAGTTTTGATGCCCGAGTCTGTCGGTTAGGCTTCTAGGAACTTGTACCGCCAGTTGCACTTGTTCGGCCATCGATCGAGTCCGCAGGAGGTGCTTCTTGAAGGGGAGCCGCAGAAGGCGTTTGGAGAATCGCTGTCTCTGTTCATGCAATTGCGTGAAACCACGATCAGGATGAGGGACGTTTTGGGGAATTTGCTGCAGCAGCTTAATTCCGTCTATTCTCTTCGTGACAAGAACGTCCGGCCGTTGAACTCGATCAAGAACCTGAAACTGAGGACAGCCTTTGAAGCACTCGGGGAGGGTCTCGCCGTCTTTCTTATCTTAGACGAAATCATAAAGCAGAATGCGCATATAAAGAGCTACTTGTCTCTTTTCTCAAGGTAGGGCAACCTGCTCCTTCTTATGACTATTTGGACTGCTGGAGGTATCTGGGCATCTCATTATATGCTAGGATGATCTTGATTTACCTGAACGAAACTGAGCTTTCTTTTTGCCGCACCCTTGTGCAAAAACAGCCAACTTCATTATTCCTTTCTTGGTTGCTTGGTTATCTCACTATGCTTGGTGAAAGAGAAGATTCGCATAGTTGACTAACTATATTTAGGAATCAGCCAGAAAAAAATGTGTTTTCTCATATGCATAAATGCATTTCAAATTACTATCTTTAGCATTTCATGGGTTTCATATCTTGTTATTAGGGTCATGCACACTCTGATTCTCTATTGTACATTTTGACTCTTTAGAATCTTGGATTTGTTTATGGGATGTGAAGAAGATAAGGTTGATGTCGTTGTGCAAGATCTTTCAAGAGGAAGTCTTAGTTGATTTTCCTTCTTTGCCATGAAACAGCCTTTGAAGAACCTGAACTTGCCATGTCTTCCTACAATATGGCTGTCAACAGGGAGGGAAGGCACTTCAAAAGTTTTCCGTTGTGTTCAAAACTTTGGTTGGGCTACTAGTAAACCAGAGGACGATGGAGAGTGTTTAGGGGAGAAGATCAAGGGATTATGATATGTGATGAATGTCTGGGAACTAGGAAGGCAGAATGGTTTTCTTCTTCATCTTTTCCTTTATATTCTGGAAGTGATCGGGCACTACATGTCTTAGTTCATGGTTGGAAACCATGAGGGCTGGGTTAGTATAATAACTTGTTCGATCTGTTTGGAAGTTGAAAATGAGGGGATCTCTGTCCAAGAACATACAAAAATTTGTTGCTTTGTGCGTGTTTGTGTTATAGGGGTGCTTTTGGGAAAAATCTAAAATATAGGGGCTTGTTTTGGTATTCACACACTGTGAAGATTGTTTGTGAATTTATATTTTGGTCAACCTGAGTGGTGACACATTGTTGTGTAATTGAGAAATTTGTTACTTGGGATGATGGAGGAGGTCTGATGCTGAAAGATACTGTTGTTATACAGGAACAAATTGAGGAGATGGGTTCATGCTACTTCCCCCTATTAATGCTTTCTGATCTTGGCTTTGCAGGATGCTTAATAAGGTGAAATTGGAACTTGACACCTTTGATATAAATGTTGAGGACCTAGACTTAATAGATCAAGTTGTTCGCGATATTGAGAAGCTTCTTGAAGTCAGCTTCTTTCAGGCAAGGACTATAACATTTGGTTGGTTGAAATCTTAATTTTCTCTTTTTTGTCCCTGTCTTCTGGGAATGAGCACCCAATTTACAATGAACAAAGTTTATTATAGATTTCTTTCTGTAAATGTCAGCTCAAGCTTTATAAGATTTTTTTGTCAGTGGTTACTGCACAAGGAATCATCTTGGCAGGCGACAATGGAACAAGTCAAGGACAATAAGAGATTTATTGATGGATGTTTTTCTTGCATCCATGAGGGTTTACTAGAAGTTCTTCCAAGACTTGGTAATCAACCTCTTGACTTATTTATTATTTGTTTTTCAATAAAATTACAGCTATTAATTTTTTCTAATATTTTGGTTTATTACTTTATCTTAGGTACTTGGAAGGAACTACCACTTGATCGATGGAAGATAATGCAGCATATGGCTCTTTTTATATTTTCTACATATGCCTCTGGTAAGTTAGCTTAATTGTTTGTTGAAAGAATTCTTCAAGTACTCTTAGTTTCGCCAATAATTAATCCTGCATTATCTATTTTATCTAGGAGAAATTTCTATATTTTCAAAGCTGAATTACTGATTAATCATAGAAAATTGGTGAGGCTTCATTGCAGATCTGTATGAGATGGTTTAATTGATATATTTTGCTTTATAACAAATGTTTTTTAAGTACTTTCTGAATTAGGTTGCTGTATGGAGCTACTTAGTATAACTATTTGTCATTATGCCCTTTCCAGGCCCATAGGATCCTTTTTTATGCTTAATATCGTTCTCTGGCCATATTCTTCTTTGGTCTTCCTTTCCATTATGTTGATTCAGTACATTTTCGTTTGAGGCAAAGAAGAATACATTAAATTTCATTTCATTATTTAGATGGAACAGAGATTGATGGAGAACAGGAAGGACTTACAGAAAAAGAAAAAGGGAATGGAGGAGGTAATAGGGTCTGAAATAGAGGACAACTCATTTCCTCTCCGAAACCAGTTTCTTGTTAGAAGACTAACTAGAGCTTCTTTGACATCATACTTATCCAACTTAATTCCACTGAGTTACCATGCCGTGGTTGCAAAGGAACTCATAGTTGCACCTCTCGTCATAGTGAAATTGATACACTTTGGTCTATTAATATGATTGTTCATGCTACGAGAAGAAGAGGAAGATAGAGGAGAAAGTTTGCAGGTTTTTGCTTTTGGTCTGGGTCTTTACACCAAAGACACACTACCCATATCAACATAATTATAGCACCTACCTGAGAAGTTATCATTCTTGTTAGGTGACCCAGTCATGCCTGCCCTCCATCAACATGGTTAGGGAGAACCATGTTAATCTTGAAAGTGGAAGAAACCAAAAGGCAAGAGGATGAACAGCAGTGTTCTCAAGAAGCAAAGACTCTGCTACAGTAATAGTGAGTTCATTGAGTCCAATAGTTCTGTTACTTGGAATGTGAGCTCCAAGATTGTTGCTTGAACTCTTCCATTTTCTAATCTTTATGTGTGAAACTACTAAGTGGATTGACTTCTTGCCGCAACTGGTGCTTTTTCTTACGACAGTAGTATTCAATGCTTGCAACCATTCATGCACATTAGTAGTCTGACTAACTTTTGCAATACGTAACAGTTGCTTAATCTTTCGGCCCTTTGATTCTGGAATTTGATAGTCTATTAAGACATCTAGCAGCTCCATTGATGAAGATATCAATCTATTTGTTTGAAACCTTGGTAGGAATTCTCTGTTGGTTTCTGTTATGTTATAATGATTGGTTTGATATGTGATGCATGCACTTGAGAAGTCTGGTTTGAAAACTTATGCAAACATGGTGAACAATGCAATTCTAAAGCACTTTCTGTTGTCTTGTTTTTTTCCTTTTTGTTGGATTTTATGGCAACATTTATAGGACAAGGAAGTTGGCATACATATCAATACAACTAATTTGCTTCTTTGCTATTAAAGGAAATAAATTTTTTATTGTGTAGCCAAAGTTGTTCTTTGTGATTTCCTTCTCTTTCAATTACCTCGCTTCTATTATAAAGTTATTTTATTCTTTTCTCCCTTAAGAGTGCCAAAAGCTCAGCGGCCTTGCTTTTTATTCTTGTTTTTCTGAAATTAGTGAATTGAACCCCAATAATCATTGAAGTATTACTTCTGTCATAATCCATCTGTAACTGTGGCAGTCTAGTGATAGTACTAGATAAATTTGTGATTTCTTTTTCACCTAATATGTAATACTGTGCACTGTTTTTGTTCAAAGGATAATCTTTTAGCTTTTTGGGAATTACCACCAAAATAGCTCATAGAAGGACTCTAGTATCCTTGTTGCTTTTATCCCCATGCCAATATTGGTAATAAATTTAGTTTCTTAATCTTCCAATAATCATGAAATTTGATTGATATGATGCATTTTCATGAAAGTCAAATATTAACGTCTGACAATTATTATCATCAATAAATTTTTGTAAAAATAAATTAAGGAATTATATTTTTCCGATATCTGTTTGACTCAATGGTAGCTTGTAATTTTTGTGAAATTTCGTTTTTCCTCATGGTTCTCTATTTGACCTTTTGCACCAGTAAATCAAGGTTTGTTGCTTCTGTATCCTAAGTGTCAACAATTGCTACTATAGCTCCATAGTCCTGTGGAAATATTGATGAATGTGGCTTGTTATTGAGGATAAGATGTAAGGTTCACTTTTTTGATGCAAAGACTGGGACGTTATCTTAGTCAAAAGAACTCTTTTCTGTTGAACTTGTTTTTTCCCTGCTTGTTGTATCAGCTTTAACTCCAGAGAAGAAAATAGGAAAGGTTCTCTCAGATATGCTCCTTCTCGTCCCTCTCATCTATGTTGGGGGAGGCAAGAGAATTATATTAATTGACGTGCTGAAAGACCAATGTCCTTCATCAATATCCACTTGGCCTTTCATGAGAGAAGCCATAAGGGATCGAAATGTCTTGATTAGCAACTACCTCAAGCGAATAAGTGAAGCTCATTCTAGGTATGCTCTAAGTTCTTTTTACTTGCACTTCTATATCAGACCACATGAGATAATTATGTAATGGTGAGAAATGATTTTCTCCGGTTTAGCAATGTGACATGTCTCCCGTTCAAGTAATTGTGACAAACTTAAGTTCCACTGTTCTGTTTTGGTATACATGGTTAAATTCATAACTCATTAGTAGTTGTTTAGATTGGAATCATTGTCTTGGTTTTTGTATATTTGTTCCTTCTTTTCACTTTAACTTTCTCTTTTTTGCCTTCCATCGTTTACTCCCTTTTTAACTCTCATTTGATAATCTTTGTTAAGTCTTTTATTTCTTGGAAAAGGAAATAAGAAGAGGAATTGGAATTTTTTAGCATTATTACAACGTTAAGGCCAGGAAAGTGATTAACGTTTGCATTATAATACATCAATGTTATAGGTTTCTTTCTAATTTGCTTCCTGTCATCTGAAATGAGAAAAATGGGACTTCCATAAGAATACATACAATCTCTTGAACAAGATCCTTGTATTTGTGTTCATTCGAGAAACTCCTAGGATAACTAGTTTTGTCCAAGAACTATTAAGTATTATGAAGCCCCCTTAAAATCTTATGAGTTAAATTATAGATCTAAACAAGGGCTGAAATTTCGTACTGTATTGGAGTTTCGAGATTCGCTCGGTACCAAGGTATGCAATACCATACCGTACCGATGTTTCGATGTTGGCTCGGTACGGTATGGTATCGGTGTACCGAGCGGTACACCAGGGCGTACCGAGCGGTATACTCTGGTGTACCGAATTACTTTATAATTTTTCATACTGTAGCACTGTAGCGGTATCGGGCGGTCCGCGTACTGGTATGCTGTCGGATCGGTACGTATCGCCCGTATCGGGCAGTACCATTCGATACTGCATACCTTGCTCGGTACGGTACGGTGCAGTACTGTATACTGAGCGGAATATTTCGATATTCTGCTCGGTATATATATATATATACCAAGGTTCGCCGTACCGTACCGTACCGGCGTTTCGACTCGTGCTCGGTACGGTACGGTACGGGTGTACCGACCGGTATACCGAGGTGTACCGAGCACTGTAGCACTTCTACAGTGCGGACCGGTACAGGGCGGTCCGCGTACCGACAACTTGTCGGACCGGTATGTACCGCCCGTACCGGGCGGTACGGCTCGGTACGGCAAACCCTGATATATACACGCACACATAAAAAAAGTCTTTTATGAGATGTTGCCTCGGCGACGTCGCCGAGGTGATGTTGCAAAAAAATGAGGCCACGTCGCCTCATTTTCCCCACGCGCCTCTCTTCTCCCCACGCGGAGCGATGTTGTCGAGGCGACATATATATATATATATATATATATATATATATATATATATATATATATAAACCGTTTTCGCTGCGGTGTCATCTCTCTTCTCCCCGCGACGCTGAGGACTCTTCTCTCGCGTGGATGAGAAGTCGGCGATAGACGAGGAGGGAGATTGGCGATCTCCAGGTTCTCTTCTTCTCCCTATTCTTTCTTCCCCTTCTCCCTCTTCTTTCTTCTCCCTCGGTCCCCAATCGACGGTACTGCCCGATACGAGCAGTATTATTCGAAATTAAAAACCTTGGATCTAAAAGTATAAATTATTTTATATAAGTTCATGTCGGAGAACCATTCATCATATTGTTTCAAATGTGTATAATCTCTGTTTTATAGTTTCTAATCTAATATGAGTGAAATTAATCAGAGTTAATTGAACATATTAGGTGAACGGTATCTATTTTGATTTGACTGTTTTAATGCAAAACAATGTGAATAGTTTAATTATGGTCATGCAATATGGTTGAAGCTATAACAAAGACAATTCCATATATCTTAGACAACATTTATGTGTGACTATGGTAATTGCTGATGAAATGCACATCTCAATTATCTTTTTTGATATTTTTAAGTGTTAGCTTCTAGCTTTAAGCTCCAAGTGTGGTAACCTTTATTGGTATATCAACATTTTACTAAATTATTTTCCTTAATGTTGTCTCCACTTGGCTTGATAGAACTGTTAGTCCAATAATCTGCCAGGCTTACAATGATGTGGTCCAAAAATGCTCAAGCCAGGTTAGCAGTGGACTTAGTGAGCCTTAAGCTAATATAATTCTCTTCACACGTACAACATGGGACTGTTCAGGGTTTACAATAACTCGAGGTTTGATATCTTCATGAAGGCAATGTCCAAGATCTAGTCTAAATTCATCCCTTGTTGGTCCACTCTGATACCAATTATTAATTTTGTGTGAAAGCACTATTGGTCCAATATAAGATTGCAATTCTATATCCTCAATATGATCAAGTTTCTGTAATTGATAATAGATTCATCTAGCCTTATAAAACAATCCAAGCCTACTCCCACATGTGATGTGGGACTTTTCTGCCCGGAGAGTGAGTTGGCTAAGCAATGCATAATTTTAGATCAGCATGAGATTTCCAATTCCAAATTTTTTGTACTTGATCGGTTGTAAATTCTGTCAGCTTTTCTGAATTATGCTTCTCTAGTTTGGGCTTAGTTGATGCTTGATGTTAAGCAACTGTCTTTGAAAACTGTTTGTGTTGGAATTGCAATTAGATTTGTGATGATCCTGCTCTATAAGCTGTCTTTTTATTACTCTGTTTTACAAGAATTTCCGTAACTGTTACAGGGACTGGCAAGCAATTAAAGATGCACTCTCTTCTTGGATAGCCTCTTTCCACTCAACCGTTCATCCTTCGGTATCTAGTTCCTCCTTGTGTCTTGCTTCATTTGTCAGCCATTTTGGGAGATTTTTTTTTACATTATTTCACTTTTTGGATTTAGGCAGAGATGTTAAGTGAAGGATGGCTGCGGCTTCATCTGCAAAAGACTTTGCAGGTTCCACAAGTGATCTATGTTAAATAAATCTATTGAGTTATATAGTCACAAATATCCCACACCTTCTGTACTATTGGATATCAATTGTCTGGTGATATATTAAGTACTTCAATTCTTATGCAGTTAAGAAAAGTAATTGGGTTTAAGAAGTTTCATTCTCTAGATTAGGATCTGATTTTAGCTTTACTTTTCTGATGGTTAACTTGCTGATGATGTTTTAGTGGGGTTAGTCACAAATTTAAAGCGTTTTAAGTCACTGATGCATGACATTTCATCCTTCCTGGGTCATGTACCTGGTGGCCCAACCTTGTGCAAAATTATGTGGCCATCCATCAATTTCATTTACAGTACAGAATCAAAATAGAAAGAAAACATAGAAGGTAAAGAGGAGTTAAAATTGGTCTACTAGGAATGTGAGAAAGGGCTAGAAAATGTGTTGGAAGAGAGAAATGTTGCTGCATTTCCAGGTTTTGGGGAAGAAAGAAAAGGAGAAAATTTCTCTCTTTTTCTTCTGCGAGGCAAAGCTTTGTGAAAAATTCGAGGGCAATATCTCATATGTGATTTTGTTTGCTTATTAGCACTGAAATTTGTTTTATAGGTGAAACTTGAAATTTATATTAGATAGGTTGCTTTTGTACGTTGGTCTTTCATGACTCCATCCTCATTAAATATGAATTATTTGCCTCTCAAGTTGAAACATTTTTCATTTTGATATTTAATGGATGCAATATCTTTGTGGCATCTCTCTAGTAAAAATTTCCTACTGTTGAACATGATATAAGTTGTTTTGAATCTTAGAGGCCTAGAAAGAGTTCATGTAACTTCTGTGATTGTCTTGTTAAGTAGACTAATAGACAACCACAAGATTGACTGTTTTGAGTTGGCAATGAATGAATGAGGACTTGCTGCGATCTGTAGTTTAGGCACATATGATATCTTGAGTTTGGGATGTGTGGATGGCCTTCAACCTCTTGCATGATTGGCTTGAGTTTGTATAACTGTTTTTAATGTTTTAGCTGTTTGTTTTTTAATTATTTCGATTTTTTTATCATACCAACTATGGAATATTATTTGATAGTATGTCTTCAACTTTTTAAGTGTAAGACCTTTTGGATTGGTTAAAAATATGTATTTCAATTCTGCTTATGGTGCATTCCTGATCTAGTGAATCAGCAAGTGCATCTTGTGAGATGCCTTGTCAGTTATATTAAATTTATTCTCACTCTATCTACTGCAAGATGTATTCTTGTCCTGAGTACCTATGCCAGTATCGAAATTTGTTTCACTGTCTAATGCAGGGAATAGTCTTGGCAAATAGACTGCAGTTGCTTATTCTCTCCATAGTCGACTTACATGCATTACTTGAGGTACTAATGCTAACTTCAAAGTCCTCATTAATCATTTTTTTCTGTTCATTAGTTTCACTTACCAATAAAACCAAACCATATGCATAGGCATTTATATATCTTTCTTGGAAAGTGTTATAACAAATCTTCTTCCAGTTCTGATAATCTGAGCGATATGAACAAATCTCAATCAGCTCAGTTTGCATGAAAAATCATGTTCAGCTGACATTTTACCTAAGTTTAGTAGTTTGATGCCATAATCTGGTACTTGGTAAATAAGGCTGTTTTCAGAGAATCCGCCAGTTAGTGTTGAGATTCTTGTATCAGTGTCATGGTTTCTGGAATATGGAAACAGAGGTACAGTAAAAATTTTCATAGCACTATGTCTGAAGATATATGAGATCTTCTTTAGATGGTTCTTGTCTTCTTGGAGGACTAATATTCTGAAAAAAAAGGTGTCTAACTTAAGTTCATTGTTCTTTTTGCTGTTTCTATCAGAATTGATGTCCTTTTATTTTAAATTTCAATATCCATGTTCTTTTCTTCAAGTTCTTTAGCAAATATTTAAATCTTTCCATTATTAGTTCTCATCCTCAATGAATTAAGTTGTCAGTCCTTTGATTATCTTTGCTTTCAAAATAAAATCAACACCATGGTTGTTGGATATTGCAGTGAATAAATTTCTGATCATGGTGATGCCTGTTGTATATATATTTATTGTTAGCAATCTGTGATTCAGTTCTTAAAAGATAAGAGGACGATGGGTATATAAATTTTATGATTCTTTGATGTCATTTTTTAATCTTTGGTCGAGCTCATCTTTTGTGATTGATTGAATCTTCATGATGAAATTCCACCTTTTAAGTGTAGGGAGGATTGATAGAGACAAATGAGCACATGATGATTTACACTTGTGAATTGCCTCAACGTATTGTCACAAACTTAGCTGGTTTTACCTCAGTCGTATAACACCCTTGCGTGATTGTCCGCAAATGTCAGCCTTCCCGAAACCTCCTATGGTCCCTTGGGACCTACAAAAGAGACAACGGGTTTGAGAAAATGTTTCACTCGGGATCCACAAGGCCAATGCCCATAAGTACCCATATGACACTTTATAACCATTTCACAAGCTCTAAACAGTCGTACAATAAAGGGTCCACTACAAATCGAAATGCCTATAAGTGCCCATACGACACAACCTTCGTTTATAAGCCTAAAACGGCCACCAAAGCCAACCAAAATGGGGCTGCTATGCCTACAATCAGCCTTCTACATGCTGTGCAAAGCATGAACAAAATCGAAAGGCACGGACATATATGAGCATTACATCAAACACCTCGTTTACAATTTGTCCATGACATTCTCCCCCACTTATTCCTTCGACATCCTCGTCGAAGCCTTTGCAGACGCTGCATCTCTTCGTCTTTACTGAGTCTTCAATCTTCTGTTCCGGCTACACTCCCAACTGCTCTTCGTCGCTATTGTTGAGTAGTAGAACTTTTGATCCGCCATGCTGCTTCAACTCGCCAATGACTCATGACTCTAGTGTGGGGTCGATTGAGTTGTGCTAATCCTTGTTAGTTTTTGTTGTGCTAATCCGCCATGCATTGCCTCCACCATCATATTGTAGGGCTCGCGCTGATTCTGTTCTTCTTAACTTCCTTGGTAGCAACGTTCGCTTACTCAGCCTTGTCCTCTGACTTGCCGGGCTTGCTTAAGCGAATATGAGCTTTGGAGCAATCCAACTCTTTAGTCGCTTTGATCATACCTCTACATGACCAATACATGACCAAGTCCCCCCAGGGACTCATTGGTACTTACATTTGAAATTCTTCCTTGGTGGTACTCAGCCCCCATATGCTAATGACTAAAGCTTTCATTCGATGCACGCATGGAAGACTCGCCTCTGCGGTATCATTGCATTCACTCCTTTAATCCATAGTCCTTCTTGCCGTCGTGTTCACTGAAGTGGAGCTCCCAGTACCTCCCGATCATACCTCCGTATGATCCAATCCTTTGTGGGACTGGTCCCATGTGTATTGCATTGCCTCGAATTGTTCCACCACGATTTGTTGCACCATGTCGTCTCCTAATGACATCTCTATTGCATTCTGATCATTGCGGGATGAACTCGGACTGCGATCCCTCGATGTGTGGCCTTTGCTAGCACAAAGCAAGGCTTCTGCCACCTTCGATTGTGTTCGCTCTTTTGGCAATCGACCTTCGTCCACCCGCTCTCAGGTCACACCCAAACGAAGCATACCGACTTCACTGAAATTTGTGTACCATTGTTTGGATCCTGGGCCTCTACCTCCACCAGCACAATCTCTGTTATGCCATCGCTTCCTTCATGGCAACACGAATGACATCACTCCTGCATATTCTTCAAGAGTACCCACCTCTGCGTCCTCGCCCCGTGCCAAGGCCTTCTGACTCTAACTTCGTTTCCGCAAGTTAAGTCACCTTAGTTCCACTATCAAATACTTCTCTGAGATAAGGTGCATGTGCCTCGAAGCTCTCTTCGTCTTTGACACCATGCAGGATGAGTCCGCTCCGTCAAAATGAAAGACCCATGGAACGACATAATCTCACTCATGTCTCTATAAGTGTTCATGTCCTTAACCTTTGTCCAAGGAAAGCTTCGTCCTCCGCTCTATGTTTCATCTTCTATGCTGACTCCCTTTATGCAGCTTGGGTACTTCACTAAGTTACACTCAAGTTACTCTATTCCTCGATTTGCATTGAGTTGATGGTGGCCCTCTCACCCACCATTCCATGGGTCAACTCTCCATTGAGTCTGATCTCCATATCGGTTCTAAGTATGACTTCATTTGGTGTTGCCTTGGGTCGTTCCCCTACTTAATCTTTCAATGCGTCCACTAATGTATTACCTCCTGTGAGATCATGTGATGACTCCTCGCTGCTCGCTTGGTCCGTTGAGCTTTGTGGAGTCGTTGTCTTGAGGTACTCCTCAACATGTGTGATCCGTTGCACATGATTCTCTCTTTGAAGAGCCAGGACTTATCCATATGGAATATCTGTCCCGTTGGAGCAACTTCTTTCTTCGTATCCTTCCCTCTGGAAGTTTCGGAGACTACCATCCCCTTGGACTACATCGCTTTGCTGAATTAACTATGCATTATTTTGCCCTCGCAAAATCACTTATTAGATTATGACTCTTCGTCGATACAACCCTCGCTACACCCCTCAAGGCATGGCAACATGCTGAGCTTGCTGACACTTTAGCCTTCTACGGACGTATCCTTCTCGTGTTGAAAAGAAAGTTCCAATGCTCTATGACGTCGAGTTTCGGTCGCCTTGGGATGACCACGAATATTTCATTGTCCGCATACAATCCCTTGCATGAGTACTGAATTCTTCGAGTTAGCAATTCCCCTCACCTCTGTGAGCTTTACACAACTCTTTCGGTCGCTGAGCAACCCATCCCACTTTGCATGGTCTCATTCTTTACCAAGCGCCCCGTTTGCCTTAAGCACCATCAAGCATGGTTGCCAACGTTGAGCGATAGCTCGAACTCAGCCATCCCAACCATTGTGCGCTACGCATTCTTCCCAGCTTACTTGTCCTCGTGGTGCCTCTCATGCAAACGGTTGGCCATTCCTCTGGATACTAATCTCAGATGCTTGCTCCTCTGAGCGACTCCTTTCCCTACATCTCCATGCCCGTTTCGTCCAAACGATCGCGTGTGCTGGCTGCCTTAACACAATCTCGCTAGGTCCCCTACATTTTCATGCCATGTGTTATGTGTGCTTGTTTTGCTCTGATACCAAATGTTACGAACATAGCTAGTTTTGCTTAAGTCATGCGGCACCCCTGTCCGTCCGCAAAGGTCAGCCTTCCCAAAACCTCTTATAGTCCCTTAGGATTTACAAAAGAGAAAACGTGTTTGAGAAAATGTTTTATTTAGGATCCACAAGCAACCATTTCAGCAAACACTTCATAGCCAATGCAAATTACAAACATAGATTTCCCAAGCTCCGAACAGTCGCATAACAAAGGGTCTAAAATGATCGACTATAGATCGAAATGCCCACAAGTGCCCATATGACACAACCTTCATTTACAAGCCTAAAGCGGCCACTAAAGCCAACAAAAATGGGGTTGCTAAGCTTACAGTCAGCCCTCTATATGCTATGCAAAGCATGAACAAAATCAAAAGACACGAACATACATGAGCATTACATCAAACATCCCGTTTACAATTTATCCATGACGGTATGTTATTTTAGAGTGTAGTAGAATAATGCTGTTGGAATTTCATGAATAGAGCATGATGCAATGCCTTTCCTGCATGTTGCTTCTAATGACTACTTTTGTTCCATTCGATGCAAATTTAATAATATTGTTTACTATATAATATCTGGTTGTGATCCAGAATAAATTATCTACTAGTGTTCATTGGATAAATTGATTAAACTGATGATTGTTTCATCTTGATGATATGTTACAGGTTCCTATCAAGAGGGAGAAACTTAAGTCTCTTTGTCATATGATTGTTTCTTTGAAGGTATGTACCAATTTAGTATGCCCCAGTCACAATGCTTTTAGAATTGATACACCTTATCATAGGTTTTGGGTCAAACCTTCCAAAGTAGAGGGCCTGATATGATCCGAAGTCTCCCGCATATTATAAATATTATTCAAGTAGATATCGAACAACTTATATTGCCTTCTAAGGTAAAAGGATGCTTTCCCAAGTTTTTTATGCTATAACTATTTAAAATTAACCTTGGATCTGTAATCTGTCATAACATGTAAATTGACAGTATAAGCTACAAGCTGAAGTAGATAAGGGGAGCCAAATGAGCAAATTGGGATTTTTGAATTCATTGGCACGTGGTAAGATGATTCTTCTGCTTCCTGGTTGTGAATTTTACTGGCTTAAATTTACAGTAATGAATTATTTTCTCAATGAAGAAAATAACTTATAATCATCTAACCACACGTGTGATATTATGTATCCATGTTCATCCTTGGACAGGATTAGCATAGTGAGTGTAGGTCAAGAATTTGTTTCTTTCGAACCTAACATCTATTTTACTATGAAGCAGGGGTGCAGTTATTCTGATTGTTCTGCAGATTTCAGTTCTCATACTTTGGTTGTTTCTAGCGAAAGATTTAAGCTGATTTGCATAGCATCTGCTTATCCCTTTCCTACCCAGAAATCCTATTTTTTCCAGAGTTAGTATTAGCTTGAAATTGTTGGAAATAGTAGAACCTGGCAGATCCTATTTTTCAACTAGCCCTTCTTGTTTTTTGCTAATCTCAATCTCTAGTTCTTTTCTGAGAAACTTGCTTCTGTTATCTGATTCGATCAGTCTGGATCTGAAACCCTATGGGCAATCCAGAGCTTTATTGTATTCATACAAACTTCTGTTTTAGGAGCCACTGGACAAAGTTTGCCTGATCTGGATTGGCATGACCAGGATTGAGGTAACATTTTAAGGTTTAGCAAAAATCCAAAAAAGAGGACCTCTTGTGCGTTTGAGCGTATGGCATCTTCCCACTTCTTCTAAAATTGATTGGTTGAATAAGTGGGTAGCACAGCATAAAATGGTCATGCTCTGAGGTTGGTGGAGCTAATCTCGGATTTATAACTATATTTGGTTGTATTATGTCAATTGATTTACCACCGATCTTAGTATATCAGATAAGACTTCTTGATGATTGCATTATGATCATACGTATTTGCATAACGTTTAACCTGTTCATCTTTTTGGCACTATGCACTCTATGGTATTTGACAACAGTTGTGTGTCTATCATGTGGTGAGGCATGAAATATTCTCTTTGGATATAATGCAATAACATGCTGAAAGGCAAAGTTCTCTTCTTTTACACTTGAACTCTCTTACTCTACAGATAATAGAAAAAATCAATTTAAAGAATTCCACAGTTCAGACATCTTGGCTTAGTAGTCCTGATCATGTTTTAGGTGTCACTGCTTTTGCCAGCTTGAAGCAAATTGGAATGGTTTGATAGCACTTGAGATCTGACAGATCTTTTTATATGTGTGGCAAACTGCACCTATATCGACAATAATTAATCTGTTGATATGTTAGATTAATGATTGCATATTTATCATTCATCAAATGGATGCCTAAGGTGCACTAAAACACGGGGTTCACTGAAGCTCCAATTTTGAATCTCGTCTTCTTTGAGGCATACATTAGGCAGATGCTTTATGAGCTTTTGCAAATTCCAGTGTCTAAAAGGAACATATGTATATATATATATATATATATGTATGTATGTATAAACACACACAGACATATATGTATGTATGTACACATACACACACATACATACACATATATATATATATATGTATGTATATATATATATATATGTGTATGTACATACACTTATATTCATATATATACATATACATACATAAACATACATATATGTATGTATATGTATGTATATATATATATATACATATATATGTATATGTATATACATATACATACATATGTATATAAATACACACATATACATACATACATACATACATATATATATATATATATATATATATAATCTGTATTTCACATTTAACATAACACAATTTTTTTTTATTTGGATACCGGAGAATGATACAAACATCTCTATTAAGTTGATAACTACATCTAAGTTCTAATTATAATTTGATTTCAGAATCATTTGTCATGAAGTACTAGTGTTGTGCATCTTGCACTCATGCTCCAATTAAGTGTTGTGCATATTGAGCCACTAACAAATTGCCTAACTTTATTGGAAAATCACACAGTAGCTTAATTGCTTCCTACTTATTTTGTTTTCTTTTCTTCACCTTCCATGTTTTATTTCATCTTCTCCTAATTCATCTTAGTCTTTTGTATTTTCTGATATCAAGCCTCTTTATGGATGACCTTTAATCAAGATTTGCAAAACTGCTCGGCATGAACAGTATTTACTAGTTCTATAACCTACTGGTACATCAACTAAAACAGGCAAAATGCCTGGTACATAGCAGTCCATGTCCTATACTTGGCAGTTTTTTTGTTTTCAGTTTTTTTCAGGATTGTTTCCAAATTTCAGTACGTACTAGGGCATCAACACTCAGTACACCAGTTCAAACCCTTATTGGTACATGAAATTGCAAACTTTGCCTTTAGCTTTATTTTAACAATGTTGCAGGTATACTGTCCAAGTTTTAATTCATTTGTCATTTGATATTTGGTAAACAATTGGATTCTAGCTTGATTAGTATGTCTCATGTTCTTAAGTGTCTGTTGTGATTCAGCTCATATATCAGCATATCAAAATATCAAACACATTATAATGACAAGTACTATGAGTGAAGTCAACTTGCTAATGAGTCTTGTTCCTAAAAGCTGTCTTAACCTTCATTCAACCTACAAGTTTGTGTTAGAGCCAGATTGACCAAGCATGTGGAATATATGCATACTTATTGTGCTAATTTTCTGAGCAAGTGTGTCATCTGTATGTATTATAGTGGTTGTTCAAAGTGGCAGCAGCAGACTAGCAGTGAGTGGTGGTATTGCACACTTACTTGGACTCTTGGCAACTAGAATTGTAGGTTGCATAATTGCAATGTAGCTTACGTTGGCAACCAGAGTTGTAGATTGCAAAATTCCGATGATCCTATGTATCATTATTATCTGATGATCAAAATTTCAGAGAGTGTATTCAAACCTTGTATTCCTTATCATGCAGTTGTCATGGGTCTACTTGGATGAAATATCTTATAGTGATCGAGTACCTTAGCTTCTTTGAAGTTTATATTCAATCTGCAGCTTCAGTTCTTGTGCATTGCCCTATTATGACTGAGTCCCTCGTTGCTATTTCTCTTTAGGTAGCAAAGAGACAGACACAAAGCTTATAGATTCTCTTTCATTGGTTAGTATGATCTGAACCAAATAAATATACATGTGATATATATTACATATTTGATGAATATCCTCTTTTCCATATGTCTTACTTGTTGGACTCGTTTTGGTTTCTATTGGCATATAAACTTGGTCAAATTACTTAATTTGTGTTGCATCATGCAATGACTGAATGAATAGGAATAGATACTCTTATTAAGTTGGAAAGTTGAATTCAAGGTTTGTAATTTCGATCTATACCGATGTACCAACTAGGTGTTGGTATGGTACGTACGGAGGCTTATCGATAGTACACCCAAAATCATCAAAAATAGCTCCAAAAATACCTGAAAAATAGAAAAAAAAGTTAGATTAAGGTTTTTAAGTTGAAAAAAATATAAATTTAGTATAATTTTAGTAAAAATAATATAAATTAGGAAAGGATAATGATATATATATTTTTTGAGCTTTAAGGAGTAGCTTTGTGGTACATTTCAGATCGTCCTTCCGTTAATATTGAATTATCTACAAAGAAATTATTTGAATTGTTATATTATTTTTTAAACAACTTGAACTTTAAGACTTAAATAAATTAAGTAATCAATCGATAGATATACGTGATTCTACTACCAAAGAGAACGACGGAACTTCATGGGCGGTGGATCGGGGTTTTTGATCCTATGTATCTGTATATCAATATAATATGTTTATCAAACTCAATCCTAAAATTGATCCCACGATATAGTGTACTGATAAACGTCATGCCATTGGTGCATCAATGTGGTGATGATTGTAGTCTGATCGTCATGAACCACATATGTCTGAGGCGGCTTGGAGAAGTATGACCAACTATTATCATATTGTTGTTGGCCATAAGATTCTCCATAATACAACATTTGTGAATACGATGAGCTTCGTTTTGTATCTACTTCGTGTAGGCTCTGTTGCATCTACTCAAAATCATCCACTACCTTCTCCTTCCCCTTCCATGTATAAATTTGACAAGTACCTCATTGATTTTCATGATCTGAATCTTGGGTGACATATGTAAAATACTGCTCCTCAATCCATGCACCACCCTCAAATTGTGTAAATGGGACCATCGACTCCCCAATGTCATCGCCATCATCAATTGATGCACTGTCGTCCATGTCACTTCATGTCTCTAGATTGAGTGGGTTGTTGAGTGCGATTGAGAAGGTGTTTTATTGTTCGACTCGATTCTTTCTAATGGTATGACTGATGCTACTGCCTTTGCCTTTGCACGCTAGGCGGACGACTATAATGATTAAGTATCTCTAGTTCCTTGAGCAGTCTGACTCAATGTTGTCCGACTCCTTCCACCACGTTCTGACTGAGGGGAATCTTCCTCTTAATCCTCCCAAATTTGATCCAATTCACAAATCATAATTTAGAAGAGTGAAAATATGAGAATGAGAGAGAGAGATGTGGGTGAGAATGAGTTTGAGAGAATTGAAGAGATTGAGAGAGTGATATGAGTTGAAAGAGGGGAGAGGAAAGGGTTTAAAAACCCTTTCCTATGGTTCAAACGGTCAATTTGATTGTTTGAAATAGGGCGATCTCAACTCTTGATCGGTAATGATCGAAATCCGACCGGTATAGGTCGGTAGTAGTTGGATTTCGACCATTATCGTTCGGTATAGACCCTGTATCGCTCGATACAGGGGTTATGGTACCTGCTCGATAGAGGGTGGTCCACGTATCAGTCCCCTGTCAAGCATCATTAAAGTTAAATCAACTGCATATAATTGACTCTAATTCTTGCCGCTATTGAAATTGGTATTTCATCAGGATACAAAACCAAACATAAAATTATCTATTATAATGTTCTGCATAACCTCTCTTGTGCATATAAGCAATTGCATCATGATAGGTGAAGTATTCAATGGGATGATCCCTGTATGCAGATTGTCTTTATCTTAATTGATTTTTTTGGCCTTTTGGGGGAAGCAATTATGAAAAAGATTTTTTTGGTAGAGCTCTTTGTCTACCTTGTTTCTGACTGCTATCCCTAGTGCTTTTATTATCATCAACTATAAAATTTATCCATTGCATTTTCTCACAACTATAAGTCATGATTTTGTATATGAGAAGTTGTAGGATTATTGTTCTAAAATGCAGACTATTATGTCACATATATTTATGTGATCAATATGAAGAATAATATGGCATGCATGGCCTTTACGCGGTCTCTTATGCAGCAGCACACACGCACACACACACACATATATACACACACACACGTCTGTGTTTATATGTATATATACACCCTCATGTACTATTGCTATTGTTTCTACGAGGATCTCAAATCTTGACTCTGCTAGTGCGTATGGATTGGTCCAATCAATTACTCATACTGACTGAAACATATAGTTAGGCACTGGTATAATTTTTTTTTTTTTTTTTACTATTAATTTATTATTTGGCGGTGCAGGTTAGGTATACCGGTAGTATATACCAGTATAACCTGCCCATCCGATAGGTTACTGAAACCAATTTCAAACTGAGACATTGAAACTTAAATTCTTGGTTTCAATTATCATGTTCTTCATAATTCATAGAACATGGTCAATCATAACATTTTAATCTTATATACATTTATATGTATCTTGTAATTTGTATCACTTCAATAAATTTTTAGGAAATATGAATATCATTCTGTAAGTTCTTGATTTGACAGTAGCATGCACTTCTCTATTTTTCAATACCTTATTGTATTTTTTATTGTTTTAATGTGTACCACACATGCAAGTGCATATGCTCTAAGCTACACCACAATCACCTGTGTAATGCAACGTCTTTTTGGAACTGCATCAGTGGAGTCAAACAACAATATATTTTAGTATCTCAGTTGATGCTAAAGTAAACTCTTTAGCTGGTCATGATCAGTTTCTTAAATTTCTCTCTTTCCTGAATAATTTTGTATGCTTAGTTGCAAGGAAATATGTGAAAAGAGATTTTCCACTGTAAAACATTTTTCATGGAGAAAAAACTAAGTTGTGCATTAGATTGTAGAAAAAGGACATGAAAATATATATTTTTTAATGTTTGGAAAGCAAGAAGGATGTAAAACTTTCTCTGGGATATTTTGGGAGAAGTCATCGAAAGACATTTTAAATATTTCTTTTTGTTGTTCAGGGAGAACAAAATCTTGCAAGTGAAAACATTGACTTCTCTAGAAAATCTGGAAAACAGTTTTCCCTACCTT
Organism: Musa acuminata AAA Group; assembly: GCF_036884655.1. Lineage (NCBI taxonomy): Eukaryota > Viridiplantae > Streptophyta > Magnoliopsida > Zingiberales > Musaceae > Musa > Musa acuminata. The sequence goes on along the minus strand of NC_088329.1, from coordinate 8,176,083 downwards.
TTTTTTAGTTTTCTTATCAATCAAACATCAGAAGATAAATTTTCTGAGGGGAAACTCTCATCAGTTTGCTTAAGCATGCTTCTTGCTGTCTATATTCTGTGTTAGTATTTTGTTTGTCTTAGCTGGTTGAAAAATATCAGCTTTCAATTTCTTTTACTATATAGTTTTGTTGAGGCCCTTTCCGTCAGTTGACTATTATCTAGCAGGCTTCTATAGATCTTAGCAAGTCTTACATGTTCTTATGCTGGAAATTTTCATGTATACTTTCAGGTTTCTATGTCCTTGCAAATGCTTCAAGGAGGAGGTAGTCATCAAAGACATCTTATACTCTTGAACACTTTGAATGTTCTACAAAGCATTGTAAGTAGCTAATTAGATAATTAACACTCAAGATTCTATCATATAGTTGTGTTATTTTTCTTATACAATTTTGAACGTGGTTGGATCATTGATGTACCATCCAATACGGTACAAAACAGGTAATACAGACCATATCAGTCCACCAGCTGATTGGTGTGCAGACCAGCCTGTTTCAGGTGGTGTGCCTCTTGTATCGCTCGATATGGTTGGAACTTGGTTGTTATAATATATGGGTCGATAATGATTAGGTTTTGATGTACCAATCTCCTCTGTAGTCAAACCAAGTCCCAATGGTCAAATTGACCATTGGACCTGTTTTGGCAATGGTCAAATTGACCATTGGACCTGTTTTGGCAATGGTCATTCACTTCCACTCTCATTCAATTTTCCATCAAAATTACAGAATTTCTATCCATTGATGGCTTAGTTACACTTGATTATTATCTAAATATAATCTGTATACCAAAAATATAGGAGAAAAACCCTATTTTAGGTTACCTACGTACCAACATGTGGTACATTAGTACGGACCGGTATGACCCACGACTCATATGGCTGGTTAGCCCCAGATGACATTGCTTGATTTTGAAGGACATTAATCCTTCATGATATGAATTGCTTGCATGTGTTTAAACTTGTATTTGGTTATTGCATATGCTTCTTTTTCTATATCCTCTTTGTTCCTAGGTAGTATTTTTTTTTACTCAAAAGGAAAGTTATATTGCTTAAATCAGACGAGTACAAAAGTCGCCCTTAGCATTAGAGCGAATCAAAGATAAAAGATGAGAGGGTCATTCCTCTCTCTAAAAAGAAGCTTTAGTAGTTATAGCATGGTTGGCCAGCCAATAGGCCACACAGTTAGCTTCTCTATATACATGATTGACAGAATATACCTCAAAGGATCCCAACAAAAATCAGATGGCATGCATAATATTGAGTAGCGACCAAGGAGCAACACATTTCTTGTCTATCATAGAAACAACTGCTGTCGATTCAGATTTAATTTGGATCTTCCTTACACCATCAGAAACTACAACACATAAACCCTCCCGCATTGCTGCAGCTTCACACAGGACCCCATGTGCTTTCATGAACCTGCACCCAGCCAATAAAGGGTCACTAGTGTTGCTTCAAACAATAAAACCAATACCTCTCTCACATGACTCTTTAATAGAGCCAACACAGTTCAACTTAGCCCACGCCACCTGAAAGTTTTTCAAGCAGAACACAATAAGGTAATTTGGCCTCATCATTAGCAAGGATTGCTGCAATTGTTGTGTGTAAAATCTTACTAGGAGAGGAGACAACCTGATTAAAAATCATATCATTCTTTGCACGCCAGATCTACCAAAGGCTAGTAGCAATCAAAGCCCGACGGTTCTTGTTGTTTCTTCTTGAACTTTCCAGAGTGTGCCATTTTGTGTCATAGTTTTGCTATCGCCTACTGCTTTCTTAAGTCCAAATTTTCCAATTTGAACAAAATGAGGAAAATGTGTAGGTGGTCTTGATGTTTCTGAATGTGACCTATGGATGCTCTAGTGGTATGAGGCAAATCAAATAAGATTACTGGTGCAAGAAGATCTAAGAAATATATTACAATTGATGTTGCCTTTTGTAGAGCTCGATGGTGTAAAAATACCATTGCAATGGAAGTAAATAGTTGGAATCATGCAGTAAAACATGCACTTTCTATTGGTACTCTGATACAGCTCCCAGTTACCTGCAATATATTAGCCTTAAAATAAGATGCTGCCCCTTTGTGGCTACTGTTTCGGGTATGTAGGATTTGATCATCTTTTAATATGAGTATCAATTAGTTTGCTACTTTTGACTAGTATGGATATCACTTTTAATAAGATTTACATTATTCTCATTTTATGATCTCATTTACATAGTTTAGAGGCTTGCATGATCCTGTTATTATTTGCTTTGACAAAATCTCAATATCCTCTTTCATATCTTGAGGCAGGGCTCTTTGGATCTTGATCTTTTAAGGGTTGGAAAGTTGACATTGAAACTTGGGACAGTAGCAAACTTTCATAATATTATTGCTGATGTTATGGATTGTAGCTTCTTGTATTGGAGAAGGGAGATGATGGGAAATCTCTTCTCCATGGTTTATATGGATGTCAAAAGATTTCCATGGATACAGTAAGTGCTCTTAAGAGAATGTTTGTCATTGTGCTGAATATAGTAAAATTAGTAAAGATGAATATAATGGATGATATTGAATATAAATTAATAAATGCTTCCTTTCTCTATATATAGTGATATTCTGCTTTGTCAGGTATCTTGTTGATGCATTTTCAGATGGACTAAGGCTTCTTAAGCTTGGGCATGTCGGCAAACTTACTCTTGAAGCATATGAAAAACAAATTGAATATGGTGTGAAAAATGTGCGCTAATGATAACATTTGATCTGCTCAGTCTCCATGACAGAATTTTTCCAAATCTTTATGTTACTTTCATCTTGTAGTGGTTATTATCTATGACTTTATACTCTTTTTTGAAACAGGAAATTGTTGGCCCTCTTTGTAGAGATATTGAGACTGATCTTCGCCTTCATGTTCATTCAACTTATTTAAAAGGATCTGTGGTTGTAAACCCAACGAAGGTAATTGAGGTTTATAAAATGTATATAATAATTTTTGTGGCTATCTTTATCTTTATTTTCTGGCTACTAATTTTTGTGGTATGTGTTTTTTTATTAGACTGGTGTGCGGAATCTTTCTTGGTACTTACAGATCAAACCTTTGCTACTCCCTTCCAAGTTGATTGATATAAGTTCACTCGTTGGGAGTTATTTGAGTTCTGCCTTCTATAATCATTCGACTATGTCGACATATGACAGGAAGGTATGGTAGTGCTTGACTTCCATTTTAAGGGAGAATTAGATAACTTTTGTGTGAATCTGGTAGTGCTTGCTTATCTCACCTATTCTGATCCTCAGATATACTTAGAGATGCAGCTGCTAGCTGGGCTGAAATATGGTTTATTGTTAGATGATATCCATTTTGTTGGGAATTCTGTGGCTCACAACATTGACATTAATGAAATAGTCCAAGATCTCCATGCATTTGTGGAGAATTATTCTTATAACATTTATAACCAGGTATTCAGTAGTTATTGTTGTCTGATATTTGAATGGTTCCGAAATGATACTTATTTTATGTACTACAACTAAGCTATGTCATAATGGTTGTCTTGATGAAGAAGTGTTTGCAGCTAGTCCTTTGCCTTACGATCCATATTAAGATGATTAATATTGATGGTTTTGGATTTATGGTTGATATTTGGTAGTAATTATCCAATGCATTCTCACTATGGAGCTTCTAAATGTACTAGTTCATGTAGGACAAGAAAGGAGAGCTTTGATAAGCAGCTAGGACTATTGGTAGGAAAAAGGACTTGTACCTGAACTGGAGGAAATTTTGTTCAGTTATGGATCTGAGTGTGTAATGATTGCCCTGTAAGAAGGAAGAAAGGGGTTGCAGGAGTGATACTACAAGATATCAATACATTGGATTTTAATCTGTTTGTGTCCTTGTATTTGTTTGTGCATCCTGTTTTGACAAAGTGGTATGCATTTCTGTCATTATATGTGTGGGCATAATCATACTTGAGTTTTTTCGTTTTTGAATTGTTGCCAATGCCATGAGTACAAGAAAACTAACAGGGATTCCTGTTATTGCTCGTATTGGGCATACTAAACCTTGAACAGTGGCTGGGATGTAATTAACCTGGAAAATCCAGTTTACAAGATGTTTATTTTTGATAAATTATAACTACCTATGAGGGTTGCTGCCTCTAAATCCATTGCCTTGTCTGCAAAGTCATCTATACTGTAAAGAGGAAAAAATATGATGTTTTGATTCGAATAGCAAATAAATAAACAAACAAAGACATGTTTTGGTAGAGAAGAGTTATAATGTCTTTTTGTGGAGTCACATGTTTTGTTGCATTTATTTCTGTAACATCATTAAGGCAAAAGATTGCAGCTAGAAAGTTCTTTTTTTGTCATTATAACATGATTTCTCTGCATTGTTGAGGAGCGGTCTAGATAGTTCTAATTACTCTCAATCTTAATTCATACAGGTATTTGTCGAGAACGTCCCAAAAGGTCAGAACAAGAAGAACTTAAGGTTGATCGGTGTGGAAGACATTGCACGTTCAATTGCTATTCATAGTCTAAGCAGAATATGCAAGGCTTCAGATTCAGTATCTCAATTACTAAAGCAGATGTTTACAATTTTATCTCAGTTGCTTCAAGATAAATTTTGGACAGGTTCATCAAAAGATCACATCTTCTTGAAGGTATACTTTCAGTAGATGGAATTATAGAACTTAATTTAGGAAAATTTTGTCATCTCTTGTGTAGGCTGCACTTCGTGTTCTTACCAGTTGATCATTTAATTTATTTGTTTGGCAGTTCCTGTATTTTTAAGATTCATTGATAATATTTATGACCTATTTTTTTATATTATTTTTCCATATTATGTCATTGAGAAATCTATTTCTTTGATTTTTTCTTTTTTCTAGTTTTCCATCCAGTCAGATCCATCTATCCAACTTTTTTTTTCTTTTGACACGAATGTTTATAATTGATCTACCTACAATGCCATCAGCTTCTATTGTGATTCTCTGAAAAAATTCCCTGTTTTAGCCTTCCGTAGTGTTCCTCAGGTGAAGACATACAAGATATATACCTCATGTCCAACAGATAAAATCACTATCTTGATTGGACTGGAACTAGGCAGCTTGGTGGATAGGCATTGGATAAAGAGGATTTGCTTCAATCTTAGAATTGCAATTCTTAAAACCCATCTTACCAGTACTTATCTTCTAATGAGCCATTATAATAGTCAGCTGGTGGCCTTTCCTCCAGCCAAGGATCAACCCAGAATGTATTTGAGATCCAGTATCCAACTTAAGGTAACACTAATCTCAAAATCACTGTTGTTAAGGGTGCCTTTATAAGCTGGAGAAAGGCTGCTCTTTGTCAGAGTTGTTTGATATGTCTATCTTTGGAGGAAAATATCTACCATGCCATAACTTACCATAGAAAATTATTTTCATATTTATTTTCACCACTTCCCGATAAAACCATATTGTATTTTTCAGATAAAGGGTTCCCAATTTTTCCTGGTCTTTGTACATGTAATTGATGGAGTGATGGACCATGACTTCAGCTTACCTACCTGTACATAGATAGCTTCTTCAGTTCCAGTTGTGTATATTGATATACCAAGAGAGCTTTTGAAATATGGAAAGCAGATGCCAAAATGAACTGAAAAATGGAGAGATTAAAAAAAATGGAGCATCTTGATTAACTCATCTGTTAATTATGGCCTTCTAATTGGCACCTTTCAGTCCTGATGTCAACTTTTTACCAGTGGAATGGGTTATCATCAGACCAATTTTGATTTGGCATTTGATAATAGAGATAATGGCTAACAGCCCAAGACTAGTAGGATCTTTTCTGCTGTTGTACTTTGATGTCATTCAGCTGAATATTCTGGCATGACCAACTTGCTTCTGAGGCTGATGTATACACACAAAAAAAAAAATGGTGTACTTTTATCTTCTGAGATTTGGTGTCAATATGGAAGGTAATAAGCATCTGCTTCAAATTTGACCCTTGGTTAATGTTTCCAATTGCTCTACCTTTTAGATGAAAAGCTCCATCATGATGTTGAATGACAAGCCGCAAAAGCTTAAAGGATTATTCACATTGCATGGAGATCCATTTTTAACACATTCACAAATTAGTTCATCAAAGCTGGTTATGGACTTTCTGAACTCCTAGGAGATGAAAATCATGTATAATTTCATATATCTAACGTAACGTATGGGCTAGTTTTTAATCCCTGGATACCAGGTATATAATTTGTTGCAATATATGTTCCGGCATATGGTCCATGTATTAGTTGTGAAAAATCTTTCTTTTTTGTCTACACTTTTGAGGGCAACATTTCTTTTACAATTGTTTGATTTGTTCATTGTGAAATTATTAATTGGTTTTCTGTCTTACATTTTTATAGGATCTTCAAGCTGCATTGGTGTTTATCAAAAATGCTTTTGGATATTAGTTTACATATTCTAAGCTTGTATTATGCATGTCATTTTCTATTTATTTTGTTCATTTTAAAAATATATTTGAATTGTTGATTCAAATTTTTTTTGCAGAATGACAAGGAATTAGCAAATGAATACCCTTTTTGGCAACAAGCAGAACCAAGATTTTCTTTGGGAAAATTTGCATTGGGAGATATTGGAGTGAGCTTCCTTGAACAACTCCAATTTATCATGAGGAAGATTGGTAATGCTTTAGGACTCATGAGAATTCTTCAAACTGGAAGTTCCCGCCATTGCTGCAACATTTCTCGGTATAAATTTAAAATTTTCAGTTTATCTGTCATATGTTTGATATATACCCCCCATAATCAATTTTATTTAACTGTAGATTCACCAATGACATGAGCTTTGCGGAGAGTTATCTGAAACTTGGTTTTGACGGTGAAATTCTTACTGCTGGAAGGATGGTTGATAAGGCAATAGTGGAAAATTATGAGCCTGATGCAAGAATAAAATCCTTTTCTTCTTTTATAACCACATTTATAGAAGTAAGTGTTGTTTATTTATGCATCTTGGTGAGACTGCAGGTGTAAGACTACATAAATGACTCTCTAATGGTCATAGTAACTGTTGTTTATTTTTTCCACTGGGCCTTTCTCTTTTTTTTTTTTTTTCTTAATGGTCATAATAATCATGCCATTGTTGGCAATGAGTTTGAGAATTAGTAATAATCTACAGAATGGTAAGCAGTAGAATTCATAAGCACACACTATTATTAGTAACGAGGTCTTGAAACACAGACAAGCATGTTTCTTTTTCCTCATACTTTAGAAATGCCTTTGTAGACCTACTTTTATGCATAAATATATTGTCTATCTGATTTTGTGAACATTGTTATGTGTAGGAACATGAGTTTAGCAAGGATCACAATATGAAAGATTTGTTTCAGATGTTTCCTTCTGTTATAATAAACTTGGTAAATTCGAGAATACGTCACAAGGATAAGCTGTTGGTGAAGGAGCATGATTCTGGAAGTACTCTTTACATGCATGATAGTTTCTTAATGGGAATTGCTTTTTCTCTTAAGGTTTGTTTGTTAAGTTACGTATATCTTTGTGCAACTCTTTCCACTGATCTGCAGTTATTCAATGCTATTGAATTCTTACCTTGACCTTGTAAAACATGGACTAAAGTATTTTCATGTTAATTTTGAGGCACACTTGCATATTATCTGCCATCTGCAATGGTAATCATGGTCTATTCATCTCTGCCATCTGCCACCAGTAAGGACCTGTAAAAATATCTGTTTAGGACATTGCATAAAGACCTCTTGTTTATTTATTTATTTATCATTAAGAAATTTTTGTAGTATTTATACACAGATTTGTCAGCGCATTACTGCAAAAGGATTTTTTTTTCCCTTATTTTGTTGTGGTACTTCGGTTTTTGTATTACTGCAACAGGATCTGCTGGATTTGCAGGTTTCATCATCCACCATCCAAGTCACATTGCTCCATTTCTAGATAGGCCTAATATTTTATGCTGATGTGATCGGTGTAAAATAGATTGCATTATCATGCTTACTCGATTACGTAAATGTTGGTTTAGTCTTACCATATGTTGGTTTAATGGTACTTTAATGGTAAAATGAAGAGAACTTTCAGTTGCTAAAGGTAAACTTGATGTGAAGTTGAAATATATTGCTGATGTTTTATTCTGACAGGTATTAGGGCAAGAGAGGTCGTTTGATGAACTTGACTGGTTTGCTTCTACTAGGAAGAGCCTTGAAGATAGAATATCTTCACTCGAAGGTAGTAGCAAGGTTGAAGAGAACGGCAAGGTGGGTAGCCTTGCTCGGTTGAATCTTTGGAAGCAGTCTTCATCTATTCCCATTGAAATCCAGAAGGTATGAAATAAACATCCCATCTTTGGAAGCAGTCTTCATCTATTCCCATTGAACTCATTAGCATCCCTTCTATGATATTAACCAGGATTTGGATGAATGTAAGAGATACCAAAAGGAAATTGAGTTCGTAGAACATGTCCTCAATATTTCCAGGACATTAATGTCATGAGTGCACACAATCAATAGCAAAAATCCCATCTCTCCTCTTATTTTAAGGTAAGTTAAAAGTAATAATTGTGTTACGGTATGCTTTTCAGCTCCATTTAGGACTTCTTTTTGGCATTATAAAAGTAATAATTGTGTTACGTTATGATATAAGAAAATTTTGTACTAGAAAATTTTATACAATTTCTTTGGTTTAATGAATTATTTGATATATCATGCCAATGCAGATATAAATGATAAGTTATGAGCATTTTGTGATGAGATCTGATGAGAAATGATAATGAATTACTTAATAAGTATAAAACCTTTTATAGTTTTATTTAGATGAAAATGCATCATGTTATATTATAATAATTTAATATCATCCTATGATTTTTTTAATAAGTATAACTTATTAAAAAATAAAAAAATTATGTGTATTTTATACTTGTATATCATATATCATGATTCATACAAGTATTATTAAATCATATATCATTAAAAATCAAGAAATGCCAAACATTGCATGATCATCTAAAAGGCACAAACAATACAATGTATGTTCAAAAGTGAAAACTTACATGTGGTAAATTAAAGTTCTTCTATCTTCAAATTTTACCACAAGATTTTTACATGAATTTGTGCTGCTAAGCTATTGTTTTCTTTCATAAAATATCACATGTAATCTATTTGCCAAGCTATCACACTTCAATCATACTTCCGAGCCAATCTATGTTACACTGGATACAACACCTCAAGTTCAGTTACCGATTTTGTGGAGAGGCAAAGATTTAGTTCAAGTAGCTACAAACTTGAGCAACCTAAATAATTTTTTTACTGTGATCACAACCATTTCTTGCCATATCATATGACAGCTAAATTCTATTAGTATAGCACAACCAGGAATATGTGCAAGAAAAACTTTTGGATCATCTCTACAGTATTTAACAATTAACCAGACTAAAGAAATCAAAGAACATCCTGCTACGTGAGGAGATACACAGACCTCATAAGTTAATGTTCCGCCACTTGAATCGGGTTGACGTAGTGGAACATTCAAGATAACGCCATTAGCAGAGAAAACACAAATAGCTCAAGGTCCTTGTTGTAAAAAGGATATGATCTTCATGGTAACATCCTGCAAACAATAACAGAGGTAATAACAGAAAGACATTAAGATATTTAAAGGATCAAATAAAGACGTATATGACAGAAAGATTTACAACAACTTAATATTCCATACAAAAGGTAATTTTGACTTTTTCTATTTATTTTATGAAAGAATCAGAATACAGCTATTTTTCAATTTATTCTATAAGATTGATCATTTAAGGAACAAGAAACAGGGAACAAATAAACTAGCTCAAGTTTTATAATCTCTGTAAACAAAGCATTGTTTATAGTGTTGAATCTCGTATTTTGATGATGAAACCAATTGATAATTGTTTTATGATTTAATTTGTATTTTGAGTGATGCAGGATACTTCGATCAAGATAAGATAATTAAAACAGGAAGAATCATGTTGGGCCGGAGGAAAACATGTCAGAAGATTGGACGTCGAGCCGGAGGATCGGTCGACGTATCGACATAAGGCTTCGGGCTATGGATTCGAGCATCGGGCCAAGAAGAGCAAATATTGTGCCAAGGATATCGGAGTTGTGGAGTCAACTGGCCGATTGGGCAATAGGTCGCAAGAGAGGACAATGCGTTGAGGGACCAATGACATGCCGGACAACATGATTCAAGCTTAGTAATAATTGTCTAGATCGAAATGTGTTTTATATGTGCAGGATTAACTACGGTAGCAAAGCATGAAGCAAAATAAAGTCCCGGAGTCAAGGACGCAATTTCGTTGGGAGTTCGAGAGTTCGTCGGAAGTCCGAATGTTCATCGAAAGTCCAACTGAGAAGCTCGTCGGAACTCGCCAAGAAAATCGTCGTGAAGCCCAGGAGCTTGCCGGGAGTCCGCCGGAACATTGCCGAGAGATCGCAAGAAGATCGCCGGAAGCTCGCCGAAAGAAACCAAGACATAGGGAGGACTTGTTTAGCTTAAGAAATATCTTAAATTTCGTAATTAGCACATAATTGGGATTGAAATTGGGGCAACCCAATTAGGGGTCAGTTAGGCCCATGTAAGGACTGTGTTGGGCCGAATGAGAGGCCCAAACAGTGTCCCAAGAAGTGACATCGTCGTGGCAAAGTCTTCGAGACTGTGTCAGGCGATGGTACTGCTAGTATGGGCGGTTGTACCGCCCCTGGCAGGGTGTCAGGCGGTGGTGCCGCCCAGTGTTAGAACTGACACTGGCGGTGGTACCGCCCATACCCGGAAAACCCGGGATGAGATGTTTTTAGGCTCCAAGTTCGAATCAACTCGAAGCCTATAAATACCCCTCTCATCCCTGGTTAAAACACACAAGTATTGAGAGTAAAAAAGGAAAGAAACACTGCTGCAATCTTGTGTGAGCTCCTCTCAAAGTTCTAAGTGTTAGAATAGTTTGAGAGAGGAGTAAGTGGGGGTGTAAGGGTTATCTCCTAAACCCAATAAAAAGAGAATGTTGATCTTCGCTTATTAAAGGAAGATCGATAGTGGATGTCAGTGGCCTCGACGGAAGAGGAATCGACGGAGTGGATGTAGGTCACGACGACCGAACCACTATAAATCAGTTTGCATTTACGTCGAGTAATTTACTTTTATAGCAAACTGCCTCTCCTCCTTACTGTGCTTTTACAACGCCTACGCTCGCATAAGCTTTCAAGTTATCTTTACGAAACGATTTTCGTCGAAAACGATTTTCGTCGAAAACGATTTTATCGTACGAAGGTTTTTTAAACCGACGTAGTTTTTACCGCTGCACTAATTTACCCCCCCTCTCTTAGTGCCGACCCCGCTCTTGATCCTAACAATTGGTATCAGAGTCTCGTTTTCTCATTTGGTTTAACCCCCAAAGAGAAATTGCTCTTTTTTGCTTTCAAGAGGGTTACTCTCTCATTCGTCCTCCCTTATCCAATGAGACGGACTATACTTATTGGAAAACTCGAATGAGAGTCTTCTTGCTTTTTTTTATATTTGAATTTATGGAATATTATCGAAAGTGGTTTTAGAAGGTCAACTCTTCCAATAAACCATTGAAATAATTTGGAGAAGAAGACTTTTTCCTTAAATGTTAGAACTATGAACGCTCTATTTTACACTCTGGATAAAACTGAGTTTAATCGAATTTCTATGTGCAAAACGGCATTTGACATATGGCACACTCTCGAAATCACACACGAAGGCACTAATAGAGTAAAAGATTCGAAGATTAATTTTTTAATGGATGATTTCGAGCTGTTTCAAATGAAACTAAGTGAGAGCATTGGAGATATGTACACCCGTTTTACGAATATCGTTAATAGTTTAAAAGCTCTTGGTAAAAGCTTTTCGAATTTTGAATTTCTAAAAATTGGAATTCGAAAATAACGGCTATTCAAGAATAAAAAAATTTGAATACTTTTTTTGATCAAAGAACTTATCGGGTCTCTAATGACCTATGAAATGACGTACAATGCACGTGAAGAACTCAAAAACCAACTTCCAAAGAACATGAAGGATTTCGGACTAAGAACAATCGAAGACCACTTGAGCATAAGCTCTAAGTGGTGGTGAACTTGAACTCATCACTATGAAATTTAAAAATTTCATTAAAAAAAAATTAAAGAACAAAAAGAACGGAACTATTTGCTATGAACGCAAGAAGAAGTTGGCAAAAGACAATCGAGCTCCTCCGAAGACGAGGAGAAAATCGACAAAGGCGAGGTGGTAAACTACACCTTAACGACATTCGACGATGAGGTAATAAAAAATACCTTTAATTTATTTCGAAATTACATAATGCTTTTCATGAATTATTTTTAATTTAGTTTAAAATTAATTTTCTTAAAAATTACATGTTTAATAATGAAAATACAAAAATTAGGAATCATGCTTATCATTCTAGTAATTTTAAAAATAATCATAAAAATTACATGTTTATGATAAACAAAATAATTTTGATATTAAATGTTACGAAATCATGTTTAATGAGTTTATCTTTCTAAAATTATGTATGATGATTCTTGTGATTTATGGACTATCGATTTTTACCATAATGAAAGTAGCTTTTTCGATTTTAAAAATGATGCATGTTTTGATTTAACATAAAAAAATGTATGCTTATATGAAATAATGTAAGTATCATGCTTGATGATTTTATATTTAATTAAGCATGATGATTTGATCTTGATGATTTCCATGATGATATTTGCTCTTTCGTTTTTTAAACTATGATGCATGATTTTTATACGAAAAACTTGAGCATGTTTATATGAAATCAATCACTTAACATGAAATACATAGAAAGGAAAATATATTATCATTGGAATTAAAATAGTGAATCTATTTATGTTATGAGTTTTGTGAATCTCCTGAAAATGATTTTGATTTGACGATTTGAATTTGAATGAGCTTTAACTTGATTTTTCGAGACTTATAACTTGAGATTCTCTTTATATGAATCAAGATTTTTCATTATTCTCCTATTGAATTTAAATTTAAATTTTCTATTGAATGAGTCAAGATTATTTTCTATTTAAAAGGAGATTTGTCAGAATGGTTCATGGTCTTTTAGTATTCATGATCTTGATAATTATGTTTTTGAAACTTTATGTAAATCAAGATTGTTCATCATGATTCTCTCATTTTATCAAAGAGAATATTTTTTAAAATGAATCATAAGTTGTTTTCTCTTGATTTTTCAATACCCACAATTTGAGAAAATGTACTTTGATGCTCGGAACATTTTATGTATAAATTGATTTTTTTCTCTTATAATTCAATACTCCTTTGTTAGCTTGATTGATAAAACATGAGATTATGTTTATAATATAAATTTATTGTTCTCATAATGTGAAAATTGATGTAAAGGCAAAAGGATTACAAAATTGTATTCTTCCCCTCTTTTTACTAATGACAAATGGAGAGAATGATGCTATCTTGCACTTTTAAAAAATTACTAATGACAAATGAAAAATTACTAGCTTGCACTTTTAAAAAGAGATGAAAGAATGATGCTATCTTGTGAATTTTGCTATGTTACACATTTCAAGAAAATACAAAAATGATGTTATCTTGTACAGCAAGTTTGAACATCGTAAAGAAAAGCAAATATGCCAACTTGCATATCTTTAAATTTGCTAGCTTGTATGTTATAAAACTTGCATATCTAAAACTTGATAGCTTGTATGTTTTAAAATGATATAGCACTTGTTAAATTTTTGCTAGCTTGCATAATGATAAAACTGAAAATTATGTTTAATATACAACGATTTGAACTTGTATTTCTAAACACATAAGAATTGAACTTCTCCTTTTTGTTGATGACAAAGGGGGAGAAGTATGATCATGTTATGCATGATGATGTGTTGCAAATATTCGTGATGAAATTTGCAATGACTTGAATTCAGCTTGAATTCAAGGTTCTATCAATATGGCATATTGATAGGGGGAGGTTGTTTAAACTCCAAGAGTTAAGGTTAACTCCGTCATCAATTGGTTGTCATCATAAAAAAGGGAGAGATTGTTGAATCTCGTATTTTGATGATGAAACCAATTGATAATTGTTTTATGATTTAATCTACATTTTGAGTGACATAGGATGCTTCGATCAGGATGAGACAATTAGAGCTGGAAGAATCATGTTGGGCCGAAGGAAAACATGTCCGAAGATTGGATGTCAAGCCGGAGGATCGGTCGACGTATCGACAGAAGGCTTCGGGTCATGGATTCGGGCATCGGGCCAAGAAGAGCGGATATTACGCCAAGGATATCGGAGTTGCGGAGTCAACTGGCCGATTGGGTAATAGGCCGCAAGAGAGGACGATGCGCCGAAGAATCGGACGAAGCGTCGATGGACCAATGACATGCTGGACAACATGATTCAAGCTTAGTAATAATTGTCTAGATCGAAGTGTGTTTTACATGTGCAGGATTAACTACGATAGCAAGGCATGAAGCAAAATAAAGTCCCGGAGTCAAAGACGTGATTTCATTAGGAGTTCGAGAGTTCGTCGGAAGTTCAGTCGAGAAGCTCGTCGGAACTTGCCAAGAAGATCGTCGTGAAATCCAGGAGCTTGCTGGGAATTCGCTGGAACATTGCCGAGAGATTGTCGGAAGTTCGTCGGAAGATCACCGGAAGCTCGTCGGAAGAAACCAAGACATAGGGACTTATTTAGCTTAGGAAATGTCTTAAATTTTGAAATTAGCACATAATTGAGATTGGAATTGGGCCAACCCAATTAGGAGTCAGTTGGGCCCATGTAAGGATTGTGTTGGGCCCAATGAGAGGCCCAAATAGTATCCCAAGAAGTGACACCGTCGTGGCACAGTGTTCGAGACTGTGTCAGGCGGTGGTACCGCCAGTGTCAAAACTGACACTAGCGGTGGTACCGTCCATACCCGGGAAACCTGGGATGATATGTTTTTAGGCTTCAAGTTCGAATCAACTTGAAGCCTATAAATATCCCTCTCATTCCCAGTTAAGACACACAAGTATTGAGAGTAAAAAAAGAAAGAAACGCTGCTGCAATCTTGTTTGAGCTCCTCTCAAAGTTCTAAGTGTTAGAATAGTTTAAGAGAGGAGTAAGTGGGGGTGTAAGGGTTATCTCCTAAACCCAATAAAAGGAGAATCGAGTTGTAAGAAGGAGGTTGATCTTTGCCTATTAAAGGAAGATCGATAGTGGATGTCAGTGGCCTCGATGGAAGAGGAATCGACGGAGTGGATGTAGGTCACAACGACCGAACCACTATAAATCGATTTGTATTTACTTTGAGTAATTTACTTTTATAGCAAATTGCCTCTCCTCCTTACTGTGCTTTTACAATACCTACGCTCGCATAAGCTTTCAATACCGCTGCACTAATTCACCCCTCCCTCCCCCCCCCCCCCTCTTAGTGCCGACCCGGCTCTTGATCCTAACACATAGCAATTCAGAAATTTCTTTACAGTTAATGTAAGTCCAAAATAACAAGATATAAATATGAATATTTTCATATCCTATATGGTTACTGAAGTTCATGCCTGATTTATAACTGTCTGTATCTCATTGCTGATTAAAAGTAGACTGAGATATGGTTTCCCACTATTCCACCTATATCCATTCTGTTCTCACCCATAATGCCAGAGCAATATGATTCTGCATTTTAGTCTCATAGGGTTATTATTCATCAAAAACATAATGTTGTCAGTAACACCAAATAGCTCTTTCATAATGTCATTCCCTGTGGATCAAACTTTACCGAGCAAACAAAAAGGCTTCAACTTCAGCAATATAAATATAGATGGTGAATCATGAATGTAATGGATGCTAGCCAGGGAAACACCACAATGGGGCCAAGGGCGCCGCTATACTGCTGATTTTTGAAAGGCAAACCCCACTGGCTCAGCTTACTTTAGGCCTCAGGTTTTGGGAGGCCTTATACAAGACATAAAGTAACCTGTAACACACATATAGGGATCTTTTAAATTACTGTTTGTTGGCTGTGCTCATGTGGACCAATTTTTTTAGAAAAAGATCGGACTGAATCCATAATAATAAAATGTCAAACAAAGACCATATATTTTTCACACTCCTTGGTTGGTTTCAAGCAGGTGTATATTAGCAACAGATCCACAAGATAAATGTAGCCAAATGGCCTTCCACATTGGAAAATTTTAACCATGTTGAACATTTGCATCTTCTTAATCAGATTTTATCAGCATCGATGATGACACCAGACAATAGATGAGATAGTTTAGAGTTTTAAGCTTGATATGTTTTGTGTGTTCTTCACCAAAGCTGTTCACTAGCTCAGCCTACCTGATGTCACTCCAATTCCCACAGCCTACTTGCCTTAAGCATAATACACAATAATGATGCATTATATATGCTGGACAGTCTATAGTTGATTTTAGCATGCGGTAGACTACGTTGTTAATGGATTACAGCTGATAAAAATTTAGGTTCAAGGAAGCAGTACTTCACCAGAAGAAACATTGATGACATGAGGTGTGAAATTGGCACCAGCAGAGCAAACCACCATCTCTCCTGCATGATATAGTTTAAATAATTAGAGATTCTATAGTGGACCAACTTAATCGCGAAGAAGGTTTTCAAAATACTGGAGAAAAATCTCAAGGCAAATTGAGGAAAAACTGTCGCTAGTAAACTCTGCAGTCAACTAGTTCATAGATTTAGCAGATATGACTGGAGAATAACACATGGTATTGCAACATACAGCTCTATCAGTTCATTATCTTTAGGACATGAAATAATGCCAAAGACACTACGATCCACAGAGTTCGACCAAACATGTTATGTTGTTAACTACAAATAGCAGTTGAGATTGGTGTCCAGCATTTGAAAATGTCAACATCTGCTCTTACTATGGATACCACAAAACTACAAACCCTAGCTGAAAGGTACAGGTTCCCAATTGCCCTAGTCAACAACACCTGCCAGATGAGATCTGTGGAAAGGAATCAAGACAGATGGTCCCGTCACAGGTCACACGGACTTGTTTCACCTGCTTCACGAAGTCAAGTTGACAGCTGACTCAGATGGGAAGGAACAGAGAGAGAGAGAGGCACAATAAACCATTCTGGGTTCCAAGGAGGACACAGACACAATCCACAGAACCTCCATGAAAGCCAAAGGACGATCAACACGAATCAGCAACAGCAGAAAGAACAATGTTAACAAGAAACAAGAAAATTTTCCAGTTAGATCCTAAATTAACATCGATAGGCGTTCGATGCCGTGTTCAAGAATTGGGACGCGCGATTTCGGATGACAAAGGAAACGAAAAGGAAATCAGACGGTGCAAAACAGTCGCCCGATTTCATCGAAGGGGAAAGAAACAAGCCGGGAAGGGCAAGAAAGGCCAAGAAGGGATGGCGAATACCTAAAGACTCCATCGCTAGCCGGTAGTGTGGTGTCTTGCTCACCGAACCCGCTGGCCGCCCTCTACCCCGCTTCATCGCCGCCCCCACCGCGGCCTCCGACGTGTACTCGACGCCTGTCGGCACGGACGCCAAGATCAGCATCGGGTTCAGCGGCCGCAGCAGGTTCCCGTCCGGTCCATACTTCCTCGGCCGCCCCCTCTTCTGCTTTATCGGCTCCGTGACCGGCCCGACCGCGACTCTCGCCTGCGGAGCCGCCTCCGTCGCCACGGCAGGCAACCCACCGGTATCGCCAGCAAGATTCTCCTCCCTTGCGAGGCGGCGGTGGAGGCTGATATCTCCCTGACGCGTTGGCCACCGCCATGGCTGGAGAAGTTAACGCTCCTTCCCTGGTCTCCATGCGTAGATGAACCTCAAGAAACACTGAAAGAACCCGCAGACGAGGCTGGAAGGAGCTCTCCTTCGCCCGCCGGGTTCCGATCTTTAGGGTTCCTTCCAGCTCTCGCCATCGGAGGTCACCACCACGAGCTCCACTGCAGCAAAAATTAAAATAAGAAAAAGGAACAGAGATTTCGTTCAAAATTCTTCGCTAATTTTTCATGCCTCTTCTAATCGATATGGATTGCTGCCGGTTTCAGACGACAATAAAAACAAAAAGAGGAAGAAAGGAAGACACGAGACTGAAGATTTCAGACGACAACAAAATCAAGAAGAGGAAGAAAGCAAGCAAGAGAGGAGGAGAGAGAGAAGAAATTATTATTGGAACTGCAAAAGTCCGGGTGAGAAATGTAAAAGAAAGACATAATACTAATAAATATGATATAACAACTCGATTATTTTAACGATTAGCGTTACAAAAATCGAAATATACCGAACCGGGAACTGAAATGTTATTATTTGTTAGAAAAACAAGAAAAAACACGGAAATATGATTTGATGAGAGGAAAGGATGATGTCAGCATTGCATAGGTGTGTTCGCCTGGACGGAATCCAACTGAATCAGCCATAGAAATTTTCGGGACTGGATGTAGCGTAGCCTTTGGCACGTAACCCTGGAGATTTTCCGAGTTGGTTCAGCCATGTTGTCTTTTGGGCACGCCGCGTAAGATTTATGTTGTCGTGTTGTCGGAGGCCTAGAAAGCGTTGAAAGGTTGACCAACGGTCGACCAGGAGTTGACCCCAATGCATGAAAATATACATGGAATCTTCGATTTCTCACTTCCTTTCCCGTTACGTACAAAACCCTGAAGGAAGAGAAGCCACCAACTGGCGGTGCATACAGACCAGGAAGCTAAGAACATGACTTGATCAACCCCAAGTTGTACAGGTTTCTCCTAACTAAACTGCCAAGGTAGAACAACCCAGTGCCGACACCACCCAGAGATGCTTCCCTGTCGGTTGACTCCTTGCGGCAGAATCGCGGCCGTTGCTCCTCCTTCACCTTGAGGTGATCAAAACCAATCCTCAGTCGGACGGCCTCGATCGCCTTGGGATCCGCGGCTTGCCCGGCGGCGTCCGTCACGTAGAAGACATCCGACGCCAAGTCGCCTTTCGTCGACGCCTCTGCTCTCGTCACCAGAAGCCCGTTCTCCCGGAAGGTTCGGGTTACATCGGAAAGGAGCCCCGGCCGGTCCTCGATGCAAAGCTCCAATCTCGTGCCCTGTGATCATCCACAAGATCAGGACTACTAATCTTTTGCAGGAAGTAGGATGCGTTAAGGCTTCGGTTATTTACCTCTGATGCTCTCCTTTCGATGGCGGCTTGCAAGCATTGGATCACTCGGTGCCTCTCAGCTTCTGAATCGATGGGGCTACCATTCTTATGCCTTATGTAGAACTCCTGAACGGATCACAGGTCGTAATTAGCCCGAAAGACTAGGAAAGACAGAAGATTTGTCCCAGTTTGTGGATCATGAGCTGTTGAGGAAAAGATCGAACCTGATGAGCTGAATCACCATCAGTGTCGATGGTGCCGTGAAACACTACATACTGCATGTCCGTTAGCGTCCACACGATGTCGAACAGCAGCTTCGGTCGGTCGCGACACTGCACGTTGACGACGGAGTAGCCACGCTCGTCCCAGTTCTGGACCGAGACTAAGGTTGATGAGGCAGGAGCCGATGGACAGCGGTCGTAGTCTCGGTCGGCGAGCATCAGCTGGTGGAGTCGACTGTCGGGGTGGGCGACGGCCATGGAGGTGACAGCCGTCTTGCCGCTGCGGACGCCATGGTCGCCCTTGAGGACGTGGCGGAGGCGGGACTCGATGCGGTGGATCCTCTGCGCATCATCGAGGGGCGAGCCGGAGAGCTGGTCCTTGAGGAAGAGGATGCACGCGACGCGGCCATCGTGCGTCCACACCGTGGCCTCCACCACGTCGCATTGAAGGTCGGCAAGCACGGCGAAGACTTCGGAGAGGAGGCCCGGGCGGTCCGTCCCCGTCAGCTCCAAGGCCGTGAGCCCTTCGCAGCGGTGGCTTCTGTTGATTTCCGGGTTCCCCGTGTCCAAAGACTGTATTTTCAGGCCACCGTCAGAAAATAAGGTGGGATGTTTCGGCCGCGTTGTCGAAGCGAGGGGAGGAGGAGAAAGTTCTACACCTGCTCGAGGTAGGAGATGACGCTGTCATCGGTGAGCTTGTTGCCGAACTGGTCGGTGACGTGGAAGACGTCCATGAACCAGCGGCCATCGGAGGAGATGTAGGCCTTCTTGACAGAGAGGTTGAGGTCGGTTAGGACATGGATGGCTTCGAGGAGAACGCCGTGCTTCCTCGACGCGCTGTCAACCTGTCGTTGGTTTCCATTAGAACCACAAAAGAACCGAACCATGCGGAACTACGACTCCTTACCTTGACGAGAGTTGCGAGCGGGCAAACAGCATTGTCGATGACGACCCTACAGCGATACAACAAATGAGAAAGATGATCATTACACTGTGTCAACGAGATTTCATTTCTTTTTCCTGGCAAAGATCGGTTTACAAATCGAACGAAAATTTGAAGTTGAAGAAAGATTGGATTTTTATAGGAGATAAAACCATAGGACTTGAAGCAAAAAAAGAAAACAGAGCTTTAAAAGCTCCATTAAACTTACTTAGGAGTGTTCATCCTGATGACGAGCTTCTCGTACTCATCCAAATACGCCGGCCTCTCCATAACCCCTGTTGCTCCGCTTTTCACAGCTTTATCTCCGGCAAGAGGACGGGGAGGACACGAAAGAAGAAGGCGTTCGAAGAATCCGCCGCTGCCTTCGGTATTTGAAACCCCTTCAAGAGCACCAACCGGACCGAGCGGGGGCCACATGAACCCGATGGGGCCCAGCCGCAGGGACAAGTGAGGCGAAGACAGCGACGCGGGGACTCGCGTGCGACAACGTGGGCTAAGCCGGGTTCGATTCGGGGCCGCAATCTAATTCCGATGCCTGTGAGCATTCTTAATTGCTGCTTTCCACGTAATCGAAGAGCCAAATCCACAGAACACTGAATTCAGGAACTCCTGTTGCATCCACTAGTTAATGATTCATGCAAGACCAGTCTTAATTAGAGCACGCGTGGGATGATCCGGCGGCATGAAAGATCAGATATAATAACTGCTCCATTAAGAAGCACGACCACCGTAGTTGGGAAGAGATGGAACTCCACAAAGCCTTCCGCACGACCACCGTCGATGCCGACATGTTTGCAGCAGTAATTAACGTGTGTCGGACTCGTTATTATTACGGCAAGCATGGAGTAAGGATTATAATAGCGCAGCATTCAATGCAGCCATACGGTGTGGTGCGGCTAAACTGCTCTCTCTCTCTCTCTCGTGCATGTTCGACGCCTCCGTCGTGCGTCGCACAACCTCGTTCATGGCGGAGGAGTGAGCACAGACTGGAGCAAGGCTGGGCGTCGACCCACGGCAGGTTTTGTCAACTCGCAACGTGCTGCAATCTGCCCGCGGAAATGTCACGTTCTGTTCACGAAGGATCTAAATTTATGTGCTGCAGATCTCAACATAATCTTACTTCTTAATGACGATTATTTAGACTCAGAAAAAAATACATATTGATTGATCTGTTGGTGGTCGTCGAGAGCTCAAAGAACGAGTTTTGTGAACTATCACCGGTCGTATGACCCCAGCAAACTATAAGAGCCATTTGCCCCTCCTCCATAGTATATGATAAGTGAGGAATAACACGACTCACACGAAAGCATCGCACGGTGGTACGTGATTGACATGTCAAACGTTAGAAAAATCATATCGATTACACAAGGCTCGCACATGATGATCGGATCCGAAAACATGTGATCGTCGCTAGTACTACGTGATCGAGCAATCGATCATCTTCATCATAACTCATAATCAGCACCGTTCGATTAGTCCAACTAGTTTGAACTTCAAATATTAACTTGATCGTCAAAGAAATATTTGTCGGGATTTCTCGACTTAATTTTTTAAGTTGAACGCAAATATAAATAGTGATTTAGACTGAGAAACATACTTGGAACAGGTCTCAATAAGAATCACCGTCACCACTCGGACAATCAAAATATGCTGTATAATGAATTATTTCATTTCCAACTGCATTTGATTTGCTAGTCAATTAAAATCTTCACCCAAATATGCCCTGAATCAAATAGTTCACATGAGGCCCATCCGGTCCACACAACGCTCAGCCCAATAGTGACTCTATATGTACCTTTAGCCTCTATTTAGGCTTATTTAATATCAAGTCTAATCTAAGGTGATCGACATATGGCATTTCACAACTATACATTCACTTAACCTTATATATATATATATATATATATATATATATATATATATTCCAAAATGCATCCTAACTCGGTGATTCTAAACCGCATGTCCTCAAATGCTTAGTTTCAAAGGTTAATGATCATAAGTTCATCAAGTTCCCATAAATCAAAAATAGGTCTTCTCATACTTCCGACGTGAGGATAAATTAAACCAGAGGGTTCCACAAGTTTTCTATAGATAACGAGTAGGATCAAGTTCGAAGTCAATGATCAACAAGCTATTAAAGTCCATAATTATATTAGAGAAGCCTAATTATAGAATCCTCCACATCCACTTTGTCTTTCATCATCAGGTCACTCAAAAGGCTGAATATAACTGCACGAAACCAAGGATGCAAAGAGAATACTCTGCCTCGCCAACGTACTACCCTCTACCATGAACTAACTTGCAGAACAAAAGAATGATTGCAAAAGGAGGATTCTTTAAATTTGCAGGTAAAATGGTGTTACAATATTACTGGTTTCACTGCAATTCAGGTGCTTTAATTTAGACTTCGAGTATGCAAAGAGAAGTTTAACCCTCGGCCAACCATGTGTTCTTTGTTAACGAGGAACATGAATCCTATGCCCTACCAGAACCAGTGGCCTTAGGTTTATTAGTATTTCCTGCTGCTTTCCAACCATGCAACCCCACAGCTAGCGAGTAGCAAGGATCGTCAAACCGGGTTGAGCGAAATGAAAGCTGTGATCGCTTAGGGCCAGTTTGAGCTTGTTGAATCATCCTTTCCAAGGTACCATTTAAAGCTGCGTTTATGTTGCAAGCAGTGTCGAGTCCTTGTATAGAAAAGAGGTACCGAGGGAAAATGGAAAAGCTTTGCATCGTAACTCAGCTGCCGTTTAATTGCAAGTTGCAGCTGCGTTGATGGAGACATATCACGATTCTTTCAAAAGATTCACCGGTCTCAATCGACGTGAGAGCCGGTCCTTCGTCCAGTACAAGCCAATGATGGAAGCTGGAGCTTCAACTCAGCCAGCTGCAGGTGAGGGAAGAACAACGGATGATTCCAAAGCGGTCTCCATCACTCACATGGATTCCCTCTTCGTGGTTGGCAGTCGCAGCTGCTAATAAAAATAGCTCCCGGGATGCTCGCTGATGGAAACATTAGTTTAAGCGCTGGGTGCTCAAGAGCTTTCTGATCTGGTCTTCTCTTGGAGGTTGAGGTGCAGCTCTCATGGCCTGCCTGCCTCCGGCTCTCAAAGTGGACTTTGTCGAAAGCGAAAAGCCCACGGCATTGTGTTTGGATTCGAGGCAGACGTTGGTGCCGTTCACATGGCCGCGGCTGCTTCCTCCGGGTGGTCCACCTGAATTGAACTCGGTGCATGCCACATTAGTTTATGCGACAGTGTTAAATGGCATGGCTCCTTGACAGCAAGGAAAGGATTATTATTGTTGCGGGTGGCATTATGATCACCGATTGTGGAGCTTTGAGTTGCTGCTGCTAACAGTCGCTTCTGCAATGTCCTTGTCCACTGAGGATTCTCCATTCACTGTTGTTAATGAAGAGAGAGATAGAGAGAGCACGAAAACCGGAGGACCGGTGGGCGTGCCGTGTCGGCGCACCACACGCGCCGGGCAAAGCTCTCGCCTCTCGAAGCGCGCGTGCGGTGCATGCGTGTGGATGACGTGAAGACCCGACCTCCTCGCTTTCCGCCTCGGCAACAGTTTCGTTTGGCCTCTGCGTTCTTCTCGCTTCATCCTCACCCTTCATGAAGACTGCATCATTTTGACGTTTAGATATCGCCGAAGTGAGCTCCAGCATCATCTCCGGCGCATGTCCATGATTCTGATATATCCCGTCATCGGTTTCCGACGTCGCCGGTTTAACTGCACGCACTTGACGTTCAAAATGCTGGCACACGCGTGCTGCCGAGATTCTAATATTGGCATTTGCGTCAACTCCAATTTCTATTTACCTCTATGTAATAATGATGCGATTGCGAGGTTACTCACTCCTTGATTTGAAGATCGATATAATGTGTTGTAGTCCACCAAATTAGACCCGGATAACTTAATTGCCTAAAGAACAACACAAGTAGACTAGTATTTATTTTCTTTACTGTTCCTATTATTATTCGTGGGATAACGATGGTGACAAAGATATGGTTCAGGCTATTCTAAAGGGAGAGTCTCCCGCAAACACACACCTGAATCGATCCTCCTCGATACCATATCGCATTCTGAGCCACTCCCTCGTCCCTGGCAACAAGACCAATGGTGAGGAGAAGTAGCTGCTTGAGCTCCTTATCCTACGCGATCAGTAAAACTCCTTCCTGAGTTCAGCCTCCAATGTCTTCTTGCGATGTTTCCCACCTGCACGGTGTACGATGATCCATCAGACGTGCTGCAAATTTTCAGCTTTAGTTTCGCGTCTGGTAGCTCTTCCCCTCGAGCCGCAGGTGTTCTCCCTGTCATGTACCGAGTTCTTGGCCAACGTCAAAGGATCGCATTGGGCGGCGGCACTCGCGTTGGAGCACCGAAAGAGGGGCGGTGGGGATTTGCTGTCTCGACTCGAGACGGTCCTAGGTTCACACGAGATGAGATGGCGGCTTCCGGTAGGTCGAGCATGCAGAGCCCAGAGCCGCGTCGGTGGTCCCCACAACCTACACCGTGCTCTGCCGCACGGTCCGGTGGGAAGACTCGGTGGTCGGGGAGGTCTTCCTGCTTCGTCTGAGACGGCCATGACCGCGGAGGGAGGAAGGGCGGGGTTGGCGCCACCGTTAATGATGGTGGTCCTCCCGAGATTTGAGGCGGCCTCCGTGACAACTCCCGACCACCCCCGCCGACTATTATTTTACCACGATAAAGCCACCACATGCGTCGCCTGCCGGGCCTCCGCCATGGCGGACGAATCCCCCGGTTGTTTCGAGGTGAATGACGAAAAGGCCACTGTGGCGAGTGATCCGCACATCAGACCGTGGAAAGCACTCGCGTTTCCCGGCAGGGTAGGAACGTAAATAATGCACAACTTTCGGGGCGGTTGGCGAGTGAATGATTGGTCTTTAGCGAGAACACGATCGCTAACCTAATCTGATGTCGACGTAGCTGACCTTGACTCGATCGAGACATGGATGGAGGAGTTGGTGCACCAGATACAAAGGCTTTTGGTGTATGCTTTGCAGGATAAGAGCTACAGAGAGCGAAACATGAGGAGCTACGTACAAGCGGAAACGGCGGTGTCTCATCACAGTAAGGAGGGGACACGGAGGAAGTAGAACAGGAATCAGAAGCAGGAGGTGGTGGTGATCACCCAAGGAAGGGAGAGACAGAAGGCGGTAGGGGTTTCGGGAGATGGAAACAGAAAGGGGACTACAGACGTTGACAGGGTCGACGGTGTCTTACCAAAACCCTATCCTGGATTCATCTCCTTCCTTGCTTTGACATACTCGAACGCTGAGTCAATCCCTAAACCAGTTCCGAACCTGCACCCTTCCTCTTCCTCCGACGAAACCATTCCGACAGCAGCCACTACTTATACCCAATTTTCCAAGGAAAGAATGAGGAGATGGAGGAGTTTGGCTTTCCCTCTCTCTACGGAGCAGTGACCTGACTGCGTGCTAGAAAGCAAGGAAGAAAGGAAAAGAGACGGCAGACAGACAGACGGCCGCCTCGCTTTCCTTCTTTTTCTTCTCTTTCTCTGCTAATCAATCAAACTCTTTTATCGGCTTCGTTCATCCTTCACCTGTTCAATCGTTCTTTCTTTCTTTCTTCCTGCTTTCTTCTGCTGGACTGTTTCAATTCTCACGTCCATCCAAGTTGTGTTGTATCGGCAAAATAATTTGAGCGAGAAGGAAATCTATTGCACAGGAAATGGATCCGATGACGGCATCCACACATGGCCACCATCTCCCTCCCTTCCGCGCACGAGATTTCCACCACCTCCAGCATTCGCCGCAAGTACCCCAACACTTCCAAACGCAGCAGCAGCAGCAGCCCAAGATCGAAGAAGAGCACAGCAGCCTCCACCGCGGCAACATGGATGACAGCAGCAGCAACAACAACAATAACTTTATAGGTAGCAACAGTTCGAACAGCGCTGACGGAAAGGAGCAGGCGCCGATGACATCGCCCGGCAGCGGCGGTGCAGAGGGGGAGATCAATCGCAAGCCACGGGGCCGGCCGCCAGGCTCGAAGAACAAACCGAAGCCACCGATCATCATCACCAGGAACAGCGCCAACGCGCTACTGTCCCACGTGATGGAGATCGCCGGCGGGTGCGACATCTACGAGAGCGTCGCCACTTTCGCGCGCCGGAGGCAGCGCGGCGTCTGCATCCTTGGCGGCAGCGGCACCGTGATCAACGTCACCCTTCGCCAATCGGCCTCCCCCGGTGCCGTCGTCACCCTCCGTGGCCGGTTCGAGATCCTCTCCATCTCCGGATCCTTCCTGCCGCCGCCGGCGCCACCGGCCGCCACAGGAATGACCATCTATTTGTCGGGCGGGCAGGGACAGGTCGTCGGAGGGAGCGTGGTCGGGCCGCTGATAGCATTGGGCCCCATCATCATAATGGCAGCGTCGTTCGGCAGCGCCGCCTACGAGCGTCTCCCCCTCCCGGAGGAAGAGGGTCTACAAGCGCAGGGGCCACTTGGATCACCAGATTTTGTGGGGCAATCGCCGCAGGCCCAGCAGCAGCTGCTGCCCGACCCCAACAACCCGCTCTTCCACAACCTGTCGCCGAGCTTACTCAACAACATGCAGTCGCCTGCGGACGCTTACGGATGGGGCGCCGGAGGAGTTCGTCCGCCATATTGATTCGATTAAAGTTTGCACTCGTTCACTATCTTGCTTTCTTTTCTTCCCTTCTGTTCTTTCTCAGTTGGATCGTCTTCAGATGGGGTTTGTTCTCGTTACTTTGGCTGCTCTCGTTAGGTTGACTCATCTTAGAAATAGCTTGTACAAATCCGGAGATTCTTAGTGGCTGAACTTTGTGAACGAAACGCTTAATTGATGAATATGTCATATGGGGGAAGAAGAGAATGGAAGAATTATGAGTCTGTTTCTTTTCTTTTCTCTCCAATTAACTGCGTACATCTCCCATGCACAGAGAGTTCCGTTCATCCTTTTCGACAGAAGGCAGAGTGAGAAAGAAAGGATCAAGCATTGTACTTGAGCTCTAGCATCACTATCTGTTGCTTTGAAGACCACTCCGGTTTCCACAACTCAGTTCATCACTTCTAGACTCCATTCCTAAAGCTCTCCATCATCTTGTCTAATGGCATTCATAAGCTCTTTTACAAGACATTACTGTCATACACGACTTTTGGTCTTCACAAACTCCTTACCCGACAATACTCCTGTCTTCAGCCATTCTTGAAACAAAACCTAGCAAATTGTCCATTTGCACTGACATTTTACGATGCTGCTGCTTCTTCTTCTTCTTCTTCTGTGGTACGAGGGAATTCCTCTTCCTGTCCCGTTGACAGCAAGAGGGTCAGATGGCCAAGCAAAGTCTGGTACGTTGGAGTAGCAACAAGGAGTAATGGAGGACTGTCCTACACGTGCATTCTTTCTCATCGGCTTCTTCCCGAGGCAAACCAAGCAGCTTGAAAACAAGGCATCAAGTAGGGGTGCAAACCTACTCTGCCTCTCGCATGAAGAAGAAGCAGCAGCCACAGCGGCAACAGTAATGGCAGAAACAGCACACGCAGAGGGGTCGACAGACATGTATATGTTTAACCTCCTCCGTACATTACTGGCCAGCTTCCACATAGAAGACTTATCTTCTTCTTCTTCTTCTTCTTCTTCATCAAAATTGGTCTTCAAACTTCAATTGAAGACTTTTGTTCTTGACGATCTTTCAACTCTCTTCGGCCATTGTGTGGGGAGAACGATCGGCCATGTTTCTGCTACTGAATTGTCGATTTTATGCCTTTTTGTTTTCGTCATATCCTCTTCATGTTAGTCAAATTATATTGCAAAGTCAAATGGTCGTTCATCAAATTTCAGGTCTGATTTTAGAGTATGCAATTTAGGTTTATGCAATTGCTCCCATGCATTATATCTCTCATTGGTTGCAGTTTTTCTCATAAATTCCAACAATACATCTGTTTTATTTCTTTTCTATAGGGAAACATTCCAATGTACATGTATTTTAGAGCTTTAGGATCGCATTGAATCAATCTTTTTTTTTTTCTTTAGTTTATCTTAGATATGAAAGTTTCTAAATATTTTTTTTATTTTTTAAATAATACAAGATACTAAGTTACATTAGGAAATCGAGATATCATGATCATATTATTGTTATATGAACTTGTCTGAAACTTAGTAAGATCAATCGTTCTTTTGAGAATTCATGGATTTGTCAGTGACAAGGTGTGCATAATGTGAGAGAAAGCCTTATATTCTACATCAATTGTAGAAAGAAAGATCGATTATTGTTTCTTATAACACTATGAGATACAAGTAGAATCATATAAAAAGATAATTAAAAATCGATCTATGATTATTTAAATCACCTCTTAAATTAGCATTTGCATAACAATGTAATTCAAAATAAATAGCATTCTTGTATAATAATCTCAAATAAAGGTAGAATTTATATATTTTAAGATTACCTTTGCTACATCAAAATGTAGCTTACAAGACTAACTAAAATTACAATATCTGGTCTTGTAATTGTTAAGTAAAAAAGACTACCAACATAATTATAATCTAGTTTTATTTTTGCATCAAGTGGCGTGGCAACTTTTTTATTTTTGTTAATTCGAAACTTTTCAATAATTTTCTTTACATAGCTTGTTTAAGAGATAAATATTCTTTCTTTTGTATTCATTATCTCTAGGCCAAGACAAATATTGAGCTCCCACAGGACTTTCATTTCAAACCAAAGAAAAAGATCATTACGAAACTTTAAAATCTCTACTTTGTTATTACCGATAATGATTATATTATCCACGTATAGAAGAATAATAATATATAAGCTTCGTTTCTTTTTCACAAATAAACTAAGATTTGAATGAAAGGAAAAATAACTACAGAAATATAAGTATTGAGTAATTTTTTCATGTCATACTTTATGAGTTTGCTTTGATCCATAGAGAGTCTTTTTTGAGCTTGCAAATATAACTTAATTTGAAAATAAAAAATATCATCATAGTTGCTCTATATAAATATCTTTATTAATTTCATTAAAGAAGAAGGTATTCTCCACAAGGCTTCCATCAAAGATTAGCTACTATAGCAATAACTATCATAATAAATGTCATCTTAGCCATAATACTAAAGGTTTTCTTATAATCTTCAGTATATATTTTTAAAAATCATTTTCTTATACTTTCATCTGTATGTTTCATCTTATAGACTTATTTACAAGTAATTAGATCTACATTATTCGTAGGCTTTAACATAAGATTTTAAGTTTTATTTTTATAAAGTGTCTTCATTTCTTTATCCATGACATCCTCCAACTTGTTAACACCTTTGGCTTTATTAAAACAAAGTAGGATTAAGATCATTAATTGATTCAGAAAAATCATAATGATATATGCTTACATTGTCTCCGTCTTTGTAATGTACTAGTTTGATAATTATTCTTTTTTATCTTCTTAATCTTGAAAATTTTCTCTTTATAAGTATTATTACTCTTGGTATCACTTTGCTACATAATTGGTGATTAAGAATAACTATGAGTGGATGTAGATGAAGAAAAAGAAAAAGAAGAAGAAGAGCCATAATCCATAAGAGCACTAGATGATAAAGAGAACTCAATCACAGGTTTTGAATATATATATATATATCACTTTCATTATTGTGATTAATATTAAAAAAACTACTTGTGGAGGATTATAAGAGCAAATTTCATTAAACATAATATCTTGATATACCATATACGTATATGTTTGTGAATTCATATATTTTTATCATTTCTTCCTTTCATCTAGACTATAAAGATGGATTTAAACCTTATTATTAAGCTTATTTCTTTTTGAATGAACATAGTATGGAGAATCAAATACTTTGAAATATTTAGCATTTGTTTTCACTCCAAATATGGCTCATATAGAGACTTCAGTTTGATTAAACTGAGAAAGATTTAATTAATAATATAAGTTACATATGTCATACTTTCTATTCATAAGGTTTTATGTAAATTTTTCGTATTAGCTTAATACTTATAAGTCTCTACGAGATGTCAAATCTTTCATTTTACCACATTATTTTGTTGTGGTGTATTTATATAAGTGAGTTACATCTTAATACACACTCGTCATTTGATGAACTAAGGAGTCTCTCATTCATATCCTAGTTTATTTATAAGAAAATAAAAAAAGTCTATGTGTTATTATTCTTCTACATATGTGGATGATATGATTATCATCAATAATAATGAAATAAAAATTTTGATGATCTTTTTCTTCGATTTGAAATGAAAATCTTGGGGGGAACTTAATATTTTTCTTGATATGGAGGAAATAAATATAAAAGAAGGCATATTTATATCTCAAATAAATTATATAAGAAAAGTTATTGAAATATTTAAAATTAATAAAAGTAAGATTCCACTACTTAATGTAAATATAAAGCTAAGTTGTAACAATTACAAGATTCTTTTTAATCCTCAATTTTTTACTTTTATTGATAGTCTCATCTATTTAATAATTACAAGACCAAATATTATATTTTCAGTTAGTTTTATAAATCATTTTTTGTAACCTTCGAGAAAGTCACATCTTGATGAAATCTTAAAATATGTGAATTCTCTTTGATTTGGGGTTATCCTATAAGAAGGGTATTTATCTTAAATTATATTATTATGTAGATACTGATCTAGGAGTTGATTTAAATAATCATAGATCCACTTCTAACTATGTTTTTTTTTTAAGACGATTCTACTTGTATCTCATGATTGATAAGAAACACAATCGATCTCTATTTCTATAACTAAAGTAGAATACAAAACCTTCTCATTTGCCACATATATGACTAAGACGTTTAATTGAAAATGCTTATAATCAAATTAATAATTAATTATTTTATAATATGATAATAAAAAAATCTTAAAATTAATTATAAATCTAATTTATTATTAAAAAATAAATATATTAAAATTGAATATAATTCCATCCAATATTCCGCAATGATGCATTTGCTGACAAGGCAAATGTATTCCCCTAGGACTACTGGTGCAGACGATGGAAGTTGAACCTAAGTGGAAGAAGGCAAACGAAAGCTATGGATTTCTGGTGATGAAAGGTTGCAGGCACATAAAGCACCGGTGGGCCATCTTCATGTTTGGCCACATAAATTCCATTACCCGTGACATTGACTTTGCTGCATCCAACTAATGTTTTCCGTCACGTCGAGGTTCAACTTGATGAGTCTAAAGAGCTCAGGAACAAACGAGAAGAATCACTTTAACTTAGCTGCACTGTGCGCACCGAAAGAGGTTTACGACAATGACAACCACCTCAGTCTTATCAGATACAATTGTAGTGTAAGCAGTAAAAGCGATGATCAAAGGGGAGGGGCACTTTGACTTCTCTTGGCTGAAGGATGACGAGATAGAAGATAAGATCTTTCTAACTAAACGATGAAATTTTTCTATTCTGTTGAGGAAAATCCTCTATTTTGTTAGAGAAATCCTTCCTCCTAATTTGTATAAATAGGAGAGGGAACATGTTAATAGATTCAAGCTAAAACTATTTCATTTCTACAATAAAGCTTCTTCAATTATTGTTCTTATCTTCTATTATTTCTATCATGGTATCAGAGCTGCTTGCCTAGAGCAAGCTCTCTTCTCGCTGCCAATTCATCATTGGTGTTGCCACTCTGCGCCAACGTTCGTTCCCTTCCGCTACGGCATCTCTAGTGCTGCTCATCAGCACTGCCTCACCTTTCTTCCTTGTTGTAGCTATTTTCCTTCCTCTTCTGCTACAGCTTCCTCCTTTGTTGCAGTTTCCTCCTTTGCTGTAGTAGCATCACTGCAACATTGCTGTAGATTTCTTCTCTACCGTCGCAGCCGTCGTAATCGCAACCACGACCAATGTCGTTGAGAAAAGCGAAGCTTCGCTCTTGCTTTCGGCCAGCGACCAACGTCGTTGAGAAAAGTGAAGCTTCACCCTTCGGCCAGCGACCAACGCCGTTGTATTCCTAAGAGGCTCCGTGGTCAATTCTCATCTTCCTCACCGCGGTAGTCTTCGTTGATCTGTCAACATTCGGCAGACTTAAGGAGAATGAAGGGAACGCTTGTGTCATCACAGCAACAGCAATCGCAGCAGCAACAGCAGCGATTTACACTTATCTTACTCATGAAGCCTCTCGCTTGTAAACAATTCTTTGCATCGATCCAAGATTGGTATCCTTGTCCATCTTGCGGGGGCATGATAGAAGATAAGATTTTCCTAACTATATGAGGAAATTTCTTTATTCTATTGAGGAAAATCCTCTATTTTGTTAGGAAAATCCTTCCTCCTAATTTGTATAAATAGGAGAGAGAACATGTTAATAGATTCAAGCTAAAGTTATTTCATTTCTACAATAAAGCTTCTTCAATTATTGTTCTTATCTTCTATTATTTCTATCAGACAGTTTGATGCATTTGCTCTCAGGCAATACACTCCTCCAATGTTCTTGCGTGAATCATGACAACAGAAGCTGGAATTTACAGTCGTCATACTAAATGTTCAGCCACATGCATCTGCCCTCATCTGTAAAATGATGGTTGTGAAGACTTCTTTGCATGGAATTCTTAGACAGCAAGCCCACCATATTCCTCTTCGGCTTGGTGGAGCAAATCTTGAAACCAAGGATGCTGGAGACACGTTATGGGGACGACGAACCGCTTCTGCGCGCCTCGCCTACGTATACGGCGAAGTGGCCCTTGGGGACATCAACAAGCGTAGACTTGTGACTGGGTTCTGAGTGCCTCAGCATCTGCTTCCAGTGAGTGATCCTTGGAAACCTTTTCCCCATTTCTGTGGGTCGTATTTGACGCTGTAGTAAGTGCAAGTAAACTGTTGCGTACGTTCATATATAGGAGGAGGAGGAGGAGGAGGAGGAAATGACCAGCAGATATGGGTTTCATGTGCTCTTGCTAGATTTGTGCCCACGCATCATGTTGTGAAGTTGTGATCTCCCTCGAGCCACATGAGCTATTCGAGAACAAGTCGAGCACATCATGGATCGCATGTGTTTGGATGACGCCCCTCGTCCTTCGCCAGTTGCCTGAAACCGAGGGCCGTGGCTCGTTGATTTCCTTGGAGATAGCAGTCCTGTCTTCTCCTCACATGCTTCCATGAACAGACTTGTTTGGACATATCTCATTCATGCATTGAACCGCAGAAGATGATACGTCGGCACCATGAGAATGCAACTTACCTGTATCATGATTTATCATCCGTCACATTATATACTTGCAACAGTAGACCAGTGGTTGATTTTTAGAAACCTGCTTTGGGAACTCTCGTCCGGGAAATGGGTGGCATGGGCAAAATGAAACAAAAGGGATTAGCAGGAGGCAGAGCATGTGGAAATGCTCGTCTGTTCCTTCCATGCAGTCGACAAGTTAAAGTTACTCGAATGACACAAGTGTGTCTCCATATTCCACAATTTGACTGTCCTAGCAAAATTGTGGAAGCTATTTCTCACCCTGAAGAACAACTCAAAAAGAATGTTTCGTATGGCATTCAGGTAGGAGTGCAGAATGATTCATGAATCACTCAAAATCTTTCCACCATCAGCTGGCAACTTATGCTCATAATCCAGCTTCTGCAAAGGTTCCTTATCATTCAGTGGTCACAGCATGATGTATCACATTCAGGCCCTCTTGAAAAGGCTTCTAGTTGATGTTTAAATTAAATTACTCCGTTATCTTCGCACATCTTCCTATACTGTTAAGCTAAAAAAGATAGAAAAAGAAAACCATAAACTCAAATGTTATCAGATGTAAAACCATAGAATTAATTTCTACATGGCTAAAGGTGATGATGGCATATGGTAACTAAATCACACTAGTGCTTGTTACATGCTATACTGCGAGCGACTGACGGTGAGCTGATGCTAACTACTGCATGCAACACTTTCTGCCATTCAAGACATCAATGCTTGTCTTGCCCTATTTTTCCAGAGTTCTGATACCAAATAATGAAACATCTCCTCTGCAGATAGTCTGCAATTCACCATCTGCTACTCTTAGTTCTCTGAAATTTCTTTTTCTTTAATTTTTTTTTATATCTTCCATATCCATAACTCTTGAGAATTTTGAATTGTATCCCATCAAATTGGCATATATCTATCTCTATGGAACTCTCTTAATCCTCCAGTCTTTAATCGTTTGCTAGGGTGATCCTTTAGTTACAGCAAGACAGAATAGGACAGTATGTCATCTGTAACAGGAGAAAGGAAAAGATGTGAAATGTGCTCCTGTACCTGTGAATGGGACTTATTTTATGATGCAGACAAGTCATATTTTCTTCTCATCTTCTTGTTGGACACAATAAATCCAGATCCATCATCCTTTCTGGTGATGATATTTTTGATAGAAAATGTGCATTCGAGGTGGATAAAACTGTGACGAAGTTATATTGCTTCTTTTCATTGTTTACCTCCCAGTAAAAATAGCACTTGTTGTTATTGGGTCTTCGAGAAGCTTAAGCCATACCGAAAAAAGATTGATAACTTTCAATATGAGATTGCCACTTCTTGACAGGATAAAACAGAGAGCAGTCGGATTGCTATGATCTCTTTGGGACCATCTTTTGTACCTACGTACAAAAACTAGGGGCAAGAGTAACATGGCGCTCGTGCAATACACGACTGTGTGGTCGCCATCATCACAGTTACCTGACGCATTTCCAATTCATCGCTCTCCTGTAAACTGCATTCCATCGGTGACTGATTCTGTATCTCCCTCTTCCTGTTATCTCCATCTTTGTTGCTTACTGGCCTCCAGTGCATCAACCTGTCTTTCGGATGAACACAATACGTCCACAGGTGCACCACTTAGCACCCTCCTAGTTCATAGAATTTTGATGGAAAAAGCAGATCGTAGTTCTTACTTTTGGTTTCTGTAGTCGGATATGTATGCAAATTCTTACAGCAAAATCTTTTGTTCGATTAAAATCTTGGTTTTGCAACAGCTTTTAAAAGTTTATGTAGATGATAAAATGATGACAACCATGCTAATGCTCAGAAAACAGATGCTTGGCTCTGATTAAGAAGGTGAATTTTTCTGCAAACACATTTACTCACGATCAAGGGAGTAGGGATGCAAGTTAATAGAGTTCTGCAACAGATCTTGAATTCATAACTAGTCGCTCTTGATGTTGATTGAATGGACATCAGACTAGGAAAGGACAGCTTAACTGGAAAGAAAGATCTTCTTTCTATCTTGTGTGTTCTTCTAATAAAGGGAAACAACATTAGCTAGCATGCGGTAGTCATTACAGCAACAAGTCACTTTCTTGGCCAATGTACAGCATTGAAACACCCATAAGTCGTATCACTATGGCACAGATTTGATAGTGATTGAAGTTAAAGCCACTTTATCTCTTTAACATGCTTGCAAACTGAGTTACCAAAAAGATGCGGCTCAGAGAAGAGAAAGAAGGCTTGCAGATCGACCACCATCCGTTGGACAACAGGCATCAATAATTGGGAAGTTTACTCAGCAGCTCCAGAAATAGCAGATCCTGATTTCTCTTGTATAGTATCACCCTTTTTTATTTATTTTGCATCAACTGGTTTAATTACTGGACTAGAATTGGTCCTATTACATATTTTTGGCAGATGGTCCACTTCTAGCTGGCTAACAGCAGCACTCTATTTCTCTGCTTCATTCTGTCTGTGGGCAATCAATCATTCCTGATACCATTTCTTGTCTGATACTACAGGAGGAAGATCATGAACTTATAAACCAAAGAATGACTGTACTAGAGGTTTTGGCAGATGGTCCACTTCTAGCTGGCCAGCCGCAGCTGTACTCTAATTCTCTGCTTCCTTCCTTGTCCCTTCAAGATTGATCCACCAGTTCTTGTTTGATCTACTAATCAAGGAAAGAATGATTGTACTGCTTATATGATTTTGTATCAGAAGTGTGTTGGCACTGGGGATAAAGAAGAGCTCGAGGATGGTGCAAGCCAGGTGAGGGGGGAGGAGTCTCAAGTGTTCCTCATCTGGCATAAAGCATGGCAGATTAGTCTGGCTACTAAAGAGCATTCTAGGGTGATATATATATATATATATATATATATATATATATATATATATATATATATATATCAAGGAAGACAGTGGGGGAAGACACCACATGGCTTCTGCAATGACCATGATGACACCAATGGCGCCATGGCAGTACTGCCCTGTACGGTTCACCCTCCCTTTCCTAAACGAATGAAGATGTCTCAATCTAATTCCTGACTCCCGTGCAGAACTTGCTCTTACGAAGCTTGTAGAGGAAGAGGTCTTAGTTTTATATTGGGAATTGAATTAAATGTCCGACTGCCCCTTGGAACATGGAAAACGCCTCGGTCTAGCAACAGATTGATGAAGTCATAGCACCTGGTCAAAGGCAGAGAGATCCGTGGAATGGAAGAAAGGTATAGAAAAGCATGACCACTAGCCGATGCGTGTGATGGTGCTCGAGAGATGTCCCTTCCGGTAAGTCGACAGCCACTCTTTATCAAAGAGCCTTTTGACCATTGTTCCATCATTGTAGGTTCATTGTCAGAACGAAGTTGTAAGCTTAAACGCAATTCTTTCCAGCTTCTGCTCTCTCTCTCTCTCTCTCTCTCTCTCTCTCTCTCTAATGTGCGTCGAAAGAGCAGGAATCTCGAACATGGTGTTTGTGGAGTGAATTATTGGCTGAGCAATTCAGCAGGGATACAAAACCTTCACTGGACTGCAGTGACAGGAGAATCCACCCTCGGTCATGGGGTAACAGAGGCGAGGTTACAGGAAAAGGAGAGGAGGTCATTCTTTGCTTGTGGCTTTACAGTAAAGGGAGGGGCCATGGCTGTCGATGGCGAGGTCAGCAGAGGCACGGGGCTGCACGGCCCCGCATGTCCTTCCTCATGGCCGCAACTACCCAACACCCCTCTTCCCCGTCCTCTGTGTCCTTGCCCTTCTCACCCCCACCTCTCCACATGCCCCTGTCCGTCCCTCTCACCTCGCACACCCCGCCTTGCTACTGGCATAAATAGCACCCCCCCACCACCGCCTTTCTCCCCACAACTCAGTCGCACTTCCTCTCCTTCTTCTTCTTCTTCTTCTTCTTCTGATCATCTCTTGAAACGGAAAGGAAAGGAGCAAAAGAATGGCAGTGAAGAAGCAGAACAAGCTGGCTCAGACAGCGGTGCTGAAGCAAATACTGAAGCGGTGCTCGAGCTTGGGGAGGGAGGAGAAGGAGGAAGGGCCGCCGGTGGACGTGCCCAGGGGCCACTTCGTGGTGTACGTCGGCAAGAACCGGAGCCGGTACATCGTGCCCATCTCCTACCTGGACCACCCCGAGTTCCAGAGCCTCCTCCGCCAGTCCGAGGAGGAGTTCGGCTTCAAGCACCACATGGGCCTCACCATCCCCTGCGACGAGGTGGCCTTCCGCTCCCTCACCTCCTCGCTCAGATGAAACCCGTCTCTCATGCTTCTTTCTTCTTTGTTTCGACTGGACGTCAAATCCATCGGTGTGTGTATATTACCTACCTCTAATTGTAAGTCATATAATTTATTGAGGAGGAAACTGCTCCTCCGTTGACATAACATTTCATGGATCCTCCAACTACTGCTAATCGACTTTCCGTGGGATCGAAGATCAAAACCTAACGCTTGCAGGCGAAGAGAAGTAATAAATAGATCATCGAAACAAAAATTAATATGGACTTGGGTGACATAAAAGATGATGATCTATCTGTTCATTGCTTCGGTTAATTAAGAGTTTTTCATTCTTAAAACAAAAGAATACATTTGAGAATTATAAGAACACATTTGAGGAGATTAAGCTCACCAAGAACAAAAAGAATACTGCATACACGTCGGTTTCTAATTCTTAAGTTGATTTATTTGTTGGTCATTCATTACATGAGTACACGATGAGGTAAGCACATGAACAAAAATCCCATTGCCCATACGAGAGAGATTCTTGGAAGTGCATCTTCAAGTACAGAGCAATGGGCTGTAGGCACCCAACTCAACTCATTAGCGTTGCACCACTATAATTCTATTTAGTTACTATTTTCAAGTGAATTTTAGATTTAATAAATTATTTATTTATTTATTTATTTATTTTACGAAGAGTAAACGACTAAGATGGAATACTTACTTTACTCTTATGCGGAAGTCAATGTTGTTAGTTTGGCAAGTCCCATAGTCCCACATCGGGAAAATCAGACTTGTTGTCTCGTCTTGGAACTATAAATAAGGGCATGAGCTTTGATGTTAGACACATTACAAGAAGTACAGCAGGCATCACAAGAAAACCTGCTTATGGTTTGAAGTCTTCTTGTTTAGGAAGCTGAAGGTGTTTTATGACCTAGGAACATTTCCTAAGGCATTTGTAAGTGTCCCTCTTTTATAATAGTAATTTGCTCCTCTTTCCTCTGTGGATATAGGTCAAAGTCATTTGACCGAACCACGTATATCTGGTGTTCTGGTGTTTTGTTTGTTCTTGTCGCTTTTATTATTTCCGCTTTATTGTCTTTGTTGTGTTGCCAAAATTATCCTTTGGTAAATATCCTGGGGCTAGCTCTAACAAACTGGTATCAGAGCCTGGTTCTGGGATCTTTTGGCAACGATGACAATAACAAAGATTGTTGTCGAGAAATTCGACAGAAATGTCAACTTCGGCATGTGGCAACTCAAGATGGAGGTCATTCTGGTTCAAGACGGAGTTGATTTGGCACTTCAGGATGCTGAGAACATTCCAGATGGTACGTCAAAGGAAGATCTTGCGGGTATGGATAAGAAGGCCCGATCCAGCATCATTCTAAACCTCTCTGACGAGGTTTTACGGGAGGTAGCTACGGAGACTACGGCTAAGAGCATGTGGGACAAACTTAAAGCCTTGTACATGAAGAGGACAGTGGAGAATCGTCTCTACTTGAAACAAAGTCTGTATATGCTTCGGATGGTTGAAGGTACATCTATACTCTCACATCTTGATAAGTTTGATTCTTTGGTTATGGATTTGGAGAATATAGATGCAAAAATTGATGATGAGGATAAGGCTTTGTTGCTCTTGTGTTCTCTTCCCCAATCTTTTAAGCATTTCCGTGATATTTTGATTTATGGAAAAGAAATAGTTTCGTATCAAGAAATTAAATCTGCACTGAAATCTAAGGAGCAGATAGACAAGAATATCACTGGGGAAAGTAGAGAGAATCAGGCTGAGGGTCTGGTTGTTAGGGGGAGAATGGATAAAAGAGATTTTGACAGTAGTAGATCTAAATCTAGATCTAAATCCAGGCATAGAAATTTGGAATGCAGATATTGTCATAAAATGAGGCACATTAAATCTGATTGCTTTAAATTGAAAAATAAATTAAAGCAAAAGGAAAAATTTGTTGAGAAAACTATTGAATCCGCTGAAGCTAGTGTAGCATCTGATGAGAATTTTGGAAATATTTTCTTTACTACTGATGACAGGACAAAGTCTAAAAATGAATGGATTTTAGATTCAGGTTGTTCTTATCACATGTGTCCCAATAGGGATTTGTTTTCCACATATGAATCTTGTAATGGTGGAATTGTTTTGATGGGCAATAATGTCGCATGTGATGTTGTTGGTAGAGGAACAATCCGAATTAAAATGCATGATGGTATTGTGAGGACGCTCACTAATGTTAGACATGTTCCTGATTTGAAAAAAAATCTCATCTCTTTAGGCACCCTAGAGGCCCTTGGGTGTAAATACACAACTGAAGGTGGAGTTATGAAAGTTTCTAGAAGTGTTCTTATTGTTATGAAAGCTTGTAGGTCTGGTAGCTTGTATATTCTGCAGGGAACTACTGTCACAGGTTCAGTTGCAGTTTCGTCATCATCATTGTCTGATTCTGACATCACCAAATTATGACATATGCGTCATATAAGAAATATTCGACCACCACAAAGGTATGCAAATTTGGTTGCATATGCTTTGTCTGTTGCAGAAGAAACAAGTGAAGTTGGTGAGCCTACTTCCTATTCAGATGCAGTTTCTTGTGATAATTCTGCTAAGTGGTTGATTGCTGAAGGAAAAGTCCTTGTTCAGAAAATTTATACGAAGGACAATCCAGTTGATATGCTTACGAAGCATGTTCCGGTTTACAAGTTCAAGCAGTGCTTGGACTTGGTTGGTGTTCATTGTTGGTGATTGCCCGTTGGGGCTTTTGTGAAGAAGGTGGAGCAAGTTTTGTTGGGACATGCCAAGGTGGAGATTTGTTAGTTTGGCAAGTCCCATAGTCCCACATCGGGAAAATCAGACTTGTTGTCTCGTCTTGGAACTATAAATAAGGGTCTGAGCTTTGATGTTAGACATACCACAAGAAGTACAACAGGCATCACAAGAAAACTTGCTTATGGTTTGAAGTCTTCTTGTTTAGGAAGCTGAAGGTGTTTTATGGCTTAGGAACATTTCCTAAGGCATTTGTAAGTGTCCCTCTTTTATAACAGTAATTTGCTCCTCTTTATTCCGTGGATGTAGGTCAAAGTCATTTGACCGAACCACGTATATTTGGTGTTCTGGTGTTTTGTTTGTTCTTGTCGCTTTTATTATTTCCGTTTTATTGTCTTTGTTGTGTTGCCAAAATTACCCTTTGGTAAATATCATGGGGCTAGCTCTAACAAATGTGATGACAAAAATATCCTTAATCTCAGGCTTCGATCTATAAAATAAATACAGAAGAGATGGCAACTTGGAATAATAAATATAGACAAAAGATAAATAGATGATTTAATAGGAAAATCTTATCATCAATGTCAAAATGTTTATGATTAAACTAATTGACATCTTCCACCCCAAATAAGTTGATCGGTGGTGTACCATGGACATGCATCCGTACACCCTCATGATCCCATGATAATATTTTCATGAGCATCATTCGGCAATATGTGCACGTCAAGTCGATAATATTTTCATGCATCCGGACATGCACATGACATGCCTCCTGATGAGCCCCTTTCAAGCCACTGTCTTCACTATTTAGACTCTAAAACCTATCCACTTAAGCTTCTACATGATCTCTCACATGGTATATATAAATGAATATACAACAAATACATACATATCCTCAGTTAATTCAAGTTTTATTTAATTAATCAAAACAATTTTAATTTTTTTTTCCTTTTTAAAATTATTGTGATATTTTCATCCAATCTGCCAGCTCAGCTTTGATGTATTAGGGTGTCAAATAAAATAAAATAATGATCTCCCAAGTCTATTCTATCCTAAAACTTGTCCTCTCATCATCATAGCTCCGTCGTTATACGTCACAGGGATGAGACACGGCAAACCTCAGATCAATCCGCTTTTGTGCCGGAGGAGATGAATGATTCCCCCCGGTGGCTCATCTTCTGTTTCTATCAACAGTGAGTTAGTGGCTTCAGTCACTTTCCTCGCACTGAACGATGCGTTTGTGGATCAAACCTCCCTCCATATGATCACTTCTTTCCGAGGTCCATTCATGTGATGAGATAGATATATCTGCATGCAGCTGGGTCTTTTGTTCGAGACAACAATAATAATTCTGATTAGAACGAGCCACCAACTTGAGCAATCAAAGCACTGGAATTAAGAAGGAAAAAAAAACGGATGAATATGTTTTGGTCAAAGGCAAAATATATATGTCGATCGAAGGAAAGAACTATAACACGTCTACAATCATTCACAAAATCTTGTTGTTATTGTTATTACGAAGGTACATAATCCAAACCGAAAGAGCAAAGGACTCGGGAATCAGAACGCCAAGACAAAAGTCCCAGGTTTGTCTGAGCTACCCACAGGTGAATGAATGGTACCAAAGCCCTGCAAGTAACAGTACGTACAGGAAGATGCGAGAACGTAATCATTCACAAGGTGCATGCGTAATCGATGCCAAGGACGATGAGAGGAACGTAATCCTTGTGAACATAATCATTCACAGGGAAGATGAGAGGAACTGTGCACGGTGTTGGGTTGTGCTTGCTGTATACTGTCCTTTGCTCAACCGCCGCTGGTATATCGTCCCGGACATGCACATGACATGTTCCTCCGAAGACCCTTTCGTTCGAGTGGCCCAATCATATGTTCATCGCTTCGCCTCCCCTCTCCTCTTTCTCTCCCGCTCGAGAATGCGTGCATCTCAGAGTCGGTAATTTTCAACCAAAAATAAAATAAAATACGCTAATTAAAAGGTCTCTAAGATGGTTACGATAACA
This sequence comes from Musa acuminata AAA Group, assembly GCF_036884655.1. Taxonomy (NCBI): domain Eukaryota; kingdom Viridiplantae; phylum Streptophyta; class Magnoliopsida; order Zingiberales; family Musaceae; genus Musa; species Musa acuminata. The sequence goes on along the minus strand of NC_088329.1, from coordinate 8,133,537 downwards.
TATTGGATGTAAAACAACAGCACACAATCATTCACACGAGAACATTCCCATCAGATTGTGTGTACTTCATCGGCTTGCGTGGTAAAGCCAAAGAGTTGGCGCACGGTATCCAATACAAAATATCATGTCTGCCGGCTTTCCTTCCTTCCGTGAATGGTCCCGTGTGGACTACAAAATATCGATGTCGACTCGTATAATCCGAACAATTTAGGATTTTGGGTGCGAGGGAAATGTTGTATTCATCTGTCTCGCTTGTGGAAGAAATGGCACGATAATAATCGAGGAGAGACGGGTATGCCAAGTCAATTCGAGTCACAGGACGCCGATTTGAGAGTGCCGCTGCTGCTACTCGATTCGTTTGATCTCAGGGTCCCACACTTAGCTGGCGGCGAGCCCCCATGAATCTTATCGATGAGAGCCCGAGGACCAATCAGTGGCCGCCTCCCAAGTCCGAAGCGTGTGGGGACGGGCAACACCACTGCACTCGGAACATCAGTACTACTTTAAATAGATTGTTACTGATTCCGACGATTTTGGTTATATAAAATTTGAAATCGAAACTAAATACCCATATGATGATTATTAGTGGTCGATTTGAGCTATTTAAAGAATTCTTCGATAGTAAATTAACTTGTATTCTTCGAGAGTAGCGTACAAACGATTGAAACTTATAGTTTGAGCTTATAAGTTGAAGGATTCAATTTCCTTTAGTATAGACAAAAATATATTAAACCACGGTGAGAAAAAATGATCACGAGAAATAATGTGAGATAGCAGTTTGATACATTTCCTTAATATTTAATGAGTTACCACTTGATAATGTGATGTTGCATCCAACTGTCTCTGGATTCCTTCCTCCGACAGAAAAAGAGAAAGTGCAAAGTTACATAAAGCCAGAAACAAAGGGAAATGATTTCTATCCCAAAAGTTCATATCCATGGAAGGCAGGCGCATGATATTGGATATTGGCTATGCAAGTTTGGAGTAATATGTGTACGTATGGCAGCAATAATGGAGTCTTCTATGAATGTGAGACGATCATGAACCCAATCCAAGCAATAATTTTCGATTTAGGAGATCACACCCTCATGGTAGGTACAATATGGTAACCATAGGAGTTGTCTTTGCCAAGATCGACCCCACCAGATGGCGGGCCTTCAAATGTTTGGGAGTCCCATCAACATGTACAAATAAGATCTATTTCTGAAGGTGTTATGGAGAGGATGTCCTCCCTCAACCCTCCATCCACACAACTGTCTATGCATGTCTCTTCCAACATCGGCATCAGAGTGAGGCCTGCCGTCGAGATTAGCAAATCATGAGCATGTATATTAATTATTTTTACCAAGATGGAATTATATGATCGTTTACAAATCTCGATGAATTGATTAATGGTGAATAAATACACTATGGTTGTTAAGAGAATTTCCAAAAGATATATTTGGTATTATCATCAGTCACTTTGGAGATTATGGATATGAATATATTAATGATACGTACAAGCATCCTACCGTCTTTGCATGTGAGATTGGGGTGAGAAGGACGTACGCCCGAATCAAACGCAAGCCATGTGATGTGAGCCCACCCCACCATCAATCCTTAATATGATACGACTTTAATCGGAAAGCAGGAACAGCGAAAGCAGCACATCCATAAAGAGGGAGGGGATGACGAAAAAGGAAGAGTGGTTGCTATCGAATGCCAAGGTGACGATTAATTAATCACAATACTATTTACATGACACACACAGAGAGAGAGAGAGAGAGAGAGAGAGAGAGAGAGAGAGAGAGAGAGAACGAAGAATGAAGAATGCTGCAATCCTTCTGATGAGTTGTGTGAGAAGAAAAGAAAAAGGAAGAAAAGACTCGGCCTTGTTGTCGATGGATGCTCTGCATGCATGCAGTGCGTGATCCGATTCGGGATGACTCGGCTGAGCCGCTTCGTCGCCATCTCTCCTTTTGATCATTGCAATGATCTCACTCGTATTACACACAAAAATGGCGTAGAATGATGCAACCGACAACAATGAATTGAGTTTTATTTCTCGTTCAGGGAGATGGGAAGCTTTCCACCTCCTCCTCCTCCTCCTGCACACTGCACACTGCACGCTGTGCAGTCGGTCACCAGACGGGCTTCTCGGCGAGGCGGTGGTGGCCGTGGAGAAGCGGCAGCGAATCGGGAGCGTTCAGCCACCGTCCGACGTCGCAGCAACAGGAGGAGGACGACGAAGGGATGTTGTGGGAGAGGTTTATGAGGTCGTCCAGAGTGTAGTTGGCGAACCTCGCGGGAGAGGAAGAGATGAGGCGGAGGACGTCCTCGAAGAGGGACTCGTCGCAGGGGAGGGAGACGGGGCCGGGGCTTGAAGGAAAGCCGTACTCCTCCTCGGCCTGGCGGAGCAGCTGTCGGAAGACAGGGTGGTTGAGGTGCGACGCCCGCACCACGAACCGCCGGGAGCTGCTCCCCACGCACACCGCCACGTGCCCCGCCGGCACGTCCGGTGCCGCCCCCGCCCCCCCGCCCCTCCTCAACGACGACAGCGCCGCCGCCCTCAGCCTCCACCGCCGCAGCATCTGCCGCAGCCGAACTATGTGCCGGATCTTGCTGCATTTCCCCATTCCTCCTCCTCCTACACCTCCCATCTCTCCCTGCTTCTTGCTTTCCCTTCTTCTTCTACGCTCTTCTCTCTCTCACGCTTTGCAGGTGATGCGAGAAGCGAGGGAGGGAGAGAAGCAAGTGGGGAAGACCGGGGGGGGCTTTATAAGCGGAACGACAAAAGATTGCCCTTAGCCTTTGGAGTATTCTCATCATGCAACAGCGAGGAAGGATAAAGAAAGCGTCTCGTAAATGATAGAAGCAGACAGGGAGAGCAAGTTAAGCCGTCATTGACTCTCCATAATTTACCCAGTAACATATGACAGAAGTCAACATTGTCCCTTTGACTCTGTGATCGGCACTTACTATTATCTTCTCTCCATCAAATTCTTTTCTAGTCAATTTTCTTAATAAAAAAACTCAAGATTATAATGGTGAAAAGTAATAAAAAATTAATCTTTAGAGGTCACAAATCCAAAACCACGGGGACCAAAAGGAGAAGGTGAATAGTATTGAATCATACAGTTACAGTGGAACACAAAACACTCTTCCAAGAACACTAGCTTGCATGTTAATCCCACCATGGTGTACAGTTGATGGTAGATATGAGACGGATAGGGTGGGGCGCGTGGTGTCAGGATAAGCCTCATACAAATCAGAGGGGACGAGTACAGAATCCACACATGCAACAAAAGGCGTACGCAGGATGCGTGTTGTGTTCTTGTGCATGTAAAAGACGGAGGAGACGCGGCATGTGCAGCTCTCAGGTACGCGCGCCATGGAGATGGAGAAACGCAGGTAGGTGGAGCAGCGAAGAGGCTCTCGCTCCGCCGGCGGGACCAATAGATATAAACAATTAGTCCTTCTGCTCCATTCGATTCCCCACCCATGTGGCTGTGCATCATCCCCACTACTCTCTCTTCCCTTCTTCTTCTTCTTATTCTTTTTTTGTTGCGATTCCCGCCGAAGTATCATCATGACGCGTTCAGATCAAGAATGCATCAAAGTATACGAACGAGATGGCCACTGAACCCCATGACGTATCTTCGTTGGAGGTGAGACATATGTTCTGAGCGAGAACAACTCCCATTCTCTTCCCAAGAACAAAAAGAGACAGTGATGGACTTATCTCTCTCTCTCTCTCTCTCTCTCTAAACTCCTTCTCCCTTCCCAAAAAAACAACAGTGACAGAGTTCCTCTGACTACAGTGGAAGAAAGGAAATCACTACGGGAAAAGTAACCCGAGACAGGAAAAAAGATACATGCCACATGTGACATGGAGCGGCCGAAAGAACAAGATGCTGTCAGCAGTGAAAATCTTTAGTATCGGATAAAGTTTGATACTCGATCACCAAATTAGAGCTTTAGGTACAGACAGATACACCAAAGAAAATAGTTACAAACAATCAAATAAATCAACTTCACCAAATCAACATCAGTGAATTCATCTGATTTTTACATATTCACTGTATTAATATTCATCCTGGAATCTGTAATAATCCCCCCAGTGCATAATAGGCATATAAAAGTGGGACAAACTGGTGCCAGGAGTGGCTGCTCCCGCAACAGAAACCTTCACTGCTCCTAAAAGCAATTTCATGTGAGGAACTGTGAGTCCAGTAGAACAGGCAGCACTTGGTTTTGGAGCTGCCCCCTGATTCATGAAAGCCGGGAAACCTGATTCCATGGAGTCAAAAGGTCTTGGAGAAGCTGTTATTACTTGAGTTGTGTGGTAGTCAGGAGCTACAAGCCTACAGCACATGCAAGCTGCTGCTGTCACTGATTCAAAGCCACACTAGCTGCTGCCGACTCCCACACGGCTGGGCGAAGCCCCTCTCATCAATGACAACTTTCTCCAACTTTTAACTTATCTTCATCGAGGTATCAGCAGCTTGACGAACGCTGCAACCGGAGGAAGGAAGACAAGACAACGAGGTGCTTGGGTTCCCCAGAGACACTGCAGTGACTTAATCCCTCCATGTGGTTTGGTTATTCTGCCCACCAAGCCATGGATTCATCAGCACATCTGATAAAATAATCAGTGGATAAGTGCCTGCCGTTCAAGCCATAGCATACTGCTCCAGAAACAGTAAGAAGAAAACGAACACCAGCAAGAAGGAATCAGAAGTCTTACAGTTTCACCAACTCAATTGGCTCCGTGACCACAAAAAGTGTTTGATGATAACCTGCGTCTACATTATGCTGAAACCAAACAAAGATTCTTGAGCTGTCCTTTGTACAAACAGGAGGAGAAACAGCGGTGTCAGATTTGACGTAGCGATTGGAGCAAGAAGAGGTTTGGGTTTTGGAGCTGTAATCATTACCAAGAAATCATTAAGCCAGCATGAGTGAACTAAATCTTTATCCTTTGGAATGGAAGGGATACTTTCTATTGTTTAATATACATGTATATAACAACCACTTCCCAACCATTACAATACAAAGTACGTACTATGTGGCCGGACATGGAAGCTTGTCTGCTCACGAGAATGGCGAGAAGCGAGCACGTTAGGGAGGCGCATTACACGGAGAAAGGTTTGTCCCGGCTACTGGACCATCCTCCCCCCCCCCCCCCAACTTGCTCCATAAACAACTCCCACATGCAAAAGGGAATCAATGATCCACCGACCCATGGCTTTTTTTATCTAAATATATAGAGCAGTAGGAACTGCGTTCATGGGGGTCGATCACACCAAAATCCATCCATGGTTCGTTCTTCCCGGCCCTCTCTCTTTCTTCGACCTACCGGCAGCTCCTACATCTCCACCACCTAGTGATTCGGCAATCATAAGAGCATGATTGGGGTTTGATTGCATGATTGAAGGCTATTTTAGTGCTATCTTAGATTGCTACACACTGTTCGATCATGAACAAATGTCGGATTGGTCCTCCTAATTCGGATAAGAGATTTGAAGTCTGGAGTAGCCGATCTATTTTCTATAGGAGGATACACTAATAATGAGCTAATGATGAGCTTAATGCAGGAAACCCTGCTCTCAATGTAGGCCAGTTTCACACTGGCGGACAACTGAGCTCTTCCCCCTTGGGTGTACCGAGGCGTGGCATGCAATGCAGGTGATCGTGCTTGAGCTGGAGCTGGGCCAAGCAGCCCAGCATTTTGGGCCAGAGTTGACCATGGAATTAGGTTGTCCAAATTTCTATCCATCATACACCATCCATTTCCCCCAACCTATAGACTTCAAATAAGAAATTATAAGATGAAGCTCAAAAAGACTATGAAGATTGAAGCACCTCCTCTGGCTTATAAGAAAATTTTCCTCCTTTGAGCCGATACCTGAAAACTATCTAATCATGTGTCTCTCAGGTAGTAATTTAACAGCCCCAAGTATGGTCAAATAACTAGGAGGTGAATTCTATAGGGATCCTTCAGGTAACTACACATTGTACTGTTATCATAACACAGAGCTGTTGTAAGGACAAGTATCAAAGGGCTCCCTCCATTTTATACGATCTTCATATTACTGGTTTAGACCTAATATGAGATTCGGATGACCCAAATGGACAAACAAAATCTATTTTGCCAACCATATTAGTATGTATAACCACTATATCAGAAGTACAACTTAGGCAATAGCAGTATATTGCATCTGCTTTTATAATAAGATGAAGAACAAGAGCTCAATTGCCAAACCGACATACAAGATAAACAATGACTGAAGGATCAGGTCTAGCAAAGTTTACATCTAAACTAAAAGATTTTCCAGTACTCGTGATCGACAAGGTCATAAGGGCTCCATGCCATGCTGAGCATGGCAAAAACCCCATTCCAATATTGTACCAGCACAGCGCAACAGCCTGCATGAACTGAAACTTGAATCCAGGATTCAAGAGGCTTTTGAGACGGTTCAAAGATCTCCAAAAGACTGCAAAGAACCATGCTTGGATCTAGCTTATACCACACTTGATCTCTTCAGTTTGTCATTAATTAGTTTCAGACTCATATGTGGCTGTGATATCATAGTATACGACTGCCAGCAATAACTTACTAGATTCCAAAAGATAAGATTGTTTTTGTTGAGCTACAGATGCTCATGATGATGATTTCTCAAGAAATCATCATCGTCCAATATCAGACACTCCAGTAATTATTTGGCAAATATATAACTTCAATGAAGCATTAACACAATTATAGGTACGTGATACAAATACGGGATGCATTTCTAAGAATTCTCCATCTTTCAAAGGTGAGAGTGAAAAGCAATACAAATATTGTATTTCTGTCAAGTCTCCATGTTTAAAAGGTGAAAGTGAAAAGCAAAGATTGTACTGGGAATGAAATAATTCATGCCAACTTATAGAAACTATCTTTACCAATGAAACTAAATAAGTAAAATTAGAAAGTTTAAGTATGACATGTTCAGTAATTTTTTATTTTTATGAATTTTGCTTGAATGCAGTAAATGTACCTTAGTATCCTTCCTCAACACTAATTTACATAGTTTGCAATGCGTCGCAGGTCCATCAGGCAGGTTTGTTATCAGCAGAGCATCTATGAAAACAAGAATTTAAAAGCACTATTATAGATGTAAGGAAAAATACAAAGGCCCAACCAAGCATTGACCAGACAACTTATTACCACCTTTATACTGTGTCAAACCTGGTTCCCTTCCATTCGCATGGACCACCTTGATTGAAGTGATTTTTTTGTTCTTTTGCATGCTCAATAATCTGCTCCAAGAGAAAGGCTCATCACAACAAAGACCCGAACCACATAAGACTCCAGAATTTTGGATTGTTCAAATGTGCTACCTTTTTGAGTTCATAGGTTAGTTCCTCTCTTATGATAATGAGCATTTGGAATCACACACAACGGCTGTTGAATGAAGGCAGGACCTCTCTACAACACTGGCCTTATCTCCTTGCAGATATGGACTTCATTATTACTAAGAATGATTCCAAAAGGGTAAAGAGCGGCAAGAACACAAAAACATACTGTGGCATCGAAACGATGATCAATATCTTTGGCGTCACAGGACTTTGCTAAATTCATCTGCATCATTCCCTGCAAATGACTGCAATAATGCAAGAAAAAGTTACTGCCAAATCATAGAATATTCAGTTACCACATCAAGCTATTCAAAGGAACATGGCTACCTTTTCATACTCTGGTCGTCAGACCATCTCATCGACCTCCCTGGTGTTCTCAATCCTCTGCGGCACCTTCTTCTCCGGAGGCTACAAATTACGATCCCGAAAGCAAGAAACAAATTCAGAACCCGAAGAAGAGAGTAAATGTGAATGCGTCAAAAGGGGAAGGGGGGCATTGCCTCCTCGCCGAGGTCGAGGGCTCTCTTGATGGCGACGTCACGTGACTTGGCCTGATTCCGCTTCTCGTTCTTTATCGCGCTTGAGCTTGGCGCCGTCGGCGCTCCTTCTCTGATCATCGAGGGCAGCGTCCTCCCTTTCTTCTCGTTATTCTCTCCGCCTTCTTCCACTTCTCTTCCCTCGGTCTTCTTCCTCTTCACCATCCTCTCGTCTTCTATCAGTCACTTGTTACGATTTCTTAGTGTTAGAGAGAGAGAGAGAGAGAGAGAGAGGGAAGACGAGGAATAGGGGAAGAGCAGCTTCAATGTCAAAAACACGAACGTATATGAATGGGCCGAACTCAGAGGAAGAGGAATTGGTAGGCCCAATTAGATGAGCACGGCCTATTAAAGGATAACCCCATGGTTCATCCAATAAGCTCTCGCCTCATCCAACCAATCTGGCAAATTCTGGTAACATGACATCAGAGAAATATAACATCAAAGAATTATGCCGCCGATAAAAGATAAAAAACACATAAGAGTAAACAAAAGACATCTGTCACATCAGATTTGGTCGAGCTCCACTGTAGAACATAGTCCAAGAAACTAATTTTGCTGATTCACATGTAATACGCATCAGCCACTCAACAATACGACTGAAATGACGGTGGTTAAGTCATTGCTTAGACTCAACTTGCTTCTCCACAAAAGAGACAACACCTTTACCTTGTAAAAACCAAGAAAAAGATTATAACAAGGCAATACATAAGACATTTATCTAAGTCACATTTTACCAATGGTGCAGTAGCGTCTACACCGATACATATAACCACCCAAACTACAATCCCAAGCATGAGGTAAACAAACTACCGTTTGATGATAAAATAATACATGAAAGTCATCCCCTTCATCTGAATTTGCAATGGTGAGACCCATTGTCTTAGAAGTGTGTGCCCTCTGGAGGCTGCACTAATTTACGGTTATGTGGTGCCGCCATTTCTTTCTTAAGCTGTGTTAAAATATACTCCATTGTGTAGTCACGTTCCCAGTTCCCTAGAACTGAAAATTTTCTCGGATCCACCTGGATTTATTTATCAAAATATCAGGTTGTTTCCAATAAAATTAATTCCATAAAAACTTCTATATCTGTAAATCCATTCTAAGCTGCATAGATTTACCACTCCAGTGTCAGGATTGACACAAGTCATGTTAACCCGTGAATGAAATCGAACACTAGGTGGTTTATCAGGATAGTCCTTGTTGCAAAACAACTTGAGCTGATAGATGCGACCCTCATGGACAGTCTGTAAAAAAGTACTAGTGCAAGAGATGAGCGTAGTTCAATTATGGCAAGATATTTAAGTTAAAACTGGAGTCTCTTACATTATGAGGACCAATTATTGTCCCAGTCCACGAGCGCATGTAAATGTCATCTCCATCATCCATGCCATAGCTTACAGTTCCATCTCCTATGCCCTTTTCTCCTCGTTCAAGTTCTTCAAGCAATCTGAAGTTCCGAGGAACTGCATGCAAAGTGAATGAAGATAATGCTATTGAATGATGCGTAACTGTGATCTAAAATGAAAAGAATGTGTAGCAAACAAAAGCCTATGTGAAAATTGTAATATTAGGTCTCCAAGTACGTATCCTAATACTTTTGAAGTTTGAGAGGTTCAGGGCAGGAACGGTACAAACATTAGTTCCACCCAAAACAGAATAACTGAGAAGATGATAGACACAAATAGAAACAGATTAATCATGTAAAAAGAAAGACAACAAATTAAGAAAAAAAAGAAGGCACAAACACCAAGATAAATTATTAGGAAGTGTTTTTTTTTAAGTGCAAGATTTCACTAAACTGGTCCAAACAATGTCATCCTTGTTTTCCTCCTATACATAATTAGGAAATACTTACTGCACAAGCAGCATGATGGGTAGGACCATCCTCTTCATTTATGGCCAAAGAAGCCAGCTTATGCTCCACCTAATTGGGAGTGCCCAATGGGTCAAACAGCTAGCACTGACCCTAGGCTAATAACAGGAAGAACAAAAGACAAAACGAAGTGATGTACATCAATGACAATGGTTCATACAACATGGTGAAAGTACTAATAAATGGAGAAATCCAAACAACTAAGATACTGATCCAGCAGTTCTAAATGGTAAGCTCAACTGCAGGACGCACTATTTTGAAGTAGTCAGGAACAGCCCACAACAGGTGGCTTCCCAGAGTGAAAGAGAAAACACAGAAGAGAGAAAGTTGTGGAAGATAAGAGGGAGAAGGGAAAAAGGATGGGAGGTTGTCTGAACCTGGCCATGCAGTTGTACTGGCTTCAGGGCTCATTACCATCCCTTTTCCCATGTAATCGAATCAACACCGCCAAAACTGGTTGGTTCCTCCTAGATCCCTCTTTTCAAATAAAACTGGAAAGTTACTATTGAAAATCATCATATTTCCCAAAAATGGCCCAATCCCTCTGAAACCCACCCCAATTGAATCAGCTTCAGATGAAGACTGGGGGCTGGGAGCCATGCCATCTCTATCACCATGAAACAAAACCAATTATCAACCAAAACTAATCAGTACAAAATGCTGAAAATCATCTTCTTTCCAAAAGCACACACCGACCCCAGTAACATCTTTTATAGGTTGAGGGAAACCCAGCTCAATTGAGTGGATTTGTGTTGGGACCCATAAGGTCGGAACCCTCTGACATCTATTTCAGGCAAAACTAAACATTTGCTATAACCTCTCTAATGTATATTTATACTTCTATAAACTGATAAAATTCTTGCTTTCATTGCTTTGATATCTTATTGAATCTTATATTATTCCCAGTCTACCTGGCCAGAAAAGCTGCAACTTCAGAAACCACCTGCAACCGCCAGGCTGGAAGAAAGAGATCTTCAGTAAAACCCTTGATTTAACAATTAGTCTTGCTGAGAACTTATATAGAAAATTATCTTTATTAATATTTCTTCTTTGAGAACATCCATTTCTCACAAAACTCTGACTCAATAGATGACAGATCCTATATCTAGGGATCCTCCTGCCTTTGTTCTCACTTGTCAGCTACATGGTTCGCTCCTGCCTTTTTCCTTCTAGTGTTGCCATTATGTACAACTGCCAGGGTAAAATGGCTAGCACCTAGACTTATACAAGCCTTTCTTGCCTCAAGCTCCCTTAAATACTGCCAAAATGGCCTATACCACTGTCCCTGAGCTAGCACCAAGCCTTAAATAAACTAATCACCTAGATCACCTCATGCATGTAATTAATCAGACATATTAGCATATTTGGATATAAATATCCCGGTGGATGTCAGGCATGTCTCCTCATGCAACATATACAATTTTATACTTATCGTGCTTGTATTATCTTCTCAAAAGTTTGACATTGTTTCCACAATGAGGATAACTACAAACATCCATCCCTAAATGGCATAGAAATCTTGTTTAATGTTTGGCTTAACAATTGTCACCCAAAGTCAGGGAACTTACTCATCAATCCCTCATTGTAAGTTTAGAGCTATGTATATGAATGTAAAAAGCCGACATGGTTTACACATGTAACAGATATATTTACTAGTGGTAAGGACAATTAGCAGCCTATATGGAAATTTTACATGACATGGATGAGTGTAAAGCAAGAGGGTGTTAGTTCAAGAACTTCAAGAGCCTGAAAAGAAAGAAAACAAGATACAGTGAAGTGCATTTCCTAATGGAGATTGAAATTCTAGGATTAGATGAAAATGTTCATGAACTTAGTTCCATGTGAACCTTCATTAAAGAGGACATAAGTTTGAGGAAAAGATTTTAAAAGACTTCAAAGGCAATTCAGTGTAGGATGTGTATAAATATATGAGCCAATCCTTGTGCCGCTGCACTGCTGAGTGGGGGTTCAAGCAGTACCATACCAAATTATCTTTGCAATGTGCTAAGGAAGCATGGCTAGTGCTTTCAAACTAGTCACAAAAATCAATGGCGTCACATATCAAAGTATGCCATGATAACAAGTCTAACAAGATGTCTTTGATGAATCTTGATAAAATTCAAATAAAGCCTTCTGCATCCGGTCTCTTTTCTCCAACTCGAATTTCCATCAAATAAAAGGTAACAAGAATGTTCTTACTGTTATTGGTAACAAAGGTAACTACATTAAGGGTGCCAAGCAGAGATCCTCAACAGTAATCATAGAGGAATTCTGATATCGATAGCTGGAACAAACAAAAGCGATGATCCCTCTCCAACAACATTGCCATATCTTGTTTGTCACTTCTCATGCATAGCGAGCTTACATATAATCTTAAAAGTCTAAGACAAGATAAGGTGAACATATATGTGTCACAAATCATCCAACGAGTAGCATCCATTCCAGGTCATGCTGCCACCACCCGGGCCTCGCTATTAAGTGTGAAAAAGCTACCAAAAGCCAGAAACCTATTAAAGATCCATCATTGATGCCCCACCGAGACGTATCACCGAAGTGTTTTCCTCCTGGGCATCAATTTGCGAACCTTTCAACCCTCTCAAATACGAAAGAACGATCAGGCCGCGAAAATAATCTTTTAGGTTCCGATTCGCGGAACCCCTAATCTTGATTTATGCATAGATCTAACTGGAACCCCTAATCTTGATTAGAAGAAACGATTGAGATGAGAAGAGGAGGGGAGAAGAAGGGGTGAGATTTCTCACCAACGATGCCTGATCCACCGGAACCACCGAGCGGCATTGATGAGAAGAACTTCTTTGATCGGTGACTTGCCTCGAGCCTCGTCGTCTCCTGGCGACCACGGACGATCGCAGCCGAAGAATAATCTCAAGGCGACGAAGTAGAATGGGAAGCCCAAAGCAATCGGGCCGATAACAAATACCTATTCATTTAATTTACTGGTTGCCAAATTACATATAAGTCCTCACAAGTTACTAAATTTTGTATTTATTCCTCAGAATTAAGTACAATTCTGCAAAACAAAACAAAAAGTTAATCTCCACCGCTAATTAAAACTGATTGATATTGAGACAATTCAAAATACTTATTCGATTATTATGAATATTAAGAATATTTTTTTTTACCGTCTAGCATGAAATAAATGTTATCGTAAAATATGGCATCACTTTTTTCTCTCTATTTTATCTAAATTTCGACCTCAGGATATTTTTCAAATAACAATTTAATAATTATAGAATTAAAAAGGAAATTATTAAACACATTATAAGATTTATTTGTTACCTCTCTCCATTATTCCGGCAATAACCTCATATGCAATAATAATAGCCGTCCGTATTGATCTCTCAATCCATCCAACGCTCCAGAAATCGACTCCGCCCTCTCCTTTCTCCGGTGATTTCTTTTTCCGCTCCCATCATATCTCGGTCACTCAACAGGCACGGCAATCCCCAACCATGTCGTTGAGTCGGTCGCCCCCGTCTCCTCTGACTCTCGCCGCCCCGTTCGCGACCACCGCGGGAGGGAATGGCGGCCGCCACCAGCTCCTCCTACCACACCGGAGCTGGACGAACCCTAATCTCGCGGCGTCAACAAGAGTGGGAGGAGGTGCGTCGGTTCGGTGCATGGCGAACCAGCGGCGGGTGAAGATGGTGGCGAAGCAGATCCAAAGGGAGCTGTCCGATATGTTGCTCACTGACAAGGTCCTCCAGTACGCCGTCCTGCCTGAGGCATCCCTGGGCGCCGATCGCTACCTCTCCTCCCTCACCACCATTAGCGGCGTTGAGGTCTCCGGCGACCTCCAGGTGATTCAAAATCCATTCTTTCGACCTATTCGATACTTCTTGTGGTTGACGGATGTGATCTTTACTAGTTCGTCTGTTAAAGACGACCATATAACAGATCTTATTTTAAGCAAAAAGATGCTTTTTTTTTTTTTCCCCTTTGCAGGTGGTTCTACAAGTGTAAATTTCTTAGTCCTCTCGAAAATATTTTTGCGTTGGTGGAAGATTAACTTAGGAGACTTTTTTGGTTGCTTGAGGAACAGATTGGCACAAAACTTTAGGGTTGATGCTAGGATAATGTTATGTTGGCAAGTGACAACTTAGGCCAAATTGGGGCATAGTCAATAGGGATGGCTTCTGTGAAACAAATCGTCCATAGGTTTTCATCAATCCTTGGTGATCATAGCGTGTCGTCTAACACATTTCATATTCTTGGACCATCCAATCAAACATTAATTCAGTTAAATTAGATAATGGTTTTTGGTAAATGGGATATCAGTCATCTAACCCAAAACATGTCTGGACGAAAACCCTCTTTCCCCAACCGTGCGCACTTGTTCTAAACTAATACCCGTGTTTGAATCTCAAGTAGTCGTTTGAAGGTTCTACTTGCATCTGCCTAATAATCATGACTTAAAATTCTATTAATATGGTCCATTGCGCAATGGGCAAAGGCCCCTCGATCTTCAAAAGGTTTACTTATGTGAAAAAGGAAATTTGCCTGGTTTCCAAGGACCAAATACTTGAAATTGTTCGTAATTTCTGGGCATTTTAAAGCATAGCTGTTCTCACCATTTTGAGAAGGGTTATTTATTTCCTATACAATTCTCCTCATTTTTCAATACATATATTTTGTATCTATTTTATCTTAACCTTCTCCTAATAAACGGTCAAAGGATGGATTTGGTTGAGGTCTTTAGTATGAACCACCATTATTGCCTTGGTGTTATACTTGGCATGGAATGGCTGGACCCATTCTGCTCATGCAAACATTGATGCAAATTTCAAAAGACACTTTTGGATCAAAATAACTAATTTATCCACTAATATATAAATCTTATATTACTGTATGCTAATGAACTTATTAAGTTTTTTTTTTACTTTGATAACTATACTACACAATTATTTAACATGGCAACGGATATAGCACTCAAGTTATCCTTTTTTATCCACTTGTCCTTGTAGGTTGTTAAGGTATATGTGTCGGTCTTTGGTGATGAACGAGGAAGAGAGGTTGCTATTGCTGGACTCAAGTCGAAAGCCAAGTATGTGCGTAGTGAACTAGGGAGACGTATGAAGTTGCGCCTGACTCCCGAAATACGTTTTATCGAGGATGAGTCCCTAGAAAGAGGAAGCAGGGTAAATCTATTCATCACTTTATGATGGCACCTTTCTTTAAGCTATATTTTCTTTATTGGGCTTGTTATAATTTATTTCTCTTGGCTGCATCAATGTAAGTATAGCAGTTGTAGTATTTCTCTTAGTTGCTTCGTGATTGGTCCTTTAGTTGTTTGTTTTTAAACTTTTACTCTTCTTGCTTATTACTTGATGCTCTTGAATTACCTAGCTCTTGAAAAACTCAACAGAAGGAAAAGATCCATGCAGCTAGCTCCACAGCTAGCTTATAATTGTTTTCATGCCTTGTCTTCTTGTAGATCAATTTATCAGCTATCGTAAATTAGACTGATCAGCATTTCCAAACTGCAAGTTGCCTAATTGCAATTAATATTAGTCATGCCCTTTTAGGCAATTCCAAGTTTATGCCTTCAGGGCTTGTCTTGTAAGATTTTGGGTTATCTTTCTCTCTCTTCACTTCTTGTTAATGGTAAATGATGCTATTGTTTTCTTCACTGAATTTAGAAGATTTTGAAACTTAGGTCCATTTACCTTTCATTTTTTTCTTTTTAATTAGAAATTCAAAACATGAAAATTAAGTTGTTTGATATCTGTTGTAAAAGAGAAACAGAACAAAGCTGAAATCCAACTCACTTTTTTTTATTTTGAAAATTTTGTTGATTTCTTTGTATGTTGCAATTTTTTTCTTTGAAAAATCTGAAAAGGCAATTCTTCTTGTTTGATTAGTTGAGTGGGGGGCAAAATAAATCCATGATTAGAACCTCAACATGATGATAAGAACCTTTTCTTGATTTGTATGGCTTAGCAATTTGAAGTAAAGAAAGCTTTGTAATTAACAAGTATATGTTTATGTCAAGCTATTAAGCTAAAGTCAGGTAAACAGGAAAAGGTTCACAGTGTAGCACACACATCATCAATCATTAGCTAAAAGAATTATACAGAGTTTTTCTTATATTACTATATTTTTGTGGTTGATCAACCAAAATAACTTTGTTCAGCCTACAGTCACTCAAAATTTCTCCTGCAGGTGTTGGCAATATTGGATAGGTTAAAAGAAGAGAAGAAGAGTTCAGAAGGTAATGATGTTAAACAGCTTGAACCCCTGAATTCATCTGAAGAAGATGGAGATGGGGATATGGATGATGAAGATGAAGGCATCATTTACATTAAGTAAGGCTACCATCTGTACAGAAGGAACTGTTGGAGCTATAGTTCCAAAATGACATGGTAAGTTTAAAATCTATCCAAAAATTAAAAAGAAGACTGTATATTTAGGGGTTTGGTATACGCAATTGAGTGGTTAAGTTTGTTTACCAATCCATGAAATTCATGCCATTATTTCAGGAATTAATTTGAAGAATATTTTGCACTATTTGGGTTTAGTTACAGTTACATGATTTCTTCCTCATCTTAAGGTTAATAAACTTGAAATTAGAACATCCAACAATTGGAGGACGTGGACTGACCTTGACATGGATCGGATGACAGGAAAAATATCTTTTCTTTTCAAAATAGACACTGATGACCCATATTTGGCCAGCCTATTAGCTCTATAGACGGCTTTAAAACACATTCTGCAAACAATGGCAGGCACAAACACATTGAAATCAGTTCATCTAGGTATAGGAGTTGATAAATTCTCAGAGGTTTGATAAAATGCAGGAAATTGCTCTCATTCAAGTCATATTTTGATTGCTTTATCTGAAGACCTTTCTAATCAGTGCTGTTTAATTCCTTGCAGGGTATGCCAATCAAATTGTGGCAAGAAAAAGAGGCCATGCATTGGACTAGCAATTTGCATATGTGAAGCTAACCTCAACCTTGTCCTTGAAACAGTTATTTTCCCTGGATAAAGCCTGCTTTTTTAAAATATTTATGAAATATAATTAAATGTTTCCACCAAAAAAAACCATTTGGCAAGCCACCTTTGCAGTCTGATGCTTGTCACATGGAAGTGAAGAGTAAAGGCAGATTACAGCAAGTTGTTTAGTTGATGACTAATGCCATGTATGGATCATTAGTAAATTTCTGAAACTTCTGAATAGTAAATTTTGTAGCTATGTTGTAAAAAATGGTACAAAGCAAATATAGCTTTTAGAAATGGTATATATTCTCATAAGAACAATATGTGACACCTTTTAAAAACGAATACAAAAGAAAAGCACATTGGGATGTTGCAGTTATAGATAGCTTAATATAATGGAGAAGCCAATTGCACATATGGTGGTATGGCATGGAAGGTGCATATGTATTACATAAAGTTAATGCTACCATAGTTTATAAGCTATGAGATGCAATAGGAAATCGCAAGATCACAGCAACTGTGGGGTATCGTCCAATTTGTCGTATCAAATGTCGGCCCGTCGGATGAGTTTGCATCGCATTATAAGCACACTTTTAGTCGATCCGTACTTTGGACCAAATGAATGTGTGATATGTCAGTGTGGTTCGGATTACCCGTCACGGGCGCGTCGTCAAACATGCAACGGGCAGCGATCGTTTGGTGGGACAAATAGTCCCACCACTGGGCACCTGGCTGCCGCGACATGAGCGGAAAAGATCCTGGTTCCTCCCTCGGCAATCGAACGGAATCCCAAGTGTAACCGATGTCTCGGATCTTCTCTTTGCTCCACCTCCTTAAGGTTTTTCTTTTTGAATTTTCCTTTTCCAATTTTGTTATTCCTCTCCGATATTTTCAGAAGAGCGTGTTTCCTTTTAATAGATCTTATCCGATTCGACTGAAACATTCAATTGGATAAGTTCGTTCATAATAAATAATAGTCAAATTAATTATATATATATATATATAATATGGAAATAAATATTAAATTTTGAAATATAAATATCCTAAAAAAGATGCCAAAATAATAAAATAAAGCAAAATTCATATCATTCACTATAAAAATATAAATTAATATTATATATATATATATATATATATGTATATATATATATATAATAACTTGTCTTGAGAAAATATGTAACTCATTAATTCATTCTGCCAAAATACTTAAACTCAATTTAATGTACTCATTGAACTTTTATATCTTTTCCAAAACTAATATTGTTTATCTTTTTTACTATTTGGATTGATTGTATAATCCCTTAGACTAAGATTTGAAAATAATATAACATATATGATTTTTATAACATCTTAAGGTACATGAATATAGATTCAATCATGATTTGATTTGAACTAGAACCGAATTGAAATCGAACCGATCAAGAATTAGAACTAAATTGGGCCAACGATTTAACTCTTCAAAACCAAACAGAAATCGATTTTTGATGATTCGATTTCGAATAAGTTAACAAATTTTAAACGGTCAAATGTTACTCTAAATGATAACCGGAGGGATATTTTGAAATAAAAATAAAAATAACAAATAACAAATAACAAATATGGTTGACGGTTCTGATTCAAGAACCAAAACCACCTGATTGTAAATTTGATGAACACCGTTTCGATCTGAAGTCTATTCTGCAATGACTGACGACATCTGTCACTCTAATGTGCTTAGTTGGTGGCTCTCTCGACACTTAACACCAATTTTATTCACAAGACATAAAGCTTACGATAACACCTGGCATGACCCACACCCACGTAGATGTAAGCCGCGGAAACAGTCACCCGCTCCCGCACTGACACAGCACCGCTGCTGTCGGTGGCCGCGGACCGCCGATGCGTGAGATTCTCCCCGAGCCATACTCGACTCGAACGTGTCCGACGTGCCCACCGAGTCACCTTCAAATCTTTATAATCAACAGAGTCAAACCTAAAGGGGCCCACCCGTAAGCATGATTGTTGAGACTGAGGCATCCGTTCCTTTCCCACGCAACGTGGTGTAGGCTGTCGCTGCCCCCGCCAACCCAACCCCATACCACAACACAACAAAAGACTGCGCGTCGGTACACCTCACCAATAATAATTATCAATAGCATCGTAAACCCTCATAATATTGGCGGCGACAATCCAATCGGCAGGCGTAAGCCCTTTTCTGGCCTTCATCGCCTCTGATGAAGCTGCCTTCCTCCCATCGGACGGTCGGCGGCCACGGCC
Source organism: Musa acuminata AAA Group (assembly GCF_036884655.1). Taxonomy (NCBI): domain Eukaryota; kingdom Viridiplantae; phylum Streptophyta; class Magnoliopsida; order Zingiberales; family Musaceae; genus Musa; species Musa acuminata. The sequence continues at coordinate 8,114,529 of NC_088329.1, read as the reverse complement.
CCACCGCCGAAGTGCATGATTGACGGTCCACGTTGCATGTGCATGTGTCAGCACGTTGCCTGCCATGGCCTCTTCGCCACCGACACCTCACGCGCAACAGGTCTCTCCTGTTGCCTCCTCCTTTCCCCCGCGATGGATGACGATGATGTGAGATACGAAGCGCAAACGGAACTTCGCATGCGCGTTTCACGTGAGAAAACCCAAGGGCGATGTAATGGGTCCTCTGATCCAATTATATATTAAAGTGTTTGGATCTGTTATTTTGGTCACTATCATAAAAATTTATTTTAAAATATTATAAATTAAATAAATGGACTCATAAAATGTTAATATCATAATGGACTGACTACAAATAATGACAAAAAAAAATAAATTATTATATTTTAAATTACTTTATAATATTTTTAATATCATAATATGTGCCTAATTTACCATATTCACGAGGTGCCGTTATATCTGGTATACTCATTGGCCATATGTGGACGATATCTCGCGCGTGTGGTGACCGCCACAAGCTTCAAGGAACACCTTGCCGCGTGCAGAATCGTATCGTCATGAGCGGCAAGTGTAACGCCGGACGTCTCTAGGAAATCTACACAAACAGACCTGCGGTACTACCCACATTGCGACGACGAGGGGCCGTCCGTGGGTCCCAGATTTGGGTCGTGTAAATTGCATGGTGGTGGTTGTAGAGGCGGGTAGCCGACGTATGTGAACTAAAGCTGAGCGGACGCCAGTGGGCGGATTCAAGCGGGTTTGATGAGGCGCTTTTAAGTTCCGGCATTTCGAGGGAAGAAGAGGGAATAAAGTACTGAATTAAATTACGATTTAGTGGCAGCTCTTCTGCCGAAACCGAACTCACACTGTAGCAGAGCGAGAAGAAGCAAGCAGAGACTCTCTCTCTCTCTCTCTCTCTCTCTCTCAAGGACAAAACCTAATCCGAACCTAGAGCCAAAGCGATCGGAGAACAAGAAGAACGAGAAGGCGGAGGAGATGGCCAGGCCCAACAGTTCATGCTTCAAGATCATCGGCTGCGGTGGCGGAGACGCCGTCGACAACGACGAGCTAGCGCACGGAGAGGTAACGTGATCTTCTTGTTCGGTTTGTTCTTGATTCTTGTCTGATCGATCTGGCGTGTTTGAACTGAAGCTTGCCGGATCTTTGTCTTATCCGGCTTCGGCTGGGCCTTGGTTCAGATCCGTCAACCTGGATCTCTCGAGTGCCATTTCTATCCCAAACCATGAGGAATTGTTTTGGTTCCTCTAGATCAACAGAAATTCTTTCCCGATTAGCTAAATCAGCGACTTCTTGACCGGCATTTTTCGTTTGCTTGATGTATTATTAGTGCCTTCTGAGAATGTGGACGGTTGGGACAGCCGGTTTGCATCTTGATTCCTTGCTTACAGTGCATGGTTCTAAGTGGATGATCTGTATCCTATGGATCCGAGGAGGAGGGTTGTTAAGGGACTGTTTGGAAGCAAGGATGTTCTTCACTGGGGTCTCGTACTCTATTCATCTGCCACTGAACAGTGCTAACTTATTACAGCCTGTGGAGTACGAAAATGCTAAAGTGCCGCTGATATAGATCCGGCTCACCAAATCCTGGCCATTGACTTTTAACCGAGTGAATTGGATGGAGTTGTTACTTGGCATGGTTCCTCGTTGTCGGAATTCCCTATTTTACAGGAGACCAAGGAAAGAGGAAAAAGGAAGATGATAAATCCTATTTTGCACTTCTGGCCTCAGATTGGCAAAATGCAGCATCACAGGAAGTGTTAGGAGAGAACTATAGCCTGTTTTTACTTTTTCACTTTGTCGCATACTCAGTCAGTCAATATATGTTATATCTGTTCATTTATGCCACTAAACTTAGAAGGAATCAGACACCTACTTGCAGTTAGAGCTTAGGGACATGTTATTTGTTTGGTCAATTTGTAGTCTGCAAATCCTGATTGAAACAGTCAATAATTGCAATTGCTCATGGATAACATCAGAGTAGATTTCTAGATTCCCTCATGAAAAGTTGGTATTTGTTATCTTCGGTAGTTTTCATGAATTGGTACCATTTTCCTTCTACCAAACTTCATAAAATATTATCCATTGAGCATCCATCGGGAAAGTAAAAGGCATGAAGTTTATCAGGTGACAATAGAACATGGGAATACAAAGCAAAAATAAACTATTTTAAGCATGGCACAAATTGTGCAGGAATCTTAAGGAAAATACAAAAATGTGATTCGACATCCTTTTGCATGCTCATCGAGCCAATGCAGAAATGAAGAATGCAAATGAGTAATATCCTGAAGCAGTGCCACATTGAGTGTGGGTGATGGACTGATGCAGTATAAGCATATTTTAAGTCCCCCACTTTAGTAGCTTGAACATGGTGAGAGGTGTTTATTGCGACAAAATGATGTTTATGGACCAAATTATGTTCTGAGCTATCACCCAAATCATTGTCGCAAAACAACACTTTATGGACCAAACTGTTGCTCATTGATGTGAAGGCCACAAAACGATACTTTGACTCTCATTCAAGGATAGTTCAATCAACTAAGTTTTCTATAGCTAATAGTACAAGTTGATAAGACATTTCTAGTCACATGTGCCCATCGTTTAGTTGGTATGTGCATTAGCTAACTATGACCAACTTGAATGTTTTACAAGCTTGCATTTGATTTAATGCTTGGTTTTGATATGTCTTCAGGTCATGTATTGGTTAACTTGTGCTACTTTGGGTGTCTATTCTCTAAAATAAAAGTAGCATTTGTCAAAACATAAATGTTGACATTGACACTTTTGTTGGCTTCAAAAGTTCTCTTCTTCTTCTTGGTGCTTAGCTGGTTAGCGGATATCATATAATTCTTTTCAGGACAAAGCTTCATCAGACAAGCATAGGTGGAGCTTCTGTAGGAGATCATCCAAGCATCGAGTGCTTAGCAACACTGCTGTCTCAGAACCTATTTCTGTTTGCTCTAGCAAGGATAACCAAGAAATCTCAACTATTAATTTCAATTCACCAAAATATTCTTTACCTGAAAGAGCTGAAGTACAAGAAAAGCCAATTGAAACGGCTCCATCGTCATCAGGCATAGTAAATACTGAAGCTCCTCCATCAAGTTCTAACAGAAGTATAACCCCAGCTGGGTCTACCCTCAATCAATATGATGCTATTGTTATTCAGGCAGCAATAAGGGCATATTTGGTATAAACTTACTTTATTCTGAATCTTGTATTATTTCTATCACATCTGTTTAGTTTCTCTTATATTTAAAAGATAATTTTAGGCTGAGAAAAGGCTCCTCAAACTCAAGATTGTTGTCAAGTTGCAAGCCGCTATACGTGGATATTTGGTCAAGAGGCAGGCAATTGGATCTTTGCGGTGTATTCAGGCCATCATAAGAATGCAATCACTTATAAGGGCTCGTCATGCTCATAAGTTAATTGGGAAGCTCACTTCACCAGAAGAAAAATTCCAGGTAGATAACCAGAGATCCATTAAATTATTAGTGATGTTTACTTTAATTACATTTTAAATCTAGAATAGTAGAGCGCTAGAACTTACAAATACATGCTACTAACCTGATCATTATTATGGAACAATATCTCAAGAACTTCTAGAACTTTTGATGTGTTGCTTTCATTTTGGACTTAGATGAGTCCTTGAATTGACAATTTTTATGGACGGGTCTTAGCATGGTAGAATCCATTCTTTTTTGTATTTGAACTACTTAGTCATTGGTCATTCCTGGGAATGTTGATTCATATTTGACTGTTATTTTGATCTTGACACTGCTTATGTGCCAATTGTTTCAAACCAGTGCTTGTATGCACACAACTATGTGAAACAGGCTCCAGATCCTCATGAACTTGGTGGCGTTAGCACAATCTCTATCATTCATCTTTTTTAAAATGTTTTCTGTGTTAATTCATTACAATGGTCCTAATGGTGGTCACGGTGTTGTCATAGCTAAGTTGATATCGAGAATGCTAGTGACATTTGATGTTGAGGATTCTAGTGGAAGGTAAATACTTGTCAGGCTTATGTTTGAGCGTTTCACCAAGCATGTACATCACATCTTACTGATTAATGTGGACAGAGGATGTCATTAATGCCATAACATGATATTAAATGCTTTTTTAATTTTTTTTTTCATTCTTTCTTAGGAGAAGGGAGATTCTTTTGTGAAATCAAATAAAGCATCAAACAAGCTATTACTCTCAAATGGCCTTGTTCGTCAGGTATGGCTAATTGTTATGTTTTCTTGATTTACTGGATTTCTCTCCGTCTGATTTGCTATACTGTGAGCTTTCATCTTTGTATTCTTTCCAAGCTTTTGGAAACTACACCAAGGACAAAAACCATTTACATAAAATGTGATCCGTCAAAGTCTGATTCAGCATGGAAGTGGTTGGAAATATGGACAGCTTTAATATCATCAGGAGTAGGCAAACAACAGGAGCAAAATTTGAATCATGACAATTGGTCAGTAGAAGAGAATGCTAATATGGTAGAGAGTGAACCAGCAAAAGAGAACCCATATGCAGCTTCCTCATTGTTATCGGATTCTCCAGCAGAACTAATCCTGGCAGATGGTAAAAGGAGTTCAGTGATTGAAAATGTTGGCAACTTCGAGTTTCAGACTCCAGTAATTGCTCCAAATAATTCATTCAATCCTTTATTGAGGGTTGATGTGGAAAATTCAGAACTGAAAAATGAGCTTTTCAACACCATGTCCCAAGATTGTAAGGACACCAAGATGGTCAATAAGGAAAATATGGATTGTGTATCAGATAATAAACAATTGCAACCAAATCAAAGTTTGGAAATATTAGTTACTACTGTACCTGATAAGCTTCAATCTGTGAGAGACAGTTCCAAGCATAGTGCTGAAAGGGCATCCTCTGAAACACTAGAGAAGGAAGGCAAGAAATTTGTGATTGTTTCAAGAAAACCGTGCAATCCAGCATTTGTTGCAGCTCAGTCAAAGTTTGAAGAACTGAGTTCAATGTCAAATGTTGGTCGATCTGTTAGTTCTGCTGCTGCATTGAAATCAAAAACAGAGAGCCATAGTATTCAGAATAATTCTTTTACAAATAACAATGAAGCAATTTCAGCAGAGAATTTGATATTCAATGATTCGAAGATTCAAGCAGCAGTTTCAGAGTGTGGCACTGAAATATCTATCTCCTCAACGCTTGACTCACCGGACAAATCTGAAACTGAAGGTGGGGAAATTGTTATTGAAATCGGAGCCCTGGAGAAAGAGAATTATGCCATTATTGCTGATGCTGAGAATGCTTTTGACCTTTCTAACTTGGGTGCTAACAGGAGACCTGATGGAACTGACCAGTCAATGGCTAACTTGAATGCTTCCATCAACTTGCCGCAGGTTGATCAACATCCAGCTGAGCCAACTAATTCCAATGTACCGACTCATGTGGAAGGTATGCTGGAACAAGCTAGATCACCTGAAGGAACTCCCAGAAGCCTTGCGACAGTCCCTGATTTACATGGAACCCCGTCTAGTGATGTCTCTGTAAATGCCAAAAAGAGTCAGAAAGACAATGACACACCTGCTGAGAGGCGAAGGTCTCAATCGATTGGTAAAAGATCACCCTCTAAACCCAATAATGATTCAAGTGGAAGAAGTAGCACAGATCGTATAACTAAGGATTCAAAGATTCCCAAGCGGCGTAACTCATTTGGGATAGCAAAGACTGATCATGTTGATCAGGAACCTAGGCTCAGTAGTAGCAATTCTCTTCCAGGTTATATGCAAGCCACTGCATCTGCAAGAGCGAGAGCCCATGTTAATACATCTCCAAAATCCAGCCCTGATCTGCATGATAGCCAGCCCAAGAAAAGACATTCCTTGCCTATTGAAAATGGAAAGCAGAATTCATCGCCACACATGCAAAGTTCAGCATCACAAGCCCAGCAGAGTGCAAAGGGCAACGAAGCTCATTCTCCTCATAATTCTGCTGGTGAGCTACTGATTCCATTAACACTAGGTGCTGCAGATTCTATCGCATTCTTGTGTGAAATGCTAATAAATGTGATTTAATTATAACATGAACGATCTCCCTATTTTAGGTGTACAATAAATAACCTCCTAATGAAATGCTTATTTCTAGTTGGGAGTGGAAATGCACTGTTTATGTTGGTAGTTTGTGCTGCTGCATTCTAGATATTGCACGAGGAAAATTTTATTTTCTGGATAATAAATTGATAATTATCTGCATCATGAGCTCTCAAACTTAGTAATCATCCAACATACTATTTTTTTTTCCTTTTGTAGACCTTAACTACTTGGCTTCTCTCACCATCTGACACGTTTAAGTTCTATCTTCTACAGAGAGAAGATGGCAAAGATGATCAAACCTCAAGAGCAACATATGATCTGAATCCATACTTGAACGCAATGATGCTAATGCTATATTTGTAGGAGAATTGGCTTCTAATTAAGCTCATTGGGCTTGGAAGAGGAGCTTACAATGTAGTGGTGTGTACATTACCAATACTGAGAAGCTCCTACACATCAGTTGATATGTTGGAATGAACTATGTGTGTGCGCGGTACAAGGTTTGATGCTGTTGAGCGTTTGTTACAGGGTGAGTTTAATGTATTTATCGTATGCATGTATGTTGCAAGTTTTGTTACGTATTTCTGTAAGACAGGCTATCTCATCTTTTTGATGACCACCATAAACATTGGGCTGGCAGTTAGCTACCTGTTCTTGGCGATATCATATGTTCCTAACAGTTTTATTGCCCAAATTTTTAATCATTGTCATTCTATCTGAAAGCTAAAGCTAACATAATCTTGTTTGTTAACATAACATGCTTTGTAAATATTAAGCTAATCTTGCTTCCTCTATCTCGTGTTAGCATCGAGCTCACTTTTATGTATGCTCAACTTGAATTGCAAATCTGGTGGTATACTAATTCATTTATTATTTGTAATTCCAGGGGATATATTTTTGTGCATATAAAACATTAGTAGGTTTGAAAGAATTGGAGAACCAAAGGATAATTAGATAATATGAAATTGTTAATTCACTTCAATGATTTGTGTTACATGATCATACATTTATTTAGACATCAAAACTTAGCTAATTAATAATAAAATATATGAAATGATTATAGAAGAATATATAAATAATCCTTTATGATATCAAGTAATAATATCTCTTGATATGATTGATTTGATATTCGTGATATTTCATAATCTTTTTTGATATAATTTATGTGATTTTTATAGATATAATTTGATTTGATTTAATGCAAGATGATACTCCCATCGGAGATATCAATCTTGGATATGAGTAAGAACTGATATTGATCATGTATTGAAATTGATACTTTATCTCGAATGATATGATAGTCAATAACTATATATGTTTCATTCGAGAATAAAAAATTAGATTTATGCATAAATAGATGACACCAATATTATCACGATAGATTACTGAAATTTTTAGCAATATGTGCATTTTAGATAAAAAAAAAAGATGTGATCCATAAAAGTGTTTACTGTGGCTGGTATTCAGCTTCAATTAAGGATTCTTTGCTTTTTAGTACATCAAGAAATATGATTACGGCCAAGATATACAATATTGGCCGTGGTCGAAGTAAAATTATTTGGTTACTTGCCCAATCCGCCTCATACAAGGCATGTAACTTTGAAGGGTATGGTCACAATGAATATGTAATTTCATAATGCAAAGTATGCTTTGATTATGGTAGCAATTGCTTTGCAGCAGTCCAGTGTATCTACTTAGGATTATACATAAACTGTGCAAGTTTATTAACCATAAATGAAATATCTAGTTGTATAAGAAATAAATATTGTAAAGAACCAATAACACTTGGATATTGAGTGACATATGTAGAAGAAGACCCATCTTTGAAAATAGAAGATATTGAAGTAGACATGGGAGTTTGCACTTTGGTTGACTCCATGCATGTTTATTCTATTTAGTAAGTCTCTGGTGTATTTGTGTTGAGAAAGAAAAATTCATTTAGCAACACCCAAGAAATAATGATCACTAAGATATTTAAAAGAGAGCTTATTTACGTAGGAACTCATATGTAATGAGTGTACTATTGTCTGTGATAATAAGATCATAAAATTATGATGTGACCCTCATGGTGATAAATGAATAATAATGCATTAGGGTGGTGAGGTGTTGCATAAGACGTGTTAGTGGGTTGTGGATTTGTAGGCGCAAACGAAAAAGAGAGGGTGACATGATAGCTGGTGATGAAGAAGACCATATATGAACGATGGCTTTATTAGGGTAGGGGAATTCATTTTCAACGAAACAAACATGTCTAGAAATGTATACTTTATTAGTGAAAAATCAAGACATTTGTATGCACTTTGTGCATTACAATAGCCAAGAATAATGCATGCATAGACGAGAGCAAGGTTCAAGTTTATTGAGTGAGTATGATCGTAGTAATCGTGAATAATACAAATAACCAAAAATTTATAATTTTAAATAATTAGGTATAGATTTAAATAATTTTAAAAATAGAGATTGAAAATCAAGTGAAATTGTGGGGAGTCGATTTATGAGATAAACAATTGTTTGAAAGACATATGATCAAAAAATTAGAGATAATTTGATAGTATGCAAAAGAGTATATCTAGTTTCAAATGCCGTCATTAAGTAAAATCATTATTTTCAGGAGTATATGACAATGTTTTGAGATGTTGAATACCATGAGATTCAAGAAATTTTTTTTTTTTAATTCTCCTCCATAGCCATAGATATTTCGTAAAATGATCAACAAAAATTATATAATAACGAAAATCATTAGTATAAATTAAATCAAATGGACTATAGCTCTTAAGAGATGAAATAGCAAAAGGTAAATCTGTGCTTTTATTGTAAAATTAGGACTCACAAGAAAAAATATTCGTATTATCCGAAGATAAAGATAACAAATAGCTAAAGTTTTTGGAGAGGGATATCTAAGACAGTGATACCAATTACTCACCAACCTAATCGTTCATACACGTCACCCTAATTTGATCCTCATAGTAGAGGTGAGATCCTTCACAACAAAATAAGTAGTAGTAAAAAACTCAATAAATATTCTATTTATCATGTAAAATCAAGACAGAAATTAAATTTTGTTAGATAGAAGAAACACAAAAGGATTTTTTAAAGATTAAATATTCTAGAATGAGAGGAAAGTTGAGAGCAAATCAACATCATCCTCGATTATAACATCATCATCTGGTCTTTTACAAGCTTGATTCTAAGATAAATTTTGTAAATCTATAATGATATGATGATCGGCTTGATGGCAATATGACTAATAGTAGGATTGGAGCGTAAACGAGGGAATAATTTATATCATTTATGAACAGTATATCCTCGTTTGTCACAATATTGACAAATAATGTGAGACTCACGGAAAGATGTTTCCTTGATGATATTGATTTCAACGTTGTAAAGGAGAGCGATGTTGAATACCATCATTTTTGCGTTGATCAGAAAAATCACGTATCATTAACAGTGAATACATCACCCTTTTCATCCTTCTTTAAAAACTCTTCATGATCAATGATCTTATCATAGGGTTCTTCGAAAGAGATTTGACTATTATGGTTGCGGATTGCAACAATCAATTCTTTATATTTTGTCCCCAATCCTCTTACGGATTAGACAATAAGATCTTCTTCATCCATCATTGCATCAAGAAGACCAAGTTGATAACTTTATATTTTGTTCCATGATTGAGTGCGGCAAGTCTTCATCTGAGTCGAATAATATGATTGCGAGATCGATTGAATAATATGATTCAATTTGATACTCGCGATCTCTTGAATATGATTTGATATTCATGACTTGCATAATGTTCTTAGATATAATTTATGTTATCTCTATAGATATAATTTGATTTGGTTCAAAATTAATTTTGATTCAAAACCTATATTTTACACCTGTGATATTGATTTGATTATAGTGCGAGAGATTTACTTACTAAATATTGAGATTTAGAACCTCATTTCACATATTGTACATCTAAAATATTAGTAAATTCACTTATTAAACGTCGAGGTTTTAAAATCTCACTCTTAATATTTTTCAAAAATATGTATCTAATTTAAGTAAATGAAGACTATATTATTATATCATCATTTAAAAATAACAAAAAAAACAAAGCTAATCGGACGACATGAGAATCATTAGTTGTTTCACATGAGAATCATAAGAAACAAAGTTAAAACTCCTTTTGGAAGGAAGCGGTAGTAGCTTCGAAGCCACTTTATGTCTTTACTCTCCGACTTGTAGAGGTAAGTAAGCTCACTAATAAAATATTATACTCTCTTTCTCGCTCCTCCTGCCTTGTAATCTTGTGAGGCAAAAACAGCCCTTCTCGTCCTCTTCTTCTTCTCCTCACTCTCCTCGTCCTTTGCACAGTGTGCATACCGCTATGAGTTGGATGGTTTTGCACGAGTCGGGCGTAGCTCTTACGATATCCATTCGTAAGAGATTAACCTCTCAATATGTAATCTCTCGTGAACTTATAAGAAAATGAGCATACCGGCAAACTATCATTGTTGTCGTACTGTTAAATTGTATATGTAAGATTGCAATTTTATAGACATCAAAAAATATTCAGAACACCACATACAAGTAAACCTGCAAAATTTTTATGACAAAAATAGAAGAGAGCTCACAACGCCGATATCAGCCATAATACATGCTGTTCGACGGTCGATATTGTTCCAAATTTGCCCGATCCTCTACCTACTTGACAAACCCGCTGTCATCCATGAGATAGCAATAGCTGATTCGCTTGTGGCTATTTCACAGCTGCTTTGTTTTGATGTGAAGAAAACCAACAATATTAATTTGTTGCCTTGGGATAATTAAACTTGATCGTCTCACACAAACATAATGAATGAAGTATAATCAATGCACAGATTCTGAATTCTAGACAACTTTGTCATTTTACATTGCAATGAAAAAAATGTAGCAAAAATAATGATGGGAAGCAGTGAAGATCGCTGTGTATGTACTAGCCACGAATGAATAAGAAAGAAGAAAAAGAACGTCGGATTGACCAGAACTTAATAGTTCCTGCCAGCAATTCCTCTATCTAATTTAATTCTTTTTGATCCTCTTGGCTGCTCCGTCCGCCGCGGTAAAGAGGGGACATGCTGATACGAGCAGCTTTCCCCATGCCGACACCCCTTAGGGGTGTTGAAGTAGGCACAAGGCCTTGGGATCTTAGGCCTCGCTTCTCTTTGCTGCATAGACCCAAAAGGATCAACAGCATTTGTGGCCGCAATGTTGTTTTGGTAATTAGCAGCATGTACAAAATTGAGATCTGGGGCATCTTGCTTCTCACCACCATGCTGATGGACTAAACCTTTTAAATAATTTGCATCTTTTGCTGCTGCTTGGACACAGATCTGAATGTGCGAAGCATGAGAATTCGCAGCTTGGGGCGGCATGGAACTGGGAAAAGGATACATCTGCGTGTTTTGAAGAACTGGGAACGGGGAACAAGTGCCAGTATTGATGTGGGGAAGTTGAGGCGGGACTGCTGGAGCAAGACCCGGTGCCTGAACTGGTACAAAGGGATGAGGACGTGAGACTGCTGCAGAAGCCAAAGGCACCCGAGCTTGTTTAGGAGCTCCATGTTCTGAAACCAGTTTCTCCACCAAGCTGGGGTTACTGAGGATACTAATAAGAAGGTCACGATCTATCATGCTTCCATCCTCACTGCTTTTCATGATTGCTGTAAAAGCTGCAGAAGCAGCAGTGGCGACATCTGGTTTCGCAATCTGTATAATCCTTCCTGCAGTTGTCTCACCATGATGCATAGTCTGCACATCACGATGTTGGATCTGTGTGGTAACTGAATTGAGGTTTGGAAGATCATGCTTTTTAATCATGCCCTGCAAATTATGATCATTTGTCTGTTGGACTTGGGGAGATGCAGCTGCTGATCTTGCTGTTTCGAATTGTTCTGATGAATCTTCATCTTCGATAGCAGTTACAGGAATTACAGGAGTCTGGAAGTCATTGTAAACTGAGTCTTGTACCTCGGATGAAACTGAAGGACTGTATTTTTAGATTCAGGTTTGGCATTAGTGAAAAGACAAGGCAGGTAAAAGATAGCAAATCATGTTAACAACAAAGACAACTTACTTTGGAGGAACAGAAGTCAACCGTGGATAAATTGCTTCAAGAAGACTCACTTGTCTTTGACTCTGTACAGCCACTTCAGCACTTTCTTCTCCAGCAGCCACTAGCCACTCTGGATTCACTAACACCTGAAATTGGAAAAAAGATAAGCAAGTGACATGTTACAGGCAATACAGACTTAAGAAATTTTTTGTATGATATAACTAAATTTCAAGCTATTTAGGAACCGACAAACTGAATAAGTTATCCATTACTTGGATAGGACATGTCCACTTGATCAAAGGAATCTGTGAGATTTCAGATCTGAGCTTGTATGCAGGATGAGGTGCTTCAAAGCCTGGAGGTAGAGAAGAATCATCATTGCCTGTGCTTGCTGAATGCAATAACCATGAACCCTTTGCTTGGAGATGGTCTTGGGTCCCCGCTCCAGAAAGAGCAGGGGCATCCTCTGCTAAGAATAATCTTACCTGGAAAGGCAGATGCTACCACATTTAACAAGCCCTAAAATTGCTAATAATGCACAACTGAAAAGTTTTTGCCCAAGAATTAATATTGACCTGTGAGACAACTATATCAAGAAGAGTGATACGACAAGCAAAATAGGTCCCTAATTTGGGACATAGCAAAGAAAAGAAAAGAAAATCTTGATCTGGCGATTCAAATTGAATTCAGAATAAGAAAACAGACAATTTAAGAGATAGAAGAAAGCGACGGGTTAGCAGCTAAACACTATCTTTCTCCATGCAAAAAGATTAAACTGTGAGCTTTCCTTCTCTATCAGGGCCCTAACCAAGACCCAAAACAATAAGCAAATGGGATCGATAAATTATAACATATTGCCAAACATGAAGTTTTACAGTCCAACAAAACACTATAAACAATATTTGACCATGTTATCCTAGAAACAACAAGCACCATGTCCAATTGCAAATTTCAAACTGTAGCCCATCCTGATAAAGGAACTTTGCCATTAGATTGGATAGTTTTCATCCAAATAACATTTACTTACCACTGTCCTGGAAGAGGTATGGACTTTGAGTATTGCCTCAACTTTCTAGACAAACAAGCTGTAGACTGACTAAAACTTCAAAGTCTTCAGGTAGTTAAGTTATAATTTGTTGCTTTGTTTAATTTATTGCTTGTTGGAGAAAGAGAAGCAACACAGCAGCAAATTCACATGACATAATGGTAACATAATATCAGTCGATCTTTCATTTTTTTTTTTTAAGGTTTCTGTTAGTGAATCATCATATCAGCATTAGGAACTTATTTCGAGACACTTAAATAACATCATTCAACATGTCTTTGGATAAGGACAGGATCGATCCTGATCTATCACATTGTTTATTTTTTCTACAACACAAGCATAACATAGATTTTAAACTTAAAATAAGAATTGACTATTAGGAACCAACGAGCACAACAATGATCTTTGCCACATGCAAAAAAAAAGAAGCAATTTAGTTACCAGATCATATGGAGATTTCTTATCTTGTTTTGAAGATGAAGGGGTTAACATCATTGTTCATCTGTGGCTTTGGTTTCTTTAGAGCAGGCTTGTGATGGATGAAGAACCCCTTCTGTTCAGTTTCTTCAAGTTCAATCTCTTAAGATTTTAATGATGGTAGCTACAGGACCAAGGAACAGGTGGACTCATGAACAATTGATCACTCATCAATCTGTTAAAGAAAAAACTAGTTGGTCTTGGACATTAGCAGCAGGGTGACTCAAGCCCCACTGCTAATGTCACAGTAAGCCTCCCATGGAAAAGACAAAAGGGAAAAGGAAAAGGAGGGACAGGTAAATGAGCTTATAGTCTGTATATTGTGTGACATGCCCTTGATTGCTAGTATGGTGAAATAGCATTTGCACTGCAGCTTATTGACGCTTTAACAGAATGATGGAAGAGTTAACATTAGGAGGCCAAACAGAAAGGCTTATACATTTATTGCCCATAAAACAAACTTGTTGTGGATTGAATCTACCAAGTATCTGAGTTATTATTTATCATTACCATATTATTATATGAACTTGACTTGAGAGATTCATTTATGCCTTAGCTTTCTACAATTAATTTTTTTATTTATCAATTACGACTTTTCCTATCATCAATAGGTCTGAAAATCTAAGTTCATTTTAATAAACAGAATGAATTATTAGCCAAGTTTTCAATTAACATTTTATGGGTATGTATAATTGCGCCTGCTGTTGGATTGTTCTGGATGATTTAACAGAATGATAAGAGAATTAACAAAAGGAGGCCAATGAGAAAGGCTTAAGCTTTTGATGCTCGCAAAACAAATCTGCTTATGTTTAAATTAGCCAAGTATTGACTTATTATATATCGTTTTGAAAGCTTATGCCAGGGACTTATATGAACTCGACTTCAGAGCTTTAATTATAAGGTAGCTTTACAGCTTAATGTTCTTATTTGTTAAGGAGTTATCCTATCATCAATAAGGTTTTGAAATTCCATATTGATTTTAACAAATTAAATCAACTATTAGCGAAGTTTTCGATCAGTCAAATTTGTACCGATTGACCTTAAAAAATTAAATCATTCAGTAAGTTTAAGTGTTTGATTATTATTTTTTTAATATGTTATGGTTTATTATTAAAAAGCTCACAACATGTTAATTTTTCCCTTAAATTTGGGCAAAAAATTATATTATAAAAAAGAAATGTTCGATGAGTTTTCAAAATAATTCATAAGTCAGCTAAAAAGGAACATGGTTTTTCATAATAAATAATTGATTTACATTTTCAGAATCTTATTGATGTTGATACAACTAATATAAAATTAGTTAATGATCCAGAATAATTCTTTCAAGTTAGTCTAGTATGAGTATATTATACATTTCAACTACATTAGTTGCTCATGATGGTGGTTATCCAAATCATGGTTGTGCCTGTGATGATGATCTGACATAAGTTAAAGTCAGTTGATATTTTATAAGCTTCAACTTCCATCAACCAACATGTACTATAGAACTGTAATGGCACTACAATTTTTTGACTCGATCGTTTAGTAAATAATGATTTTTGCTAAAGCAACACTTACAAGGAGCTTATTCTATAGAAAGCAGTTATGATTTTCACATGTTTGCAAGTTATCTCAAATTTTATATTCCTTTACATTCCAATAAAATTGTATAAGTCCTTACAGGAATCCCAGATTTACAGGTTGCAGTTTGATTAATAGTAAATTGTTGCCTCAAGTATTTGTTTCTTTTACCATGTTTGCAATTTATGGTAAGTATATACATAAAAAAGCTTCTTAGATGTACTACCTTTACTTCTCTTAATTTTGCGATGTTCCAATGTTTTTACCGGAATATTGCAGGCAACATAATAAACCATGTCCTCACATTACTTCTATAACACCACACAGAAATAACTGCGATCTACATTGCATCTATATTTGAATTATATTATATCAATTTTCATACTGACAACTAAAAGAAATGAGTTAGAATAAGTACGAACAGCTTCTGCACTTCCGAGTCAAGAAAGACTCAAAAGCTCAAGTCTTTTAGATATAGGTAATCCCCTTAGTCAAGAGTTCAGCAATTGTTTGTGAGATTTCTACCAGGCAAGTGTTGATCAAGACTCTCATTTCTTTACCCATACAAAACATTAACAGCATTTCATCGGGACAACAATTCTGTTCTGTGTTATCCTCAAGCAGTTAGATTAAGAAAGTCATTACAAGTTATCTTCTTTTGTACTATTTTAGATGGCTGTGCTACTGCTACTTTTAGTTTTCATCTTACTCAGACTAATCTCGTTAAGCATGTGGAGTAGTAGCTTCGTTGTCAGATTTTAAAGTTTAATCTTCCAATCTGACTGCTGTGCAAAATTTTCAAGAAAAATCTTGCAGCATTGCAAGGTACCAATCTTGATAGATGGTTGAATTGATAATCCATGGCGATATAAGTTGCTATGTATATGTTATTCATTTTTCATTGAATTGGTTAGTTGTTTAACATCGATTAATTGGTCGCCGATCATTTATTCCATTGATTGGGGCCAGGCGATGTAGTCTGTGCATTAACTTCTGTGTTCGATTATCTGCATATTGAAGTTGAACAAGGCAAAAAAGGCACCAAAATAAAGTTTGTAATCGGCTTGGACTTCCAATCCGTCATGCCACATCTCCATTCAAGGCCTGTTAAAACATACTAAGGTAAAGGTTCAGACAAAGATCAATCGACCAGTGAGCCAATCCAAGCATGATTCTCTTAAAACCAAATAAAAAGATTCCGTTTCAGAGTTGGCAGATCTATTTCCAATTAGAAACATCTACCACGCAAACTTTCTATTTTCTGTGGTCAATGGAATGTAAAGATAGGCCGGTGATAAAAAAAAGGCAGGTATTTACCAAAGGACATTCTACAAACGGCAACATCGGATCAAGATCACAACACAAACAATGTACCCATCGACACTCCCCATCGATTTACCAACTGGGTAAAAGACAAGAGAAGAAAACCCTAATCGAAACAATGGATGCGAGCATAAGAACAAAACGAAAAAGGAATCACAACATAATCGTACCAAAAGCAGACGAACAGGAAAAAAACAAGAACTCAACGATTTGAAGGGCATGATAACACAAGAATTCAATCAAACCCAAAGTCTTATGCGAGATACTTGGGGCTGGGTGTGGATTCGGTTCAATATTACCTGATGCAACTCTTTGGCCCAGGAGACCCTTTTCGACTGCTTCCACCCGGCCATGCAATACGATCCGATTGAAAGATT
The DNA here is from genome assembly GCF_036884655.1 of Musa acuminata AAA Group. Lineage (NCBI taxonomy): Eukaryota > Viridiplantae > Streptophyta > Magnoliopsida > Zingiberales > Musaceae > Musa > Musa acuminata. The sequence goes on along the minus strand of NC_088329.1, from coordinate 8,097,586 downwards.
AAACTAGTAATCGTCGATTCGCCGAAGAAACTACAATAACCGAAACATGCGGACCGTCATTCTACTTTTGATCGGCAAGCGACGACAGAAAAGAGGGGATGTAATGGACTGATCCCCTCGAATGGGTATCGGGCGGAGGGAGGAGTAGAAAGAACCCTAAAGGCGACACAGGAGGCGGCTTCGCTTCCTCCCTCGGATTCCCCCTTTGAGCTGCCAAATTAGACGTTCTTTTATTTTTATTTCAGTTTACTTTTTTATTTATATTTTTAGGTGTTTTCTGGAATTAATGGCGTCACTAAATTCGTGAGGTGGTTCTCTTGTTTCCATTAGGGTTTGGGGGGGGGGATCCTATCCAACTAGGTGCGGTTTGCAGTGTGAACCTACGGTCTGTTTAAACTTGGCGCCACCAGTTGTGGGTGATTGGGAACTCAGTGGCCGATTTCTTGGACAGGATCCGCACCATTTTTGCGACTTGGGATGGGATCATGGATCCGATTCGGAGACGGCGATGGGAACACACTGTTGATGATAGTTGGGGCCCAACAACCGACGGTCGTGATGTTGGAATTGTATGGTTCGAGTTCGATGTATGATCGGAGAGGATCGGCAGCCGAATTCTTTGACTCCATCAGCGGGTCCCTTTTTTTAGGGTAACGTGTGAACACGAATGCCACCACGCTTCCACCAGCGTGGTGGTAGCAGGTAAGGATGCTGGGTCGGTTGTACTAAGGTAGCAACGACTCGCTATAGTTCGAGATCGACATCGCAACAGGCTAACCAAATCCCGAGATATCGAGAAATTGTACCGAGAAAAGATCTACAAATATGGAATAGAGATAGAGATATCGATGTGGAGCACTCTATCTTCCAATACGCTATCGAGACACATGCAAAAGATCGATATCAGTGGAGTCTTGACTACTCCGATGTCAAGATAGAAGATATAAATGTTTTAGTGGTTTTATGGGTTCCAATTGATTAGAAGAAAGAAGATGATCGATTATTTATAATAATCAGTTATAAATGTTTATGGTTAGATGGTTAAGCCAATCATAGAGATATCTGAGAGTGGTCGATAATATGGTTTAATCGCTAGTTTTGAGCGTTTGGGTGATATAATTCTATTAAGGTGATCGATAACATGTTTGTCAATGACATGACACAACCTTTGAGAGAGCATAACGTCCATTGACGTTACTGATGTCGTCACACAGCCACTGTTGATATTATAGGCACAGCTATCTCAGTCGCCAAAGATGTAGGCACAACTATCTCTACATAGTTTTTTTTTCCCTATAAAGGGGGGATAGCAATCAAGACCTAATCATGAAAAAATAATTTTACTCTTATCAAAATTATTTAGTTTTTTATTAACCAACTGAGATTTCTTCTCAAGTCGGTTTAAGTTCGATCCTAGTTTCTTTCGACTTTGAATATATCAACCCTATAAAACTAAGTCGGGAGTGTTCTCAACCAATGTTCATCTAATGTTTAAGTTAGTTAGCTTATGATTTAAACAATTCAGATCAGCTCTTAAATAAAATTTTAATTTATAGGACAAGGTACTTGGGGAATCCCTTTTATAATGAGCTATAAGGATACTCTCAAGATTATCAATAATTATGGAGAGTAATTATGCATTCGTTGCTCTTAGGCTTAATTACAATCTTAGCATTGTTTGGCACACTGAATTTGGAAGGCAATTACAATTGATTTGATTTGGTTATAGTTAATCAAGGGGTCGATCGTATGTCGATCACAACGTCCTCATGATGTTCATGTGTCAAACACATGTTAACAACTTGTTGGATATGGGTTGATAGTGTGTCAATCCCATAGCGTCCTCGTGGTGCCAAGGTGTTAGACTTGTGTTAGTCATGTAATGCTCTCTGTTGATTGCCGTCCTGGAGTTTATGCTCATCGTCAATTATTATCCCCTAGTTTATACTACACTTATGGCTTCTTTGATACTATCCTTTCAAGAGGAAGGGAAAAAAAATTAATAATAATTTGACGATGAAGATAAAGAGAGAAGAAGAAAAAAGAAAAGAAAGAAACATAGGAATGTCCTTTAAAACGTATAGTTCAAAGATATAATAAATAATAAATAATATTTTAAAAAAATAAATAATAATCTACTGTTTTAAATCGTTTCCGCCTCAAGTCCCACCCACCCGCCGACCCAACCAATTGCTATCCGTAACTGCTTCAGAAACAATACAACAGAACGAACAAACTCAGTCACGGCCTTCAACAGAGCTCGAGTTGAGGTGGACCGACTCAACCTCTCCAATCTCCAACAGATTGATAAAGACCATGGACTTCTTTACTTGGAATTATAAGCTTTATATATACACATCGACCACCATAAACACACTTCTCTGTTTCCATTTCACGATGCAGTTGCTACCACAAGGCCTTTTCCTAGTCCTCCCTCTCTCTCTTCCCTCGACTCCCTATTGCCCTCGCCGCCCTTCCCTCAAATCTCTTCCCTCTCATCGGCTTACAGTTTCGAATCGTGGCACAAACGTGAAGCCAAGAGCCATCGGATGCTGCCACTTCTACACAGCGAGGTGCACATGCCGGCTACAGCTTATGGTAAGAAAACCTAACATTATTAGTAATTTCTTAATCATGGCCAATTGCTTGTGTTACAATTCTATACCTAGATGGATGAGCATTGTTTTTTGCTATCTAATAGTCTTCTTTTCCAAGGATTTAGGAGATATATATGTACACTGTGATTAACAAATCATCAACCTAACTTTTGGCTAGGAGAAAGGGAAAGGGGATTCTACATCACTCATGGAGTCTAATTTTGTCACTTTACTTTCAATAGCTGAATCTAGAATCAACGTGTTAGATATAGTTATAGTGATAGAAACTCAACAATTTGTAGGTTTTTTGATTGAGAATGGTTGACATGATATTGTTCATCCATTCCTTGTTAATGAACAATCAATCATGGTTGGAAGTAGGGTAATAAAGACAAGAATATTATCATTCTGGTGTAGAGATTTATTTCACAAAGTTTTCCAATAATAGTAGTCTAGAGAATCATTTATTACATACAACATTATTCAGTAGCAGTAGGGAAAGAAATATTCCTCCCTTTCGCACTCACTCACATAAACATACAATCACAGGCACACTTATGACCAGTGTTTATTTAAGATGCACTCTAAGGAACACACAAAAAAAAAAAGAACGAGGGGTTCTGTAAATTTACCTTCCAGATTCGATGTTTGATGCCAGTCTTTTCTCAGAATTGTAGCAGGTAGTTGTTTCTGTCCCATGATAATTTATTCCGTGATCATTTGATGATTCACCAAGCAAGCTCTCAACCTCCTCAGTGTTGTTTGGTACCCATGGATGCTGCATGACTTTTCTCAATTTGCCTAGCTCTTCCACCACTTCTTTCATTGTTGGCCTTTCTTCTCCCTTAATGTCCAAGCATTGTCTTGCAAGCTCGCTAATTTCTTGTATCAGTTCCATATCCCCTTCATTTTTCACCTGGTTGTCCAAGACATCAAGAAGGCGGTTCTCCTTCATGGCCAACATGAAACTTGCTGCGAGGCTCCTCTCTTCTTCAGATCCTTTGAAAGAAACCGCCTTCTTACCGGTCAGCAGCTCTAGTAGAACTACACCAAAACTATAAACGTCACTTTTATCTGTTAATTGGCATGTTTGGAGGTACTCAGGATCTAAGTAACCATAAGTCCCTTGCACCAGGGTAGCAATCTGATCCTCATCCTGCGGCACTAGCTTTGAAGCGCCAAAATCAGAAACTTTTGCCATGTAATTTTCATCTAAAAGTATGTTAGAGGACTTCACATCTCCATGAATGATTGGAGGTGAAGCTGATGAATGCAAATAGGCCAGAGCATCAGCTGACTCATAAGCAATTTGTAGGCGGGCACCCAAGGAAATGGGATATGTATTCTTATTCTCATGGACAAATTGAAACAGGGTCCCATTGGGAACGAACTCATAGACTAGGATTGGGACCTCCACTTCCAGACAACAACCCAACAGCTTAACTATGTTCTTGTGGTTGATCTGTGATAGAATGAACATTTCCTTTCCAAATTCATTTTTGCTGGTCTCATTTATAAATTTAGGTTTCTTAATGGCAACAATGCGGTCATCCTCCAAAACTCCTTTGTAAACTGTTCCATGTCCTCCCCTCCCAAGGACTTGGTTGTCACCAAACTTATTGGTCGCCTTCTCTAATTCTTTGCTCGTGAATATCTTGAATGCATGACCTTGTTTTTCTTTGATCTCTTCCATCAAAATCCAATCTCCGTGCTCCTTAAAATATCTTTCTTTAACTTTGGCAAATTTTCTTCTTTCATAAATCATATAGATGCACATACTACATAATGATAGAAAGGCTATACTGCTGGAGGTGCCTGCATATCAATGAATATGTAATTATTAAGTTCTCGGGCCAGATAAAACCAACAAAGAGAAATGAAAATTATGTGTTTCATAGATAACCTTTGGGTTTAATGGTTATTAAAAATAGAAGGCAAGACATGAAGTTATTTGTGCTTGTTTGTACTTCTGCAATTTATCCAGGGCCTATTTTGAAAGCATATTCAGAGACAAGAATTATAGATCTCCAGGATATATCTTATAGAATATCTCCACTCAGTTTGGACATTATTGGGGGAAAAAAATAAATCACACAACCCCTAGACTGCAGAAAGAGATATTTTGTTGTTTGAAGGAATTTGCCACTACCTCATTATATGAGAACAATGGCAAAGTTCTCAATTCATTGGACCAAGGACCTTTTAGGAGAGATCTGCATGGAGACTAGCAGTCATAAGAAGTTCACATAGGCCGCAGAAGTTAACAAGACTATCTCCTATTGTCATTTCTGAATTAAATGCATTGCTGATTGTTCATGGCAAAAATACCTTCTTGAATGGATCAGAACAAGATGCCTAACCTAAATTGCAGATAGTAGAAGGATTTGAAGGAATAAAAAGTGAAGGGAAATGGATGATTTGAAGGAATAGGCATCAGATATGGCAAGATATTCGTTGGACAAAACAAATTAGAATCATGGTGGAAGAGGGACTCTCACCTAGAATCGCTTTTGCTGCCAAGGGAAGTTTCCGGTTTGATGTGCAAGTTCCAGCGAAGGGGTTGCCATGTGTGCCCGGTGGGCAGGAACAATTGTAGCTACCATTCGTGTTCTGGCAGATGCCTTGGCACGGATATTGATCTTTATCAACACATTCATCGATGTCTACAAATGGAGTGTGATTGCAATATCAGATCCAACCATGAAAAGTCAAATGGAACTCAGAAAGAGAGGAGAGTGGGATAAGCAATAGACCTTTGCATCCATCAAGGAGATAGGGGTTCCCTTGGTAGCCACTTAAACAATAACAAAGATATCCAGGACCATTGGAGGAGTCGAAACACTCACTGTTTGCACTTCTGCAAGCATAAGAGGTTTTGTTGAGCTTTGCTGCCTGACATGTCTCATTTCCGATTGCCCAATCCACCACCATCGGCACCCTGCTATTGCTGTAGTTCCAGAATTGATAGGTAGTGATGTAAGACGTGCGAAACCTAAACCAATCTGCCTCCAGCAGCACAGCATAGCTGCAAGGGCTGAAGTTCCAAACCTGCAAGTTGTTGAATTTTTCATCAAACGAGACCTTGTAGTATGTAAGGTTCTTTGGGATGGAGGTTTGGCAGCAGCCGATGCCTGAACACGAGCCATTTACTAGGCTCAGCTCGTTCTGGCACATGGACACACAACCACTCTGGTAGTTGGTTCGGAAGCTTTGGATATAGGCAAGCGTGTTGCAGCCGATGACCGTGAACATGTTGTGGACATCGGAGAATCTATATGGTGTGTTATCCAAATTCAGAATCCAGTCATTGTACGTACTGGACCTGTTGCTCGCATGATAACACTGCTGCGATATGTGGTTCAACATGCGTGCTTGGCCCAGCTGCAACGAGATGTCGATGATCTCGACATTGAAGAAGAAAGGTTTCCTGACACCTGCATCAGTCATGTTGCAAGTCAGTGCAAAGCCTTCCATGGAGCAGTTGGGGCCGATACCGAATGGGTAGGGGATTTCAACATCCCCGCATTTTTCTGGGCAACCGCCTCTCAGTGAGGCTGCAGATGCCGCTGCACCTGTCAGATGCGGCAACAGCAGCAGTAGAATAGTGGAAAGAAGCTGAAACAGCCGATGAACCAAAACAGCTTCCATTTTGATTCTTCCCGAGTCGCCGAGGCTCTCAGGATAGAAGCCGATGAACCAGCACCACTTTAAGGAAGTGAAGCTTTTGTCTTCGTTGACCGACTTAGAGACCCTGCTGCCTTCCTTGTCAGTCAATCATGAAAGATGCTTTGGTTGACTCAGTCATCCCAAAAATTGTGGGTTCCGATACGAAAATGACTCTGGTTTTTCGGAAAATGCATCATATTCTGACTTTATATTCTTGACTTGGGTCAACCGATGGCATATGCATCCAGAGGTGACCTCTCCTACCACCTGTACAATCCCCAGTCTCGAGCCAAGTCAGCAAGAAATAGCGCTCGGTTTCTCAAACGATGATGCAGTCCTATGCAACATCAGAAATAAAAAGTTTTCTTGGTGAGGGCCGATTCTTTTTTCCGTCCTCTCTATGACGTCAATTTCCAATCTATGATGTCTCGATCTGTGACCAGGCAGCTTCTATGGCTGATAGACTTCTCCATGACAGTATAGATGCTTTGATTGACTTGGAGACCGCAAAAGCTTTCATAGTGAAAGAAGAAGTAGCGATTGATGTATGATGACCACATATCCTGTCGATAGTCGAGCAATTCTTTTTCCAACAACCAGCTGTTATTCCTGTAAAAGTCGGTAGATTCTTGCTTTCATGTCCTCAGCTTCTTTCTTAGCATATTGTTTGTCGCTACATGACTTCTGGGTCTTTCTCAGGGTCGTCTGTTACTGTTGTATGTTTCTGTTTTGACTTTTAATTTGCTTTCTCCCCTCGTTATAGCCATAAATTTGTTTGTTGGCGTATCCTCAATGAGCCCAAAATTATATATTAGCATAATTATTGCAATTCTTTTCAGAAATAGCATAAGTAAGATGATGTATAGTCTGCAAAAGTTGCATATGATCATATTATCCCCTCCTGATCCGATTGTAAAATTGGCTGACTAATGAAACCAATAAATTTATTAAAAATAAGATGGCTGTACTCAAGTGAATCGTTATAAAAGCATGCTAATCAAGATTTAATTTATCAACTATGAATATGAAACTAAAATAGGGATATTAACTTCATTTAATTCTTCATCGACTTTTGATGTGGGATTAAATTGAGTTTTTACGATCTCTTACAATTAGGGGTTTGTCATCCTTGTCGGTGTCTAACATTGATTAGAATTAATCTATGCATGTAAGGACTAGAGTTACTGGCAATAATGTTTTCATCAAACTCTTGTAAGTTAATTCAAATATTTATGTTCTATTGATGTGGTACTATAGACTAGAGTATTACAAGCTCATGTGATTGTATTAACTCTTTTCTACTAAGCTCTTATTATGTCTAATATTAGATTGGACTTGATATCATTTCTCATGTGACATAATAAGATAATTAAATTAGCTGACACCCTTAAATATATACATACTATAAGTATAATATTTTAAATTTTATATCAAATATATAATCTAATTGTTATATTCGATCTCACAGATGAACCAGTGAACCAAACAAAAGAAAAATCAAATAAAATGTAGATCAAAATGATACCTAGAGAATCGTAATATAAAAAATTACACAAAAGATGATGATTGAAGACATAATATATTATATTAATTATATAATTATATATTAGTTATATAATTATATGTAATTAATTTTTAATATTTATATATCTAATTAAAATTTTAATATAATATATAATTATTATAATTAAGTAATTATATTATTTATTTATTATTTTAATATATATATATATATATATAAATTATTTTGATATAAATTTTTATTTTTTTAATTTGCCTATGCTACATTGTAAGATTACGTTTGGAAGTTATAGAATAAGATATTTATTGTTAATTGTCTTATGATGAGGATTTTAAAATATGACATATATGACATGTATGTTCATTTTATATGTATAAATCTTAAACATATTATGTTATTATTTTCTATTGGTTAGATAATATAAATATATACAAACATAAAAAAATATATATTAATATTACATTTTACACATGTAAGCCATGTTAGTTCAGAACCCATACATTAATTTTATATTTTGCACTTTCAAACTAAATTCAATAGTGTCAGATTGACGAAAAAGAAAGAGAAAGTATTAGCAATGGTAAAAATGAAAACAAAATTTAAAATTCCTCACATTGTGAGGCATTTTAGAAATTTCTCAAATGCATAGTAGACAGCAAAATCAGCATCCAAGTCAAGAAATCAAATCGTGCCAAATATCAATGTTTGGATCTCTCTCTCTCTCTCTCTCTCTGTCCACACCTACGCGGTGATGGGTTTTCTATACGTAAATTTTGATATAGGCATGTTTATATTTAAGGAAATTCTATAACGTAATAAGTTTGTATGAAATTAATTGTCGCACTTTAAACCACAAGTGAACCATACTTGTATTCAATTCATAAAACTGAAGACCGATAGGACTTAACAAAGCACCATCTCATGTTGACATTTCAGATGCATTAAATAACTTAATACTAGCAGTCATTATTGTCATTGATTAATGAATTTCTAAAATCAACTTAGTTGCCACAAAAGTGAAGTTCATTGTATAAAAGAGGAGTAAGTAGATTGGAAACGAGTATCAGGAATTTCCATGATCATCATATGCCCTTTAGATTAAAAGACAATTTTATAACATAATTGTAACATCAAATATCATTTATGCATGTAAGCAATATGCAGTTGATGTTTCGCAATTCTACAAGATGGGACAACTATTGGTGAGTTGATGTGGTAATAAAGGCTTCTTTTACTCTTTATTTCAAGTCTATACCACCAGGATAATTGTCTTATACAAGAAAAGAATATCAATATTTATGTGGAGAGAACAGAAAGTGTGTTTTACAAAATTAAAAAAATAAAGACAAATCTAATCTATAATAAAGAGAGACTCCTTAAAATAACAAATTAGAACCACTCAATGTAGGCTATTTTGTCTTAAAATATTGTATTTTTCACCAGTGCTACATTGTCAAAAAGTAACTTTGTGTAGTTAAAGATAACATGTTGTGATCATGGATAAGACTCGTGATATTTAAACAATTTTTTCAAGTATCTTCTTATTCAGCTAATATAGTGTAGTTAAAGATAACTTTTCTTGTGCATTCAGTAGTTGGAAGTATTATTCTATTTAAGTGTGTTATGTTGACATGATCAATTATCAGGAATGTAAATTCAATATTTCTACACCATGAAAAGAAAATGTAAAGGCTAGTGGAACTATATTTTTTTATTAATGTGTTCTATATCTCCAGCTTTGTAAATAATTCTACTATGTAAATACTGTGGCTGTTTTCAAACTTAGGGAGTTAATTTTCCATGTTATCCGCTTACTGATAATGTTCAAGCTCTTCCAAATTTACAAAGAATTATGCTTGTGGCTTCGAATAAAAACATGACCCCATAAAAGGAGAGGAGAGAGACCATGTCTATTATATGTATGCTAAAAAACGACAACAAAAATAATTCTTCCATGTTTGCACACCTTTCTGAGATTTCTGACATGATCGCAGATCCTTGTCGAAAATAATTTAATTCTGATCCTTTTTTGTTCACTTCTCCTCTTAACACCCAGTAAAGCCAACCATGCAATGAACCATATCTTGAGTGTATCATCGAAAGATTTCCTTCTTTTCTTGCTTTCACGTTTCTCCCTTCCTTTCTTCATTGATCATCTTGGATCCAATATCCTTATATAATTAAAGCCATCCAATGAAATCCTTTCTACATCCAAGGAAACCCCATCGGCCACTCTTAGTGACTCATTAATCTCACCTCCCTACTAAGGCATGTTCACCGCTTCAGAGAAGAGTAATGTTTCCAGCGTTCCAAGTGATTTTTCCTCTCATCCTATTGACCTGTTCGCTCAACCTCCCATGGAGAATCAACAATCATCTGTACAGCATTCCAAAACCTCTGATGAAACACCCCCAACAACGATTGAATCTTTCATGTTCCCCCCCACTCCAAATAACCTAACTTCAGTTGGTACCAATTTTGAATCTGGATCGATCGGACCCTTCATATACCGAATGCCTAGTGTCGAAGATCCTGCTAGCTTGTCACTCCTTTTCCCAATTCCAAGCCCTAACCTTAGCACACCCACTGAGACACAACACAATGCTCCCAAATTTGGCACTCAAAGCTCTACTTTTGTGGCCCAAACATCAGACATGAAATACCTTGATCCAAATCTAGGTCATATAGACGATATTGGTAACCCTTATAATCCCACTTGGAGTAAGTCAATCCTGAATCCATTAGAAAATTTGGTGAAGGTCAAACGTGTTTACAAATGTGAGCCATGTCGTGTGTGGTTCCAGAGTGCGCAAGCCTTTGGGGGCCATATGAGCTATCATAGTAAGGTAAGGAAGGGAAAGGGTGTGATAGCAGTAGAATTAGACCCAGTGAAATCAAAGAAGACTAAGATTGAGCCACAGATCAAGTCAATGAACAACGAAACAGAGGCTAAGATGCACACACCAATGAAATCGAACGTTATTAAAGAATCCAAGGAAAGCATCTGTGAGGTCCTTAACAGGTACAACTACAAGAATGAAGGTGTTGAGCAAGAACCAATACATGATGATTTTGAAGAATTCCAGACCATAAATGATCCAATTTAAGCAACTGCACACGAGAAGAGTTCCACACCAATATGCCCTATGATTTGGAGTAACCATCACTACATGGATCTTACCTCTTCAAAGTTTAAATAACTAGTGTCATAAGTGCAGTGTATCAAAGAGTTCTCAAGTGCTTGTTCCTTACCAATATTTACATTAGTGTTGCTGTCTGTTTATATATAATGTAACTATGCTAGAGGAACTAGTTTTATTGTTGAGAATGTTTTCTAGTAGTTCTCAAGGACTTCTACTCTCTCATGTATCAATATCTTCTCAAAAAGAAATTATACAAGTGATTTTGCAAATCAAAAAGAATGTTTTCTAGTACTCTTAATTACTTCAAATAACAAAGTTCTTACCATGACATGATATGGAATTCTATGTTGCAAATGCAAAGTGTTAGAGTCTACATACTGTTTGTACAAAACTAAACGGAAAATGAAAACAGAAAAATACCACAGGGTTCTTCGTTCACAAAATACAACTAATTTCTAGTATGGGAAAACAAGGAGCTATGTTGTGGAGACCATTTTTTTGTTCTTTTTGGTTCATTGTTTGGCTAAGACAACCAAAAAGAAAGGAAAACAAAGAACAGAAATCAAGAAAAATGAAAACAAAGAACAGAAATCAAGAAAAATAGATTTTTTTTGTTTTTTGTTTTGGGCTTCTTTTCTAATGGTTTCGTTTGGGGACGTCTCTGCCTTCTTCCGAGTCAGGAAAGCGGTGGGGAAAATCCTATCTTTACGGCGAGATTGCGGGTTATCGAAACCCTAAACCGACAGGTTGATGACCGTTCAAGCAAGAGGGTCCCATCAAAGAGAGTGTATCTTGACCGTTGATTGAAGATTATGAAGGGGTTTAGCGGTTCAAAGCGTACCCCAAAGCCCTCTCTGGGGAGGAGGGCAAACGATGGCGGCGTCGGGGAAGATGCTCAGATTGCTTGGCTCCTGAGGTAACCCTTGTTTTGCTTGGCTTCTGAGCTCGATAGTTGCTTTCTTTCTCGATTGCTTCTGCAACCGCAATGGGACTCCTTGAATCATCAAGAACTATTCGTCGATTTCGTGTGGAGGGACTCCTTGAATCATCAAGAATCTATCTTGGATGTCTTACGACTTGGAAATCTACTACCAGCAGAGTTAGTGGTTCCCAGAAACGGCCCTTTGTCACGAAAAATCTACTTGGTTCTGCGAAAAATCTCATCTTTAGACATAACAGCACTTGTTCTTCCGTAAGACACTTATCTTTGGTCGAGTTCAGAGGTTTTTGCACCGATGTGGTTCCCAAAGAATCACAGACTATTAGTCAAAAGACTCTTGCCGTTGCGGAGGTCCAGGCTGCTCTTGTGGATTACCTTCATGGCACCAGAGGCATACTGTCTGATGATGCAGAGCACATCAGCAAGCACTGCCCAGTTTTTCTTGCCAAGCTCTTGAAGAAGGTAGAGAATGAAGATAATATTGGCAACGCGATGTCTCGATTCTTTCACTACCACCCCATCAATGAATTTGAGCCATTCTTTGAGAGCATTGGTCTGACATCAGATGAGATTAGCTCATTGCTTCCTCGGGATTTGATGTTCCTTTCTGATGATAAAAAATTGATTGAGAACTATAATGGTCTCTGCAATTATGGCATTGCCCATGGAAAGATTGGAAAAATATACAAAGAAGCTACTGAAGTTTTCAGGTGCCACTTCAGGGTTTTGGAGTCAAAGCTCGGGGCTTACGAAGGATTGGGCCTTAGTAAAAGTACCATTATTAAAGTAGTTGCTTCAAGTCCAATTCTTCTCATAGGGGGTGTCAATGATGAGTTCGTTAAGGTGCTAGAGGAGTTGGAGAATATTGGTATCCAGAGAGATTGGATCGGAGGTGTTCTTTCAGAAAAGAATGCATACAACTGGAGCCACATGCTTGTACTTTTACAGTTCTTTATAGAGCTGGGATTTACAAAAGAGGCGCTGGGGGACTTGATCCGAAGACATCCTGGTTTTATGCTGGATGGTTCAGGAAGTGCCATCTTTTTGCTGGTAGGATTGCTGCTGAAATCTGGTGGAACCAAAAAGAAGTTATTCAGTCTATTCTCACAATTCCCAAATGTACAATTTGGTATCTTTATGGGGAACTTGTGGCATGGAGTGATGTTTCTAGTTAAAATTGAAATGGAGACTGCAGATATTCACAAGATTTTGCTTAGTCACACGGAAATGCTTGGTTCTTGTCCTTTGAAGGCACCCGAAACCATTATTACTGAACTGCTTGTCCGTCCAAAGCAATTGTGTCAAATCATAAAGGAGGACCCAGATCAGTTAAAGAAATATGCATTGGGGATAAAGGTCAAACCCTTGAGGACAAAGGCCAAACCCATAGCGAAATCTAATGAGCATGAACAGTCACTTAGAGAAAAGAGAAAGTTCTTGGTGCATCTAGGGTTTATTGAGGACTCGAAAGAGATGGAGAAGGCACTCACACTGTGCCGTGGCAAGGGTGATGAACTCCAAGATCGTTATGACTTTTTGGTGAAATTGGGACTGGACCCGAATGACGTATCTAATATGATCAAAGTGTATCCGCATGTCCTAAATCAGAAGATAGATGTCCTAGAAAGCAAGATTTCTTTTCTTACAAATGATCTGGGTTATCCCGTAAGTTCACTAGTGGCATTCCCATCATATTTGTGTTACACTGTTCAGAGGGTGAGTTTAAGGTTGTCAATGTACAATTGGCTCAAGGGTAGAGGAAAGGTCAAGTGTAGACTAGCTCTAAGCAGCATCCTTGCATGTTCTGATAAGATATTTATGAAGCGGTTCGTAAATGTTGACCCTGAGGGTCCTAAAGTCTGGGAAGACCTAAAGAACTCATGCAAGCCTGCATTATCTTCAAGTTAGGTAATTCCTCCACTCTTATACTGCTTGTGTGCTTCTAAACTGATGTTGGTCTAAGATGCATATTATTATCATTTTTTTTCCTATGGAACATGTAAGGTAATTTTTTTCTACTTGAAGCGAAGAGCAGTGATGACAATTTTTTTGCTTTTACTTTGTGTACCACTCCATTTTCGCTAAAGCTATACTTAATTATCACTTCTGGTGGAATATTACGTGTTGTAGATAGCTAGTAGAGATTGTTGTGAAGTATGTGAAGATTTGCTTAACCACAAGTCCATCTTATGTGTCCATCTCTAGCTGTCACTAGTACATGAATGTGACGAGTAATAGTTTTAACTTGTATGAACACTTTAAAAGTGGCATGCATTGCTTATATAAATCACTACTTAAGAGACAACTTTTACTAGAACATTGAATGTGACAAGTAACAGAGAACAAAAAATTCTAGTTTTAACGTGTGAACAGATAGAAGTGACATGTATTGACTATATAAAGCAATACTGAAGATGGAGTACAAGGTAGATACTCAAACAATGAGATGCCATTCCGGATTTTTTGGTTTCACTGCATGCTTGTGAAGCACATATATTTAGAAGGTGAGGGATTGACAGTTTAGAGCAATGTGGATGACATGTTGGTTAAAATAAAGTATTGTTTTTCTAGGTAAAAATTATGTCACGTAGAGGAGGTTAAGACATCTAATCTAAATCATAATTTTTTAACATGAAAGATATTGTGGAAGATGAAACCTCATCAAATTGCGATTTGGCCAATGAGAATCAGAAAATAGAAGTGCAAAAATCTGAAAATGTTATTTAATTATAGCTGCAGTTAGAGATGAAACTGCTGTCAAAAATGTTTTTCTGACTGATAAAAATAGATGGCGTGACTCCTGTATTATTAATGGGAGCTCTGAATTCTGTGAAAAAGATGATATCTCTTGGAATTTTTGAGAAGATAAACTAATGCCTAGTCACCTTATGCTCTCAGATAAACTAATGATGATATCTCTTGAATTATGTGGCAATATGCGTTGTCCTGCAGATCTATGACCTACTAAAGAACATAGACTGGGATGGATTACTTCCTTGTGCTGTCACATTCTTTTCTTCTTTAAATTTGTAGTTTCATTCTATTTCTTGTCCACTGGAGAGGGGGATCTACCCACCCCTTCTCACCATCTTTCTGAAGAGGGACACAGACTGTGGTTCCATATGGCAAAACCAGTGTGTTTGTCCAAAAATTTCAGATAAACACCATCTTGTGGCATCAAAGACCCCACCAATCAAATATCTGTCTTTTAATATAATTTTTAACCTTTTAATATAGTTGAGCAGCAGTCCAGAACTAGTGATCCTCCTGCTTCCTCCATGATGCATGTTATACTGTGCCTTTTCTGGCACATAGGTTGACTCTATCTATCTAACATCTTGTCTACTGGAATGCAAAAAAATTCAATTGATGGTTGTGATGTGTATTGATTACTAATTTTCGCTATCGTTTTTTATTTTTATCTTAGCAGTCATTCAGTGATCCACAGTCCCTATTATGTATGCCACTTAAAGAGTATCTTTTCTTTTCTTTTACTTTTTCTTTTTCTTTTTCTTTTTAAGCAAATTTACTTGTTTTGGTTTTTCAGCTGTCTAATAAGTTGTGCATAAATTTGGTTACCTAATCACTCTTGGATTCATACAACACCCCCAGCGGAACTAGCAAAATGAAGATTCCTAGACAAAATGAAATTTAAGATTTTTTTGTTAATACTTTTTTTTCTTTTCCTTCATAGACAGACACTTTACTTTGTCCCACTTGATGGCGTGCTCTAACAAAGCTTAACCCATCAGGTTAAGGCACTGCAGCCCTGTTCTAAAGCCTTTGATTGGGCGACTCCATAGAACCTGGAATAACTTGGAACTCTAAATTTCCTTCTCTATTCCCTTCGTCTCATTCATCCAAGTGGCTGCCACTCCATTTTTTTTGCTACGTTCCCTTGCTGTATAATACATTTGATTCTCTGTTTTCGGCTCTTTTGCAGTTGATCTTTCAGATAACTTGGAATTCACCTAGTCAGATGCATCACATACATGGTTCTAATCCCAAGCATGTTTCTAAAAAGAAGATCTCTACCTCAATACAGAGACATATCATACTAACCTTTCTCAAAGAAATAAAGAGTAATCAACAGCACACTGATCGAAAGAAACTATGGTGGTAATAATTGTGTTTCTGCAATGCTCTGTGCTAATCTGTCACCAGAGTTAATGCTGCATGGATGCATTCAACACGGGGACGAGCAACGCATGCTTCACAAACATATTCAAGCTTTCTTAGTATAAAGGTATACGATAATTAGCAAAATATTTCTTAGTATCATATCATCTGTCACCCACACCAACTTCCATGAAATTTCATTTCAACTTCTCAATCAATGGCAGTAAATGCACATCAATATTGACTTATGCACTTTACATGAAAAATATTAGATTTCGTGTGCAATCAGGATATCACGGTTCATTGGCATTAGGCTTCTCCTCAAAGTGAGCGTCTAAAATGTCATGCACTGAATTATCATTTGAATTATTTGTATCACTTAATTATTTCCCATGATATGACCATTTACTATGTATATAACTTGTGATTATTCAGTTCACTGCTGGATCAGTGTCAACCTCATCAACAGTCATAAATATAACACTGTTGCATTTCCAACAAGGACATGGCCAACTCATCTGTAAATGCAAAGTCTATCAATTTTCATACTCCTTTTTCTACTTGGGCCCTCGATTTGTCTCCTTGTTGCATTCAACTTTACTCAATCATAATCGCGTTAATTAATTATAATTGTATCATTCAGGACCATAAAGACTAAAAAAACACACTATTATAAAAAATAAACATATATATATATATATGGATTGATTTTGATTGTTTTTCCACTCTATAGATTTGGTTGAGATGTATATGATAATCTATTTGAAAAAGTTTGTTGTTAATTACATAAGGCCTGCAGCTTGATTTGCTAAATTTACTATTGCTTTGTTGTTATCAGGATTTCATACTACAGGATGAATCAATGCATCACTCTCATTTTACTCTATATTGATATTTCTAAACTTTACCATAATCAAAGACTTGATGTCCTTTATTTTGTGTAAATCTCATAATTTACGCATATGGATTAGGATTACGTCGGATTGATAAGGATGTGAATGATATTTTTTTCTTAATAATTATGATTAGATGATAAAGAATCTAAAACATTAAGTTATCCAAATAGAATTCATTGTATGCTCAAGACACCTATACTAGGATCTACCGGGAGACGGGGATGAACGCAGATGATGCTGAGCTGCTCCACAGTGGCCCAGGGATGATGATGCATGCGTGCATGACATGGTAAACACCCATATGCAGCGCATCCCCCCGCTGCACCTATTCCGCATTTAAGAAACCCCCAGATTCACTGGGCCTACACTGCGTCATGCACAGTGTGACTGCCGACCCAGCGATCAGAGCCGTACGCCTAAGAACGTGGTGTGCAGGAGCACCGACTAGGCCACTGCAGGCCTCCCCCCAATCATTCGCCGATGCCTGTTGATCCGACCAGCCAAACGCACCCTCCGAACTGGAATCACGATGTGGCGGAGCTTCACATTTCTGCTGTCTCCACGAAACACATGACTCGGCTCACGAGTCCGATGGACTCCTTCCTCAAAGCTTTCGTGTACGCTCGGGAATCCGTGTCTTAGGGCCTAGCAAGAGCAGACCAGGCCAGTCTTGGAATTTGGGGTTGCCTTCACCTTCCTCCTTGTAGGACGCGAAAGCTTCTTGTAACTGCGTGCCCATGGGGCCTTGGTCTGGTACCGAGAACCAATAGGTTGCTCCCACCTCGCCTTGCCCGAGACAAAAAGGACGAGGCTGCGAAGCGACGATGCTGCTTCGGCCAGCCACCAGGGGCGGGGACGGGCGTTGTCTCCGTCGTCCCTGTCCCGCCCCGCGCAGCTGTACCTAAACGACTCGCCCGAGTCCAACAGAAGTCGATGGAGATGGTACCGCGGCATGGAGGAACAGCGAGAGATTCCCACCGGAAAAAAGCCCAGGAATACTCGCATGCTACATGTCAGAGGAATTGCCCGATCGAGGTCCCATGTACATGTCCTGAACGAATCACGCGATCGAACAATCGATGCATGTTTTGGCTCCTGGTAGTCACAAGCAGGTTCTGCTCTCATGAGATCACAAGCACAGGTGAAGAAAAAGGTCACTCACCAGCATGGAGAGAGAGTTGCAGCTCAACCAAGACTAGATTTCCAAAAGAATCCAAAGGAGTTTGATTATTCCCGGACTATGTTCCGTGTGTGTTGCTGCCCCCATCGACTCGCAGTGGGGTCATTTTGATAATTGCATCGAACATACTGATGATAGATTCTCTTGTTGTGACAAAGTAGATAATGAAATCTAACAGTGGGCTGCTTTGTTGTGTAGATTCTGCTCGTATATAGTAGCTCCTCCACACACTCTCCTCTTCTACCGGTCTCTTCTCTCATCTATTAGCCTTTCCTGTGGCTCGCCTCCTCTTTGAGATTCACATTCCCTGTTCCGTCAAATTTGACTCGAGTTTCCGTTCAAGAATCACTCTTTAGTCATCAAACTCCCGACTTTATGCTGACCGAGTGAGAAAGATGCGTCCTTTCTTATTTACTCATGGTGATGGCAGAGGCTGCTACCGGTGAAGAGCTGAAGCTCGTAGGAGGTCAGTTTCAAGAGCTTCTCACGGCCGATAAACCTCAATTTCATCTCTTCCGGGCATCCGAATTATAAAGATTGTTTCTTTCTCCTTACGTTTGACGTTAGACGAAATCGTCTCGGTTTCCTCGAATCAATGGTGTGCTCCGATCTCAGCTTTTACAGACAAAACAGATCACGGGAACCTCCGATGCTAAAAATTTCAAATATTTATGTAGAGTCGATCGCTATTTTTTGGGCTTCTTTGCTTGATCTGACTTCTGTAAGCCGTTCTGGTAATCGCTGGTTTTTATCCCGATGTCCTTGTTCTTGGTTTCTTGCTGGAAATTGTATCAAAACATGTTGAAGGTATATGAAGGGCGCAATTTGGATGTCTATACCGACGACAATAGAATTCTCCAGTAGCTAGCTGATTGCCTCCTTAATATTTTCTCTTCCTTCTCTCTTTTGCAGTACAAATGATCATCTGAGCTGTTTCGATTACCGGTTTCGGTTTAATGGGTAGAGGCAAAGGAAAGGGGAAGAAATTGGCCTTGGCCACTAGCAATGAGGATCGAGGGAGTGGTGATGAAGAGGCGATTCCTGCATACAAGAGGAGAGGAAGGCCTCGGAGACGTTTGAAGGATGACATCGATGAAGACGTCACCGAAAAGATCGAGGATGGAGAAGATGATGTGAAGCACACTTCTGCGCCAAGCAAAGATCCCAAGGTCTCCACGGTGGTGAACGGAAAGAAGAGGAAGAGACACGGCAAGGCAAAAGACAACCTTGCCTTGATCTTGGAGGAAAACTTCGGAGCTGCATCCAAATCCAAGAACGATGATGTGACTGGGTCTAATGGTTTCCGGCATACCGGGAGCCGGCGGAAGAGCAAGCCACGTCGGGCTGCTGAAGCTGGAGTTGAGTGCAAGTGAGACTAATGGTTTCATCCTATGCTTCTCCCCTTCCTTCCGTTGCCAAACATTGTCGATGGCTGAGAACCTCACTTGGTGGATCACTTCTCTTGTTCTTGTGCCGATCTTTGTTACGGTCCAACTCTTATCTCGTTGATGAATTCACCAGAGGCCAGAGAGTAGACATATCATGTAATTTTCTATTAGCACAGAGCTGGTAAGAAGACATTAGCTTAGCTTCTCCTTGCTGAGTGTTCTGAACATCAAAAAAAGGTTTTCTTGATATCCATTTTGTTGCCTCTCTGTTCTTCTATCATGAATCGTGTCAACATTTTTTGGGATGCTTCTCATCTTCCAGGTTTAATTACATGACATTCTCTGCCATTGCTTGATCGTATGATGTCATATGTGGGACTTCAGATGCCAGCTTTTGCCCCCATCTGTTTCTGATGTGATTCAACTTAATTGCTGGAAATTTTGGTTGCTGTCATTCAGATTTGTAATGGGATACGTCTGCCATTGTATGTTTGTATTGTTTTGGCAGTGGAATTTGCATTAAAGATGGATGCCTTGCGTACTCATATGCCATTTCCTGCTTGTTGTGTCAGATTGTACTGCTATGAGTACATGGTTTGGTGTGTCTTTCGCATGCTTCTGTCTTGTACAATACTCTCTGTATTGCCTGATGGTCACACTCGATCCATGACAAGTCTTCTCATGCAGTGTCATTTAGTTGCAAGTCAATATTGGGTAGATGAGTTATCCTACCTCAAGGAGTAGATGGCATCCTAAACTAATGTTTCTACTGCTTCAGATGATAGAACAATGTAAGATCAAAAGTAATTGTCTAAATGAAGAAAAACCTCTGCTTGTTTTACCTCAAATTTGTACATTTATTTCATTCATATATGATATGTGGTAGGAGGCTATTGCTTAACTGTTCTTATCATGATAATTGAAAATAAAAATTAAACTTTATTAATTCTTGTAATTAACCTGATGCTAAAATAATTTTATTTTTTATGAAAAAAAATTTATTTTATTAATTTAGTAATGTCGAATCAGAGTTCGAGAATAAATTAGGATAAAATTATGTACAACAAAAAAATAATAATAAATTATGAGCAACTAATATGATGTTATAAGATTTGGGACTAGCTTTAAAAGATCATAAAATATCATATGCATAGAAACTTATTCACAGAGATAATTCTATCTTTAGCAGTCTTGTCATGCAAGATGCTGCTAAGAATCTATTGGACCAGAATGAAAAAATAAAATAAGATTGGATCTCATTGCCTAATACTTTGAGATCTTACCATTAATGAGATGGGACTTGTAAAAGAGAGGAAATATAAGCTGAGACCCACTTAACAAATTGAAGAGAAAAAATTATTTTGTTCATAGCCTTCTCGATAACCACCCAATAAATCTTATCACAGGATCTCTCAAATTTGATAAGAATCAATAGGTATTTTCTTTTAGATTTGAGCATTGTGTACGTTAACTTTGTGACAATAAGTATATTATCATTGATATTATATTTTGACACAAAAGTGGATTGTTCTTGATCAACCTATCCTTAAGATGACCTTTAATCCTATTGACCGAGGACTTTAGTCAAGAGCTTGAATATTACATTACAAAAAGCAAAGAGTCGATAATCTCTCGCTCTAGAGCTATTAGGTTTCTTAGAGGTAAACACCAAAAATATATTACCCCAACTAGAAGGGAGATAGGTCACGAATATTATCTTGCTTTACAGAACTCAATAGTGAATAAATTAGGGCTTGGCTTTTCCCAAGCCCATTTGATTTAGGATGCTATAATTTTTTATTAAAAGAAAAATAATTATAAGAGAAGAGTATTTTTTACTAGCAATACGACGAAAAGGATGAGAATCCCTCCGGTTCAACTGAACCAATGCCCTATCAAATATCTTCAAATCTTTCTACCATTGTATTATAATCTAAAATGATATAATTAATAGTATTACGTGTCCTTCTATAGTTGATAAATATGTGAAAAAACTTGTCACCTTCCTCAACCCATTAAAATTTGACTTTAGACCATCAATTATGATACAATTAGTGATTGAAAGCAATGACATTGTTATGTAAGCTAATCAAAGCTTTGTCCTCAACCTTAGAAAGACCCATGCACCTATCTTTAGATTCAAGCAAATCAATTTCTATGTAAATATCTCTAACCTTAGTCTCAAGGCTACTTAATCTTCTTCTTCTATTATCTTTGCCATTGTTTCTATTTATAATAACTTTTACATTGATATTACAAGACAAATTATTTATCCTTCAATCTTTCTGAATCTATTGGTTAATATTTTGAAAAACTATTATATATAGACGCTCCTCCTATACCATCTATACCTTCATTAGACCCATTGGATAAAACAACAAAGTGAACCATTGCAGCTCGATGCCCTACTCTTAGAATCTTTCTCTTGTGAACGAACTTCCCTTATTTCCATTAGTTTATCAAGTAGATATTAGCTCGATGCCCTACTCTTTTACGAGAAAAGTATAAACTTAGAATATTTTCATAGACGATGGATTGAAAAAATCTAGTAAAATCGTTCTTAATCCACACTCGGAAGAGTATCTCGATATAATTTTCGCTTGTGTTGTCTAATTTAAGAGGTTCACCCACTAGTTTAGTAAGTTTGTAAAGATGTTTGGGCATAATATTTTCACTGATCTTCTAGAAAGCTATAGCCTCAGCCTTCCATCATCCTCTCACACAAGACTCAAAAATTCTTCCAAACGTCAAAGCTTGCCCATGTACAAAACAAGGTCCCATCAAATTACTAAACTAAATCCCATCAAATTAAGATAAATTTATGATTGTGTCATGTGATACTAATATATTAAAGCTGCTCCACAATCTACCATCTACATCATGCTTGAAAAAGCTTGTTGCTAAGATCGTTTGACAGCTCCAAGTATAAACCATAATCCATCTTCCCTTTGAGACCATTTCTTGTTCTCTTGAGGTGAAAGAACCATTTATAACCTGCAATGTATCTAAGTTCTAAATGTTGCTTCTCTGGAATTTTGATTTACTTGAGTGAAAGTTCTGTACCAATATGTTCAGTATTTTCAAGTGAAAGTTTGTTGGGGGAAGAGATGCTGCATTCATTGAAGAAACATAGTGCAGTGGGACTTTGCCTACATTCTCTTTTCGTATTCAACTATTGACATGAATCAAGATTTTGGCTTCTAATATGGGAGGAGCCAAGAAATTGTGGAGAAGAATCAGTTGGGTAGATGGAAAATTTCATGGAGTATAAGTGATTTATTTTTGTATGGAGCAAACTGTTTGAACCACCATTATACATATAAAAAAATGGTATATAAAATTACCTTATAGTGAAATTTTAGTGCAAAAGATAGAAATCACTCTCCTCAACTACAAGTCCACATATGCAATTTTGATCTTAGATTTTTTGTTTCACAAACGTAGTTAGGATTAGTTCTGAACACATGACTTTTGGCACTCTCTCACCTTAAATTTTTGTCACTGTCATTAAAACTTAGGTTGTTAGATGAGATATAATTTATTAATCTATATTCGCAATACTTCTCATGCATAAGTGATAATATGGCTCGACCTAATATATGAAAATTATTTATATTTTTTAAGCATAGTTTGGATAATGATCAATTAAACATAATTATCAAAGTATCAAAACAAGTTATAAGTTTAAACATTGTATTTGTCACTTTATATTCTGTATAGTTTTTAATTAAAAATATTCATGCAAAGTTCTATTTCTATTCGGACTTACACCGGATACTCAAGCCTAATTTGACTCGTATGTTAAAAGGAACATTAGGACTTACACAACTTAGATCTTTTGGTAATCAAATCAAAATATTTAACATGACAAACAATGTTCTGTTATATGAGTATATGGTTCTCTGATTTGGATGATGATTCGGATCTCATCGTGACCCTTTCTTGAGAATGCTATAAGTTTATTATGAGTGAAAATACTGAATCCTTGCACTAGGGTTGTGCTTAACAAAGCTCCTTCTATGTTTAAGTTAGCAATAATATTCAGAAGATTTAAATTATATTGAATCTTAAGAGAGATTGAATAGATCAAACATGAGTTCCTTATTCTTACGAGTTTATATAATAAGATAGATGACTATGAGAATTAGGAGAGTATCCATGAGAATTAGAGTTAGAGTTGGAGATTCAAAGTAATAATCTGAGTTATCAATACATTACTATGTGTTTAATTGTGTACTAAATTCAAATATCTCAAAGTTATTTAATAATTTTTCTGTCAATTCAAACATTCTTTAATATGGTGCCAATGTATCACCCATATATTGTTGAGGTAACGATCATATATTATTGAGGTGTTGACAACCTACCAAGTATTATTTTCTCATATCATTTGCCTCTCATCATGCCTTGGCAATGCGGAGTAGTGTCGGAGTATAAGGTGATTTTTTTGGGCTATGGATCTTACATAAAATAAAGAGTTTACAATTTAACACAAATCTATCTAGGTAATTTGAGTGGTGCTCTGGTCCAATTCGCCTATATCACTTCGAACTATTTCAATCACTTTGCAATTGAAGGGTAGTGCTTTCGATTGTTTCAATCGAGTTATTATCGAAAATAACCCTTTTAGTCGATTTGGTCATTGTCATTGAAGGTAGTGCCTCGGGCCATTTCGATTATGTTATCATTTAGGTAACACTTCATGGCATTATTGATCATGCTATTATTAATAGTAGCTTTGGGTCATTACGATCATAATGATAATGGTAATACTTTGGGTCATTTTGATTGCATTGTCATTAAAGGCATCACTTTGAGTTATTTGGAATGCATTATCATTAAAAGTAGTATTTCGGGCTATTTCGATCATACTATCATCAAAGATAATACTTTAGGTTGATTCGATCATACTATTGTCGAAGGTAGCGCTTTAGATCATTTTGATCATACTAGTGTTTTGAGTTGTTTTAATTGTGTTGTTATCAAATATAGTACTTTGGGCCATTTCGATCGTGATATTAAGGTTTGGGTTATTTCAATTGCGTTATTATTAAAGGTAGTTTCTCTTATGGAGCTAACTTATTAGGTCTGATCCTCGTATCTTAGACATCTTATATTTTTTGTCGTTTGTGGATAGTGGTTATGTATCGATTTTGCTAAGGAGTCTGATCGACACATGCAATCTATCTTTGTCGCCTTGATTTTCTATAGATGTATCATATATGTAGTTTTGTCGTATGTGATCAAGATCGAAATCGCTTTCCTCAAGTACGGCTCAATATTGATGTTATAATTTTTTTCATAAATGTAGTTAGGTTAAGTTTTAAACATATGACTTTTTACTCTTAATCTATATTCTTAATACTTGTACAGTATGAGAGGGTAAACATTGCTCGGTAAACATGACTCGATCCGATGTATGAAAATTAAATAAAATTTTTTAAGCATAATTTTAAAATAATTATCACAGTGTCAAAGCAAATTATAAGTTTAAATCTTGTATTTGCCCTTTTATATTTTACATAATTTTAAATTAAAAATATATATATGCAATATTTAATTTTTATTCAGATTTACACCGTACACTTGCCTTTAGTTTTATACATCATCAAACCTAATCTAGCTGGTCTTGTATGTGAGAAGGAATATTAGATCTTAATATGACTTACACAACTTGATCTTTTGAATTTTATAGTAACCAAATGAACATATTTATCATGTATCTACCCACTCTTAGCCTAATTAGATTTGTCGAGTGAAAGAAGAAAATATTAAAAGTTTAAGAAAAAGATAAAGCATGGGGATAGAAATACGATTCGATGAGATAATTGATCCATTAATTTTATTAATTATAAAATTAATAATAGTATATCTAAAGTTGATCTTAATCTAAGTGGATTTCCGACGTGGAACCAAACCGGAGGATCACAGTAACTTGGGGTGGATAGCTTTCGACGAGGTGGAACTCGTTTTCACCTTCGTTCCTTGATTCGGCCGGAAGTAGCTCGGTAAGTATGATTCTGGTGGAAGGAGGAGGGTGAAGCACCGCGGGAGGTCGGGCGAAAAATGCAGGAAGGCAGCTGGGGAGGATGATTTCAACCCTCGACGTGCGACGAAGGGGCAAATGTCTCTCATCAACCGGGCAGCGACCCTCTTTGATGCTGTATTGCTCGGTGATTGCATGTGGTCCTCATCAGTTCATCCAACCACAGTCTTTTTGGTTCATCCACGCCATGACTTTTGAGGATCTGTTCCTGTGGGAAACGAGAAAGAGAGACGCGAACAAATCATGTAACTCCGGAGGAGGCGTAGGTCCACCACTGAAGGTTTCCCAGTAACTTCTGCTACATGCTATAATGTGGTCTGCTGTCCTTCTCTCTGTTCCACACTGATGGCAATTGCCGCTTTTTCTTTAACCATCTCTCGCTCTCTCTCTCTCTCTCTCTCTCCCTCCGTGAATTCTTGGAGATTTGTATGTGGATCTTTGAAGTCTTATGCTATGATCTCCGCTTTTGACATCAGATCCTTGATCTGATTCATGAATGATTCCCCCTTTTCTTTTCCTTTGAGGAAGTTGTTCCATGAACATTTGATGTTGGCCTGATTGCTGCTATTTTGTTTGGCTAAATCTGGGAGTGCGAAGCATCATGGATTGATTCCTGAACCAATGCATGTCACATGTGTTCGACATTACTTTGTCCTCTTGAATTTTGACAGGCTCTCTTTCCGCCTGCGGCTTCTGTCAGAGAAGGGCCATTAAGTTTCTACCTAAAGGAGAAAGAAGGGCAATTGTTTGATGATGTACGAGTGTTTTCGAGGCTACTTCAATGCACATGGTTTGCATTTAAATCTCTACTGATGCCATCTACTTCTTCTGAACAATCATTACTGATGCATGCCGTCTATGTTGCAGTTCTCTCACTGTTGTTTTATCCCGACACACACATACAAAGGCAGATAGATAGAGGCAGAAGGTAAGATTGGTCTCTCGTCGTAAAAGAGAACAGTATCTAATACACAAACTAGAATTACCTTATGCTCTTCTTAATCATACAGCAAGCGAGTTATAAACGATGTTGTTTTCGAAGATAAAAAAAAGAGTGTGTGTGTGTGTGTCTTCCTTGGATCTCTTATCGCTGATGTCAAGGCCAAAAGACAAAGTCTGTACGAAGCGTCGACTGCAGTCGATATCCGACCTCTGAGTCGTGACATGGATACTCCTCCAACACCATGTGCTGCAATAGTGCCATCCTGTTTGTGGGAATTCTCCTTGTTTTGCTGTCTTCAGCCCCAAATTACTATTAGCAGATGCAACAGACAGACACAGAGAGAGAGAGAGTGTGTGTGTGTGTGAGTCCATATCATTTTTGGAGTAGCCTCTACGTACTTT
Source organism: Musa acuminata AAA Group (assembly GCF_036884655.1). Taxonomy (NCBI): domain Eukaryota; kingdom Viridiplantae; phylum Streptophyta; class Magnoliopsida; order Zingiberales; family Musaceae; genus Musa; species Musa acuminata. Next base: position 8,070,745 of record NC_088329.1, on the reverse strand, counting down.
CCTCGGTAGATTTAATCTGCATTTCTGATTCCTTCGTATGGGTTGGATATGCTGCGTGGATGCAAATGCCTTTACTCATGTGGTTGTGGAAAGGGATCCACTGGTCCAGGCTACGCTTTGGACACATTCATTTGTCTGCGCTCGTAGAAATATCGCATTGCATTAACTGATACCTACTGATGCGTGCATTTGTAGTAATGCCTCGGTGCAGTGGATGACCAAATTACATGATATAGACAGATGTAGTAAGCTACAGAAATATATCTTTATATCTAGATAATACAGAACTATACTGGAGGGTACCACAAAAGAATAGACCGAAGCACATGAATTAGGTCTTACAAAATAGTTCTGCAAGCATCATGTACAGTAAAATCGTATCTAAGTTGAAGGTCATATGAGAGGACACACACACACCTCTCGATCCAGCTAATTAAGTTGACCTTAGACTACGAGTTGGCCGATTGTGTTGCCCATGTGTTTGGTTTCGTGTTGTCATCAGCTCAACTCGGGCTGGTCCAAGAAAACTAGGATTGATTGTATCGTTTCGTATGATGTTTTGCAGCCATAGCTAATGATCGATGGAGATGAAGACGAGAGAAGAGACATAAACTTGGGGTTGCTGTCATTGCATAAAGAAAAAAGCACATCGAGCCAGAAGAGGAACCGACACTGGACTTGGTTCTCCCAACAAAGTTCCCAGGGAAGTTTCATGGCAGTCATTGGAATGGTTTCATTCCATTTGTGAAACCTTTTGTTGTGGCTGTTAATTCTCCCTGATGATGAAAAGAAAGAGAAAGAGAAAGAGAAAGATAGATAGATACAGTAATCAATAACTTGTTCCACATACTTGATAATGGTGCATCAGAAAGGACCTCTTTCTTTTTCATTGTCCTGTTCTGCCAAATTAACAACCATGTGTCACCAAGACAGGGCTACGTCTACACTTTGGTGTGGTACTTCAACCCATCCAAATCTTTCATACTAAAAGAAAACTAGATAAAAGGACAACATCAACAACATAGATTGTTCAACTCCCACCTCCCCCCCCCCCCCCCCCCCCAAAAAAAAAAGAGAGTGATTGGAATTGACTAAGTTATAAAACTTAAAGATTAGTGTTGTCCAGTTGAGGAGGATATTAGGATTTAGAAAAAGATTGCATGAAAAATTTATGTATGTATGAACAACCATGAATGGTCTTGATCAGAAATCAATGGAGCATTTAAGATGACTTATGTTGTGTGCTCTAAGGAAACCAATAGAGGGACCATCAGAAAAGAAAATTCAATTTTGATTAATATGACCTAAGATAGGTAGATAGATAGATAGATAGATAGATAGTAGATAGATAGATAGATGAAAAAAAAATTCATCAATAAATGGTGCAAGTTTTAGTTGACTCAAAACAGTTGAAAATGGAAACTTTAATTCCATTAAATAGTGGTCCAGTCCTCAGCCAGTGTAATTTCTTGGAAGGGAGAGGGAGAAGGTTGAGAATCTAAGCAATTCACTCCTAGATTTCATCCTTTAATTTGCTAGATATGCGGTCAGTTCCCAAGGAGTCTGTGAGTAACAGCAAAAGTCCAAGAACCTGAAGACCCATGAGCGACCTCAATCAAATCCAAAGCTCCTTCCAAAAAGATTCTCCACCAATAAGATTCTCTTCAGGCACACAACTCCATATTATAAAAAGGAAAAGAAAGGAGGCACATCTTATCTTATCAGAGCAAAAGCACAAAGATCTACCAAAAGTTGCTTTTCCAAGACATGCACAGTCCTCAGCCCCCAGAAAACTCAAGGGAAATATATGTTTTGTATATATATATATGAAGGAAGTAAAATGTGTTCGCAGAATGAACTCTGCAAGAGTACTGCCACTGTTCATCCTGGGTAGGATAGAGTAAAATGTGTTCGCGCAAAGGAGCACTATTCGGAGAACACCGTAAGAGTACTGCCACTGTTCATCCTGGGTAGGATATAGTAAATAAGTGTACAGGCACAATCTCTCTGTCTGAATACTTTCCAGTCTGATGGTATTATGCAGCAAATAGCTCCTCAATATGGCAGTGGCAGCTTTGTGAGGCAGCAGAAAGACACAAAAACCCTTCTTTTAGCCCCACTTGCTCTCTTTAAAGAAGCCAACTGCCCTGTTTTAGGTCTCCCTCTGGTTTGTGAGTCCATGGATGGGCTGTAGGGAGAGCTGCAACAGTGAGGATGGACTCAAGCTCTCTCAAAGCTTCTGGGGCCTTAAGTGGCGCCAGTGATGCTCTCCATGGGCTCAAGTTTGGGCAAAAGATCTACTTTGATGATGGTGGTGGTGGGAGCGGAAGCTCCTCCAAGGCACCGACAGCTCCGGCGAAGGAGGCGGCGGCGCCACCGCCTCCGACAAAGAAGGGGAAGGGCGTGGCACAAGGTGGGGGGCAGCAGCCGCCTAGGTGCCAAGTGGAGGGGTGCAATGTCGATCTGACGGGGGTTAAGGCTTACTACTGTAGGCATAAGGTTTGTGGGATGCACTCGAAGGCGCCTAAGGTCGTAGTTGCAGGCTTGGAGCAGAGGTTCTGTCAGCAGTGTAGCAGGCAAGATTTACTTCCTGTTTGATCTTTTTTTGTTCTTGTAGGCCTTGTGTTTTCCTAGAGGCAGCGAAAAAATATTTTTCCTTTTAGTATGCCCCCCTTCTGAATCTGGTTTTCAGGATAAAACTTTGTGAGATAGATGTTGATCTTGATCTTGATTCGTGGGTTAAGCCCTCTTCCAAGCGAGTCTTGATAAGGAATTCGCTTGCTGTTGCTCTAAGTTTGTCGGCTTCATGTGTTAGGTTTGGGATTTATTAATCTATAGGCTTTGTTTTAAGTTCATGGGAATTTGGGCTTTCTGTTGCCAACAATAATGACCTCTAAGAAGCAAAAATCATAATGACTTGAAGATTCACCTTTATTATTGTTGTTTCCTACAGACACTGTTAGGCAGGCTGATATTGGACCTTTTTGGGAGTGTTTTGCCTTTTCGGACTCTGAGTTCTGGATGCTTGTGAAGTTACTTTTCAGTTCATATCGCAATTTCATTTATTCTCCTGTTTGCCTTTTGATTGAACAGTTCATGTATGTGCATCTTGTTGTTCGAAAAAAGAGATCATCTTCGTTGTCCTGTGAACTTGCCACTTGATAATATGTTTTATCAGATAATAACTTATTTGTTGGGTTGAATTCGAGTCTGTCTGTATAGAATGCTTAACATCATTTACACAGGCTATGTTGTCCCTCTTATTTGTTGCTTTCTGGTTAGTCTTCTCTAATTCGTCTGCATGATTTATTGGTACTGGATTTATTACTTTGTTTCATATTGTGGCATTTGAGTATCTACGTTGTTCTCTTTTTTCTTTAAAAAAAGAAAAAAGACTGTGTATTACTAAAGCCGGGCTAATTACAGAAGAGTTAAAAGTGGGGAAGATCATCTGCAGAGGTGACTTTTCCCGGTTAGTGCTGAGTCCCCTAGTAGAAAGATGATGTGAGCCTCACCATTGTTGCCTCTAGGAATGTGACAAAGTTGGACTAGAGTGACCTCATCGGTTAGATTCAGAATGCCCTGGAACAAAGATCTAAGATGCCATATTTATATTAGAAGCGAAACTAATGCAGTTCAAGGAGTCGGAGAGAAGCCGCATGTTGTGCAGTCCCAGCATTTAAGCTTTCTGTAAGCCTTTGAGAATGGCAAATCCTTCAGCATGTGTTGGAGATGCCACGTGACAAGGGGAACATCCAGTAGCTAATTTGTTTCCATGTCGGTCCTTGAGGACGTAACCGCAACCAGCATTTTAAGAGTTAAGCAAAAGTTCTCCATTGCATTCGAGAGTGAAGTTATGATCCGGAAGGATAATAGATGATAGAGTTGCTGATTGATTTGGAGATGCTCCCCCCAGATCTAGTTCCAATTGGAGAAGATCATTGGTGGATATTACCACCTTCCTCCATAACAATGAGGGATTGGCCTGAGGGTTGCGAAAACAGGTTTTATTTCAGTTTAGCCAGATATGGCATAACGATCAAGCAATGATGCTTCAGAGCTAGAAGGGTTGAATCAAAGCAGAGGGGTGAGTTTCTTGTAACCAAGAACCTTGGGACAGCTTGCACTCGAAAAAAAAATTTGCTTGGGAGAGTGTGAAGCGTTTGCAAATGTGGCAGGGGCCAACTTGGGAATGGAGGATTTGGGATAAGTAGTTCGGAGTAGGAAGTCGGTTTAGAAGAAGTTTTCACATAAATATTTTGATTTTGGGATAAACATTTAGGGCCCATGGTGCCTTCCATCCAAGCCAAATAGCCTCACTGATGAGTATTTAGGATGTTGGTCACAGGATTTTGTATGTTTTTTCCCCTCTTTTTATACTTTATCATTTTTTCAGTTTAATACGTATTACTGAGTTTCAATCCACGGTAATATTTTCAGATTTGTGATTCCCATGTGTCCCTATTATGTCAGTCATCTCCTTCAGAACATTTAGTATGCACTTCCATTTTGGTTATTGTGGGACAGTCTATCTGGAAGTTGCCTCTCTGTCCGTTTATTAAATTTGACAAGTAAGACTTCCAATGCTGTTCTCATTGATATCTGTTGCTATCTGCTTGAGTCATTAGGTCACAAACCAAAAGCCCAAGTTAAAATTAATCTCTTTTCTTGCAGTTATGGATCCATCAAAAGAAGGGATATGAATCTTTTATGATCAAGTTATTAAATCTAATGATTTTAATAATATTTGTGGGTAAGCCTATAAATTGATTCCCGTGTCAGAAATGGGGCCTGACTTCAGGGTTCTTCTTTAATTGATTTGACCAATTCTGTGTCTTCTCTCTGATTACAGCATTTGTCAGTGGATTAACCTGTTTTCCTTTCTGTGACAATTCGGTGTGGCCGTTGTTCACACATTTTTCTCAAAATCAGACAGTCATTCACATGTTCTTCTCAAACAAGAGCAGTTGTTCACATGTTTTACTTTTTCTTTTGTTTTATTTTCATGGTTTTAAGTTGCTTCTGGTATGTCTCTGCTACCGTATGCTATTTGTTTTCAGCAGTTGTTCGTATTTTCTTCCTTTTGAATACATGAAACGTCAGTTTAGTCCAACCGTATGATAGGATACCCATTTGCTGTATTTTGGAAGGCAGGATTCTTTCAGATTGTCTTTCAAATTATGTATTGACTCCAAAGAGAGGTATCATGTCAGTGTTTTCTTTACCTTTTTCTCTTTTTCTTGTTGGTGGTCCTATTCCATTGACTCGGGATCTTCTCTTTTATTTCCTACTTCTTATCACATATTTTCATGCTTTGAGTTGCAAGCAAAAAAAAAGTATTATGTTTCTTAGATCTTTGCACCTCTACTCGTTGGCAATACAACTGCCATGTAATGTGTTTGGCCAAAGACCACCAACCACCACTACCCGTTTCTCTTTTCTCCCACTCTTTCTTTCCCTCTTCTCTTTCAGTTTAACTCTGCTGCTGTTGCACTACCATGTTGGACTCCTCCACCCGGCTTATACATAAACTTTGTTAACAAAAAAGTAGTCAGATAAGTCGTCGGCTTCCAAGAATTTTATACAAAGACAAACTTTTTCCACAATTTTTACTAAAAAGAAAAAAACACTATAAAATTAGTTATTTTCTGATTCCCTACTAATAATTAAACCACAAGACTTTAAGTTAAAAATCTACCAGCCTTTCTCATGTATCTGTGTCTATTTCTAGCTCAGGAAAGTTCCGTCAAGAAACATTTGATCTTGGCTGCCTGACCAGGGAAACTTTCATACTCCAAATTTAGCTGATTTTTGTCTTTTACATTGCTTGGTTGATACTGGATTATCATTTTAATTGCTTACTTATTTCCCTAATAAACATCCAATCCTATTACATAATGTGAATTATCTGTTAGCAAAGAAAACCCAAGAAATAAAACTTACTCAACAATTAATACCGACACAAATTTGTATTGATAAAACTTCATGCTGAGGGGGGTAATGTTATAGTTTTCAGAATATCTAGCACGCGACCTATTCTCTTGGGTGGAGAACACGATCACTCTGGTAAGACATCAGTGGTTTAATTGCGAATAAAGTTGTAACAGCGGAGGACACATGGTTTATTTTGGAGCTCCTCTGTAATATATTTGAGTTGTGTTAGAGTCCCCAGTGTAAATCATACTTTTCCTATCATTCGTAGTAGCAGTACATTTTCTGTTTTCTTTGCCTAAAGCTGTCATGAGCTCTCTGAGAATAATCACATAGTAAATGATGTGGAAGTTAAACTAGGTAGTTTAGTGCTGATAGAAGCAGCATTTATATTTTGAACAAACAACAAACTGGAACTGATGCCTTGGACCATGAATCAGTATTAAGTTGTGGCAAATATCATGAACTTATGCTTGAACTCCTAATTAGTCATATAATATTACAGGTGATGTCAATCTATTGTTTTGTTCATCCTAAGAATTATAAAATGGTCTTGTCCGAATGATATTTATCAAGTATTGTGTTCCATTGGATTTGTCCCTAATTGCATTGATGGATAAAATATGTCCATAAGATGGTTGGCATTTATTGTTCACTAAACTCATGACTTTTAGAATGTGAAAAGGTGGAACTGAACATAAGATGGTTGACATTGTTGTAACTAAACCAGACGAGAACAATATTTCCCCTGTGCTAGTATCCATTTTGTACCACTGGTTTATTTTTTAGTGCATGAGGTCATGCATGGTCTAGAGTCATAGATCAACTTGTTTACCCTTCACCGCTAAGTTGGTATCACATGAACCTCAATGGCTGTCTCATTCGATGGAGTTTCAATCCATGTCATGCTAAGGTTTCCTGTAGATGGGATTTGACAATATTACTTATTTATCAAATTCATGCAAATTGTGATTCAAACCACCATTAATAATGTGAGTTAGAATTTTCTTCATTCACTCTTATATAGTAAATATTTAGTACATTTTCCTCGAGAAAAAGTACATTGGAGAGGATTCACACAAACTGACATGAGGTTGAGCCTTGAGAACAAGTAGTGGACTTATTTGAGAAGCTCCATAGAGCATTTTCATATGCGCTAGCTATGCTTCATGGCCTCCCTATGTTGATAGAAGGCTTAGAGAACGGTGGTGATGTTAATTACAAGAGTTGGTGTTAACATTTCTCTTGACCTAATTTGTTGTTATTTTCGATGCACAATATGCAGTTTATTTTCCGGGAAGTTTGAATCAGTAAATACTTTTTGCTTTTTAAACACCATGGCTATGTTATTACAGGTTTCACCAATTGTCTGAATTTGACCAAGGAAAGCGCAGCTGTCGTAGACGTTTGGCAGGGCATAACGAGCGTCGAAGGAAGCCACCTCCCGGTCCATTTGCATCACGCTATGGGCGCCTTGCATCATCCGTTCATGGTCAGAAGCATCTCAATACAGCTGCATCTATATTGTCGTGCCGATATCCTTCTAAACATGCTGCATTCCGGTGTCGTGCTAATATGTTTTGTTTTACAGAAGATCCGAGTCGATTCAGGAGCTTTTTGATGGACTTCAGCTATCCGTATCTCTCGAGTACTGCAAGAAACCTTTGGCCAACTGCAAGGGCTGGCGATCGGGTGGCTTCCAATGAATGGCATGTGGCCTTCGATACTTCACCTGGTGCTGCTGCAATGCATGGCACTCATGCCTGCTATCAAGCACCACCGGCAGCAACCTTCTGCTCTCCCATGGAATTTCCACCCGGTGAATGTCTTGGAGGAGTCTCCGACTCAAGCTGTGCTCTCTCTCTTCTGTCAACTCATCCGTGGAGCAGCAACTCTGCCAGAAACCGTGCTCCGGCGATCGCGCCAAGCAGCAGCACCTTTGATGGCCCTCCGATGGCCCAGTCAGCCGTCCCCGACAATTACGGCACCAGCTCATGGGGGCTCAGAGGCCATGGAAGCAGGATTAGCTCGCACGAGATCCAGCACGCAGCGGGATTAGCAGGAGCAACGGAGGCCAGCGATGCTCATTTCTCAGGTCAGGTGGAGTTGGCTTTGCAGGAGAATGGACAGTGCCTTGACCATGGTTCAGCTAGGTCATATGGCCATTCCAGTCTTGGCATGCATTGGTCTCTGTAGACCCCGAAGAAACCTTGGCCATGTGGATTGGATGGATGTTTTTTGTGAAGAACAGCATCATGAACTCCAAAAACTCTCCGAATGGTAGTTCTGACTGCTTAATATCTTATAGCCTTTATCCATCTGTATGAAACCTATGTTACTCTGAGGCATTAGTATGTTGTGATGCCCTTTTGCTAATCTATTTCCGTAGCCGTGGTAACATCCTTTTCTCTGTAGATGGTCAATGATATGTCTTGGTGTCATCGTGTCCGCGATGACGCAAACAATAGATCTGCCGAATCGAAGCAACCAAAGAAACAAAACGTGCTAAGGTACAGGTGATGTGATGGGCAAGACGAGAGTTCTCCTAGGGGCGATGAATCTGATCCCATCTGCCCGCATTGCTGGTCCTCTGCATGTACTCGAGAGCGACGGGAAGAAGCCAATCGATCGATGGATGGATACGCAGCAGCCTCTGCTGCTTGGCTTGTCGCATTTGGAAGTAGTAAAGATATCGGCTATCATTGCACGGGGTTAATAGGGCGTTCGTGGTAGAGTATATCATTGGGCGGTGAAGCGGGCCCCGCAGCATGTGGGACGCGTGTGTTGCTGGGGATGCATTCCCCATTCGGTGGTCGAGTCTTTGGGCTCGTGGAACATGACGATCGTGGGCTGGGAATAAAGCGGTAGAGGGTCCACGCGCCCGCTCGATTCCGGTTTCGGTCAAAACCCAACTTGATCCCTCCGCCGTCACCGCCGCGCGACCAAATCCCCGGTGTCGGTCTCTCGCGTCGCCTGGCTAAGAAGAACAAGTCGGAAACGGGAGCCTCCGACGAGCGGCGGCGTCTTCACATCCTGTGGAAATAAATCCTTACGCGTCGCCTCTCCGACTCCCAGTCCGGTAATCGCTCGGTCCTTTCCGGCTATCCCTTTGCTTGAATCCTTCTGCATCTAGATCGGTTTCTGATCGGATGTCCACGGTGAAATGCCTCTTATTATTGATTATTTTAATCATTATTTTCTAGTAAAAAGATGGAGTTCTTCTGATCCGATCAGGAAAGAGAAAACGTCTTTCATTGCTTTTGCCTCTTATTTGAATCGAGGGTTTTGTTTGCTTTGATCATGGAGGAATTATAGCCTAAGGTTCTTTGTTTTTCTTTGTTGGAGAGAAATGGAAAAACTTGATTTTGCACGTGATTTTCTAATTTTTGTGGTTGATCGAATCCGGCTTGTTTAACTTTTTGAGTCTAATGGTAATTGAGATGTAATGTTGGTTCGTTAAGACATGAGTACTGGAATGATTGAGAAAGAGGGCATTTTTTAATATGTTAAGTTCTTCTTTGATGTCGGTGCGTTTGTAAAGAAGCTGTTTACAGAGATTAGAGTCAGAGGAGATCCTCTGAAATGGTAGTAGAGTGTTGATTGATCTCAGGACTTTTCATCTCATGAATTTTCCCTGTCTTGGTACTTGTTTTCCTCTCATGTGCAGCTTAGGCTCATTTTGTCCCTTGTTCTGAGTTCATGTAGCTAGCTTGTATTGGAATTAGCTTAGAATTGGATTCTGGAGTTATGTTGCATGACAAACTCTGATTCTGCTGAACTATTGATTTCTTCTTCAGAAGTTTATTTTGTTTTCTTCCTTTTGGTGGGATAAACCCTTGATAGGTTTTGAATCTGCCTCGTATGAGCAGGGGAGAAGAAGGTTTGTGAGTGGAGTGAATCAAGGCTTGTTGGCTAGTGGTCACCTGTATCATGGATCATCTTGATATAATAGCTCAGGAATTAAGCAGGGATGCTTCAAATTTCGAGGTGGATGGTGTCAAGCATAACAATCTCGACGATAATGATGTCAGCGATGAAGAAATCGAATCAGAGGAGTTGGAGAGAAGAATGTGGAAAGATAGAATTAAGCTTAAAAGAATCAAGGAACGGGAAAAGTTTGCCGCCGAACGTGCAGCTTCGGAGAGGTCTAAGCCAAAGCATACATCTGACCAAGCTCGTAGGAAAAAGATGTCCAGAGCACAAGATGGGATCCTTAAGTATATGTTGAAGCTAATGGAGGTGTGTAATGTTCGTGGGTTTGTTTATGGAATCATTCCTGAAAAGGGAAAGCCAGTAAGTGGTGCTTCAGACAATATAAGAGCCTGGTGGAAGGAGAAAGTGAGGTTTGACAAGAATGGACCTGCTGCCATAGCCAAATACGAGGTAGAGAATTTTGCTGCCCAGAATGCACAGAACAGCAGGAGCAAACATCATCATAGTCTTATGGATCTCCAAGATGCTACGCTGGGATCTCTTCTATCATCATTGATGCAACACTGTGATCCACCACAGCGTAAATACCCATTGGAGAAGGGCATCTCACCACCTTGGTGGCCCTCTGGTAATGAAGAATGGTGGATATCTTTGGGCTTGCCAAAGGGTCAAGGACCCCCATATAAGAAGCCGCATGATCTAAAGAAGGTGTGGAAGGTTGGGGTACTAACAGCTGTAATCAAGCATATGTCTCCTGATATTGAAAAGATCAAAACCCATGTACGGAAGTCAAAATGCTTGCAGGATAAGATGAGTGCCAAAGAGAGCTCCATCTGGTTGGGAGTTCTGTCTAGAGAAGAAATGACTGTCAATCAACTCTGCTGTGATAATGGGATGTCTCATGTAATTGAGAATAGTGGTCACAGGCGGGATAGCGAGGAGCCAAACAGCAGTAGCAATGAATATGATGTTGATGTCCTTGAAGATGTTTCGGGATCTATTTCATCCAAAGATGATGGGATAAATCTGCAGGTTGAAACACAAGCTTGTGCAGGGAATATAACACCTACTTCGAGAGAAGATCGCTTAGCTGAAAATTCCAATCAACTTGGTTTAAGCAAGGATAAAACGAGCCAACAGCCAAAGAGAAAAAGACCTCGTGGAAGTGCTGTATCTGTTGACAAGCAAATGGTTGCCACTCAGAGTGAGCGCATGCCAGAGGAAACAAGAAATGCTACTACAGATATGAATGGTGCCGCTCTGACAACGTTGGCTCATCATAGGCCAAGTGTCAACCGCGAGCCTTGTATGAACCCCAACTCAACACATCAAGAGAGAGATTCTGGAAGCCAATATCTGGTACCACAACCTGGGATTAGCAACTTGGCAAGCTTCCCTTGTGTTAATGTTGCTTCAGAAAACATATATATCGGTGGCCAACCATTACCATATCCAGGACTTGGGAATAGTGAACCGCAGAATGCTACCACATATGATACGGGAGCCAACGATGGGTTATATAGCTCATCAGGAGGCTTTGGCATCTTGCAAGATAAGCAGCAGCGCCCCATGTCGATTACTAATCATGGAATAAGGTCTGACAGAAGCATTATTTCCGTAGAGAACAATCTTTATGAAAATGTGATGGCACCTAATGCAAGTTCGCATACAGTCACCGACGAGATGCATCTATTCCTAGATGAACCATTCTACGGTGAACCAGATAAGCTAGTTGACAATTCCTTTGGTGCACTGCCACTAGATTTTATCAGGATCGGCAGCACAGATCTGATCCCTGACCTTGGTGACATATTGCAAGATGATGACCTGATGGAGTATTTGGGGACATAAGTAGAATTGTTGTCATTGTTTTCTGCTAAATTTGCCGGTTTATGTTTTATCCGATCAACTATCTCCAAGGATACGGTTGCAAATTCTCTTCAGAATGGTTGGTCTCGTCATCACCCTGTTCATTCAGAGAGAATCGTATCGCCTTCTAGTTGACCCTTGAAATGGTAACATGCTGAATATATCATTTGGGTTTTTGGTTGGCACAATGGTCGATCCCCTCAACATGCTGCTGTTCATCCTCAATTCTGTCTTCTTTCTCTTTCGGCCTCAACGAAAAAACCAAAATCACATGGAACAGGTAACATTTTCATGTCTGCATCTCTTTATCTTCATCCTCCTCCTTTATATTTCATCCTCGTGGCCTGCCGTCGTTAGCACCAAATTGTCACATATCTCTTGCAACAAATAAATGGGTTAAAAGGGTAAAATTTAGACGTAGATAATTCTGAAAATAAGAGATACAACAAATAAATAATTAAACATATGTCTTAAGTGATTTCTTGCATTGTAGAGGATAGTACTGTCGGTATACATGTCAGGATAAATGTGAGATTTGGAGACAGAGAGAGAGAGAGAGAGAGAGAGAGAGAGAGAGAGAGAGAGTCAAACACGTAATGACGAACAGTTCCATCCTTGACAGGCTTGGAATCCGCCAGCGGAAGTTTCCTTTTTTATTCCTAATTTAATGCTAATCATCAGCATCCTAATTCGACGGGTTAGGTATGACGTACCCGTGGCGGCGGGTGGTGTGGTGCCCACCCCTAATGGACGGCATTTGATCAACCTACGTTCTGGCGGATGGGATCCGCGAGTCACCCTTCGAGGAAGGGGCAACTTCGTAATATACGGGGTTCGCGGAGTGTAATTTGGTGAGGTGCCGTCATCCTGTCGTGTCACCACGTAAGCCGTCATGCGTAGTTCTGCATGACATACGTGCAGGCGGCCTATAAGATGCTGCCACGTGCGATGCAGCATGCGGCCACCTTCCTTCTTTTGGGATGAAATCGAAATCTTTAATGGGTCTATTTATTTTGAGAAGGAAAACAGAGGAAACATTGCAATCGCTATGAGTTCTTGGACCTTAGACACTGGTTAGCATTAATCTCTATTTGAGAAGGCCAATAGAGGAATTGCATTCTTTTTCTTATCTATTCCTCAGAACACTTAAGATCGAATGCGAAAGGGGGCATACACCGAGATTAGCACATCGGTGTGTCATCATCTTCTTTAAGATTAGCAAATTTACGTGGCATCTTAAGAGGGGCCACCCTAATGATATGGTTGACCGACTCTGAGGTAGCTCCTTATATTATATTGTTTTGGGGTCTAACAGCGAGTGAACACCTAAATCGCAACTCCAAATTGCATGCAGATTACCTACGCCCGACCAAACAGACTTGTAATAGAATTGCGAGGGTGCATGATTGACACCTTGAAAACTTGCTTTGATATATAATTTCACCGCAGGGTTTATATATGGCAAGTATAAAATTGCTCTTCGCAAGTTTTTCCCTCCACGCTTGGCATTTTTGTACCGAGTACTACAACACGGGAACGTTGGACGTAAACGTTGACCGATAAAATGCGAGAAGTAAAAGGTGTTCGTTCTAAAACATTGTAAGAGTTGACCAAATGGAGAGTCTGATCTTGAATGACTGATTGAATAGTCACAACAAGCACTTGTGGTGGTCTGTGAGACTCTCTTAATGCTTACAGTACGTACCGAAGCCATGGCATCCCTTCACTGATTCACGCAATCACTTTCAAGTAAGGTTCTGCCCCATCGAGGGGAGTGGGTGGCGGAGCATCTTTCCCATTAAGCTCCATATCCAAGTCCCCACGAATTAACATGCTTTGCGGAACATACCTAATCCAATTATCTTCGTGGACATGAACAAAAAGTATTGTCTGTCGGCCAAGCGGAATGTGACACAAGGCTTCCTGTTCCTATTTCCCTCGCACAATTAGAATAGTCCAACTTCTTTGAAGTTGACAGTGAAAACGATTTATTAATAAAAAGGCGTTGAAGACATGATGTTGTTGTCAGACTTCTTCCTCCGATATGTTTCGTATCAGTCGGTATCCAGAAAAAAGGACAGTGAAGTAGTTAATCTCCAGTTGCACCTGATCGCTCCTCCTCTTGTGTTTTCAATAGCCTTCTGATGTTACTGTTAAGAAGAAAGTCGCCAAGCAAAATGTCTACTTAAATCTCAAGTAGGTGGTTGTCGATAGCCTTGTGTTTTAATGCTTATAGTTTTCTTGTGTTTGCAAGCAACGAGGGACGCGTATACTATGCTTCTTTCAACGTTAAGATGTATAACAATGTTTGACTAAGATTATTATTACTGTAGAAGAAGACATGATGCTTGGGAAATATATCTAGAGGTCTATGGCTGATAGATGTGAGTTCGTAGTTCATCGAGTTTAACGACATAAGAAGCCTTTCATCGTTATGTATCTGTTTTAAGAATAGTAGCTAGGTTTAGTGCACCAGAGCAGGTACGAGTTATCTGAACCTGGAAGATACGTTAGCTACAAAGACGCTTGTTCAATCCTTGTTTTATCCTGAATATAAATGCTTTAGATTGACTGTAGCAAGCATCAGCTGTAGCACCAAAAGCATTTTGTGTCTGGAGATTCATGTAAACATATATGTTGGCTGCTACATGCCAGCATCACAAGTGTTATTACTCTAAAACCATTAAACTCTGCACTCTGAAACCATATCTTGGCAAGCTTTAACCTCCATTTCATTCTGAAGATGCACAGGGTCTTCTTGTTCATGTTCAAAATATACATACACACGCGCACTCTCTCTTTCGTTTGTTCTAAAAGAAATCAAGGAAAGGATCCTTCCCTTTCTAAAAGGTGCAGCCTTCTTGCACAACTACACCAGAAGGTCACTAGGAAGCTTTAGGCAACAGACAACAACAAGAACTCTATATACAAACTATAAACAAAGAACAGTCAACAAAATCTCTGCTTGCTTTCCATCTTCTGTGCAATGGATCTAACCAGCAGTCTAATTCACCCCTGATGTCAAGTGGGATTAGTATACCGTCGTTCTCCCGTTAAGTCAAGTAGGATACAACAAGGGTGTACATACAATAAACCTCTCTTCTTCATCTGGCTGGCTGTCCACGAGTTTAATATTTGACTAGAGTAGGAAGAATGGCGAGGGTGTATGAATCGTTTGGTTTCTCCGCATACTATTTTATGCGCTGGTCCCACAGAAAAAGGCCACGTTGCGGGAGTTGTTGGACCGCCGAGGGGGAACGCTCAAAGCAACGCAGGGTTTTAGTGGGGCCCTCCCGCCTCTTGTCGACACAAAGGTCGCATCGAAAGGCACCCAGCCACATACCCCACAGGTTATAAGTGGTTGCACCGGAGCCCACGAAGTGGAGTCGTCCCCCGGCCTGTGGGGTGAGGCCGAGTCGTGGAGTGGGCGCGATGGGGTTCTGACGGAGGAGATCGCGGCCGTCCGTACTGGTCCCGCTCTCGGATCAAGTGGGGTCCGCCGTCCAACGCTCCCCAACTTTCCAGAGACGGGAAGACGGGCCGGGCTCTCCCACCGGCCACGTGGTCCCCCGAGAACCGTGGCGATTGCGTCAGCCGTCGTCGAGGATCCCACGCGAACGGTGGAAAGACGAAAACGCCCAAATCCTTCCGTTAATTAAGATGACCTAATTAATTAACCCAATCGACCGCGTGTACTTAATCTTTCCATGGTCCAAAAAGTCGGTGCCATCCGCTGCAAGAAAAGCTACGGCAAAGGAATCAAGTGTCAAAAGACGTAGCCCATTCAACACAGGTGCCATGTACGACTCCGAGCAGTCCAAAAGAACATTTCTGATATCTCGGAGTCATTTATGAGCGTGGAGACTACAGCTCGCATACTTCCTAAACTACTTCGTGGTCCGAACATCTTCTAATATGAACGCTACAACGTTTTGGGCCAAGTGTACAATACCTACGTTATCCACATTCATGTAGGACATCTCAAGGTAGCAACGTACAAATTGACCAGTCAACCTCATCACTATTAGGATTCAATGGTCGCTTATGCAAGGCGAATGATTATGGAAAACCCATTTTTATGTCACTGTTCAGTGTGAGATAGGGGCAATACGGTCCAAGTAAAATAGGTAAGCCGAACCAACGTTCGGAAAACCGCCCTTGGATCAGCTCACGGCCGGAAGCGGTGTCCACTTTCTCCCAATGTAGCTTTCAATTGGTTTACGGCGTTTCTTGTCCGCGTTATCTGGTTCCGTTAGGGAGGTCACTTTACCGCCCTCCTTCCCCTCTTGTCTATCTCGAAGCAACTCCACTAACGCTTCAGAAAATAAAATGGTGCACGCCTCTATGGCCTTCATATTTCCTTTGAAACTACTAGTAGCAGCGGTAGTGGTGGCAGATTAACTTTAGGATCCCCAGGAGGAGAGAGAGAGAGAGAGAAAGAGAGAGAGATCGGCTTTCTTAGACCATCTGGAGCACAGAGAGATCGCCAATGAGTAAAGAACGAAATCGGTTTCGCCATTAATGAGCTGTTTTGGCCCAAGCGGGAGGGAAATAGAGAGAGAAGCAAGCAGAGCCAGAAAAGGAGGTTCTGGCGAGGAATTTGATGGCGAACAAGGGGAGTTCCAGCCAGGGGCAGCCGCAGCAGATCTCCTTCGCCATGATTCATCCTTCTTCGTCCTCCTCCTCCGTCATGCATGGAAGCTTCATGTACTACTCATCTCGCTGGACCTGGCCACTAGCCATGTCTCGAAAATTATTCTCTTCTTTTTTTCATGTGTTTTGAGCGGAGGAAAGTTGTCTTTTTCTCGTATGCGATACATCGATAGGAAATGGTTTGGTTATATGTTCTTGATAGCTATGTTCTTGCTCTAGGTTCCTATCGCATGTCTATAGAATGAAAGATTACCAAGTTTGTTCCCGGGTTTTCTAGGACGGTTTTGTTCCAACGTGGTGTAGATTTGCTTCTAGGAGTCTAGTGATCATAAAACTCTTCATTTTGGTAAAGAAATTTGAAGGTTTTGGTACATAGACATGCGAAAATATAACTTAAAATTCAATTGATGGAAGTGGGTTCTTTTCTTGGCGACAAGTTAGCTTAAATTCATTTCACGAGTAGTAGCATGAGTTGGGGCGATTGTTCGTGGTTATTGGAAATCTTGTGCTGATATGATGCAGGAGAAGCAACGAGGCCGGAGCTTACGACTTGGGAGAGCTGGATCAAGCACTGTTCATGTATTTAGATGGGCAGGATCACTCATCATCGCCGGCTCAAGAACAAAGACGTAAGTCCTTCCATTCCATCGTCGCTTCTTTTAATACCCTCTGATACCGCCTTCTTCGCCTATATATCACATGATTACCTGACACCCAAAAAAAGGTTATCACACCAAAGGAACTAGCAGGATGAAGAACGGGAATCAGATGGCTATTTGAGATTCCTTTCCCAGGAGCCTTTTTGGGTCATGAGAACATCATGCCCAACAGATCTTGCCGTACTGTGTAATTGGCCAGATTTTGGCTGATAAGACTCCAAATCTGGCATCTAATCTTTCTCAAACTTAGTTTATCTGAATAATCTCGATATTTATTGTAGACTGTGACATGTAACGAACAGCTAATGATTACACTGGAAGTTCTTGTGTAGAAATCGATTTCTGTGATCTCTTTCTTTTCCGAGGTGTAGAGATCGATTTCTGTAATCTCTTTGATTTTTTTTCCGACTCCATCTGTCTCATGCTTCTTTTGCTTTCGCTCTCTGTCAGACACACAATCTCCTATGAGTCTGTTTCTCTCTGGAAAAGTTTCATTTTTCTGTCATGATTTTGTCTGTGGAGTCAAAAGTTGGTCCCTTTTATTCTTAAAGAGGAACCGTTGCCCATTTATAGTCTTCTGGTTCGATGTTGCTTTGAGGTGCAACTCGAGGGGATCTAATGCTTACATGACTTCATATGTGCAGAGACTTTGAACATTTTCCCTTCTCAGCCCATGCATGTAGAGCCTTCGACAAAGGTACGCCGGGTTGGAATTCGACTTCGCTTGCGCTTCCGTGGTCTTTCGATACATCTACTTTAGTCTTTGGTGGTTGTTGTATGGTTAGGAGTTCATATGATATCCATTATTCATAGGGTGGAATGAGTTTGGATTCTCCAGCAAGCAGTGGCTCTAAGAAGTCATCGGACCAGGCCATGGAGTTGGGCGACACTAAAAATGATCTCCCGCTTCTGCCTGAGCGAGGAAAGGATTCCAAAGCAGCATCGGTTAAGGTTGACAAGCTACCATCCATCTCTCTCAGAGCTTTCTTCTTTGCATGTTCTTGTTGTGTACATTATGCTATCTTTCTGGCTTCAGAAGGAAGGGAACGGAAAGGGCACATCTGGGTCCAAGACATCAGATCCTAAGGTGAGCTAGTGTAGATCTTTCTATACTTGGTTCTTAACTGTTTCTTTGGAAGTATAAGATCTGTCTAACATTATTGTGTTTATTTTATTTGTGGGCAGACATTGAGAAGGCTTGCACAGAATAGGGAGGCAGCCAGGAAAAGCAGGCTCAGGAAGAAGGTCAGACAATTAACGCAGAATGAGAATCTGTCATCCCAAAACCTGTCGCTTGTGGCCAACAATTCCTCCTTTCGTTCTGCAGGCCTACATTCAACAGCTAGAGACCAGTAGGATCAAGCTCACTCACCTTGAGCAAGAGCTTCAAAGGGCAAGATCACAAGTACCAATTCTCTTACGCTCTTCTCTCGTACACATGTTTGCGCCAGCGAACGCGCTTTCCAACTCCTCCTTCAATCTCTAAACAAAACAGACGTGCTTATTGAAGGGTCTATCATTTGGTGGTGGAGCTCTCCTCGAGGATCAAGGCCTCCCCGCCGTCGTCGGCGGGCTCAGCGCAGGTAACATCCTGTACCAAATATTGTTTCTTCGTTGCAATGTCGTTAATGGTATGCGGGGTTACTTCTGATGCGGATGGTGCGACCTCAGATGCAGCCATGTTCGATATGGAATACATGAGGTGGCTGGAGGAGCACCATAGGCTTATGTGCGAGCTCCGTGCAGCGGTGCAGGAGCACCAGCCGGAGAACCATCTACGGATGTTTGTCGACAGTTGCCTCGCGCACCACGATCAGATGGTGAATCTCAAGAACATCGTCATCAGGTCGGACGTCTTCCACCTCATCTCCGGCGTATGGATGACCCCCGCCGAGCGCTGCTTCATGTGGATGGGCGGCTTCCGCCCCTCCGAGCTCATCAAGGTCCTTCGCAACCTACCCCAAACCCAAACCTTTAACATGATCTCTTGCATGCATGCGTGTCGAGAACACTGGGGATTAAAACCCAACGTAGACCTAGCAATTACATCCGAGACTGGTCAATCATATCCATCAAACCCTGGACCCTGTCAGTACTCTTAACAGTTGCCATGATAAACCTAACAGAGAACACATTTAAGTATAACAGGGTTTTAAATAGACAGTGTCGGCTGTTTAGCAAGACAAGAGGACCTTTAGTTAGTTTACTTGAGAATGACATCACCAAATGGTAAGATTCTCATTTGAATAATCATCTGTTCCAGCCGACAGTCTTTTTCTGTCGCCATTTGTTCAAAGATGAACCACTACACTTGGAATATCATTGCAGCCATTGGGCGAAGAGTTTTATTCATCTGCATATGTAGTTCTTAAATATTAAAAGGAAGATGGAGTCGTTGCTTAATGGAAAGGTTAAGTAACTACTAACTCGGTTTAGCTCGATTCTCCAGTAGATACTATTTTGACATGACTGTCATGGGGTGATGTGGAAGTACAGTAGGAGGCATGGGCATTTGATGGCAACCATGATGGAAGAAAGATTTTCCATTACCTGCAACGGGAAGGGAAGTGGTATTGTCTTCTTGTATGCCATAAAGGTGTGCTGGTTTTGCTCTGGAAAGGGATGAAGAACCAGACCATTCTACGCAACCAGCCATTGAGCCGTGCAAGCATGACCTGCCAGTTAATTCTTTCCGTCTCTTTTGCAGTGTCCTTCGACCCTTCAGTAACTTGACCTAGAAATTAAGGCTCGAGACTCACTTGCAGCGTCATCTCATACGCCTTTTACTTTTCGCTGCATATGCTACATGAGAGTTCTCTCCTTGATGGTGCTCGATGATTATGATTGTTAGATGCTTTTGAGCCACATGGAGCCATTGACGGAGGAGCAGATCTTGGGGGTTTGCGGACTGCAGCAGTCGACGCAGGAGACGGAGGAAGCACTTAGCCAAGGACTGGAAGCCCTCAACCAATCTCTCTCGGACACCATCACCTCCGACGCGCTGAGCTACCCCTCCAACGTGGCCGATTACATGGGTCAGATGGCCATGGCCATGAACAAGCTCACCACCTTAGAGGGCTTCATTCGACAAGTAAGCTTCAGCTCTATATAACTATTCCTTTTTTATTTTCTCGGTGTAAAAGGACAACGTTCATAGATTCACTTCTAAACCAGTCGAGGCCTGGCATCCTGACCCAAGTGTGGGGAAGATGCCGTCGAAGGGGTGGGTTCTGTGGGGATTGGGTTGACTCTCCTACTCACTTTTATGACTAGTCATTGTTGGGGTATCTGTTGTCATGGGTTAGGTGGTAACTTGATAGAACTTTTATGCTTCGTTGTCATTGATTTCTAGACCATAATCTATATCAAGATTCTTGAACCACTGAAAACAATGTTCAAAAATGTAGGTTGAATAATTGGTTTGTAGTTTGACAAAGAACACTGATATCATTTGACAAGCATGGTAGGATGAAAGCAAATTCTATAGTAGCAATATATGAATTATGGGTCTACATGCATTTCTAGAATATGCATTTAGAAAACAAGGAGTTGGTTTGCTGATCAGAATACTTGCAGAAAATATAAGGTTGTTCATCAAGTCTCTCATGACCAAATGCAGCCGCAACATTTTAAGATCGGCATAAACGTCACTTGCTTCAGAAAAATCATGTTAGTCGATGTTCCATAGCATCTCTTTGTTGTGCACTGCAAGTCAAATTTTATTTGTCTTTAGCATTGCGAATTCACCCAATACTGGAAGTAAGATATTGTGGGTAATGATGACAGCATGAATGGTTTCAGGCAGATAACCTGCGGCAGCAGACACTTCACCGGCTTTACCAGATCTTGACGACCAGGCAGATGGCACGATCTTTGCTAGCCATTGCCGAATACTTTCACCGGCTCCGTGCGCTGAGCTCCCTTTGGCTCGCTCGACCACGACACGAGTGACTGGATCAACCCCTGGCATTGCGTGCGAGTGGAGATCAGGCATTGCACGAGGATTAACTTTGTTGTTGGCGACCGCCATCTCTCGGCAATGAATTGACTTCCAGAGCGAAGAAAAGAGAGAGAGAGAGAGAGAGAGAGAGAGAGAGAGAGAGATGCATTCGAGTCTTATTTGAAGATGCATAGATGAATTGATGGCAAGGTGAAATACATTGTGTGGGGGAACGCATGGTTTAGGTTTGACGTCCTCCTCTCTTTGTTCTCTGGCTTTACTTGTCAAACGAGGAAATAATTCTATGAAAAGTAGGGATTTTGGCCATCTTTTACCACTTCTGTAAAATGAAAAGGAAAGCAAGGTGAAGGAGTATACGGATCGAAGAGACCTCTCAGAAAGCGAGTTGGAAGAGCAAAGGGTAAAGAAAGATGCTTGTACGACTTCGCGTTAGCGAGAGGGGGAAAGAGCTCATGTGGCTTACGGCGTCGGGCAGTATACTTGGTTCGTCTTTCTTTCTCTTGTCAGCATACGGTGGCATACAATAAGCAACAAAAAGAAATGTTCCCTTCCTTTTGGCCCGAAATAAAGGAAGATTCCAGAGAAATTAATAAATAAAAAAAGAAGAGTGCTTTCTTCTTCTATTTCCGGACATCAAATTATGTAATAAATTATGATAAAATCGTTTAGTCCCACGTTGATTAAGGAGTATGGGAATAAAGGACTCATAAGTTCACGGGATCTCCTTTATCTTTTTACACCTCTACACTGATACTGGCCTGATGGTCCCTTATCAGATTGACGTCTATCGTTGAGTCCTAAGCCCTTTGCTCATAAGTCCGTTGGATCTTCCTTACCCTCACATGCGCCTTTTGAATTGGACTACTCCATAGCTGACCTGGTAGTCCCTTATCAAATTGAGATTTACCATTTAGTTTAATTTTTGGATCGCAAAGTCAGGTTGCATGCTGACGACATAAATGAATCGGGTAGATCAAATCCAACGCTTGGATCTTCAATTTTGAATCTTGTCCGTGAGATCCAAATCCGTGAGATCCAGGTCCAAACCGGCCATCTCGGCAAGGAAGGGACGGTCATTAAACTCCCATCGACTGGCCCCTCCGATCGTTTTCCTCGCAGAGCTTGCCCACGCTTTACGGCTAGGGCTTCCGAGGTCCAAGATGTGCCCCATGCGTGTGAACTGCGCCATCAAAGCCAAGCATGGGCGAGAAGTAGCCTTGGGACAGTATCTAATTCGCTTTCGGGTTTTTTTGTCTCTGACTCACTCTTTTAATTTATGAGATATTTTGCTATTTTCTTTAAATTTAGTATTACATTATGATTGATGTATTTAAAGCAACCTTCTTTTCTTCTCCTTTTTTTTTCTTTCGGTCTCGATGAATATTCTATGCTGTACATTTTGATTAGAATTAAAGATATGATTTCGGTTCGTATTTGTTTGATTGTCGACGCGAATGTGTGGATTTTCGTATCAGATCGATGATAGGTATGCTTTTTTTTTAATGCTCTAATATAAGGATAAAATGTGGTGGTATTGGATGGTGAGGATGATTAAGCATGGCCTTGCTGGGTTGGTGTCGTACTCTAGTTTGGAATGGAAATCGCAGAGGCCGGTGTAGATACCATTGTCATTCTAGCTTTTCCAATTTACGAGTGGATACGAAAATTCTAAATTCATTTCCTGTTATTTTGCATTGGTTTATTTTGTCGTTATTACCTTTCTTTGAATTTGTTTTATTTCACAACGTTTCTGAATTGGAATGTAGTTAACTTAATTCATGTATTATTATTTGTTATCTAATACTAATTTCAGAATCTGTGTGAGGAATAACGTGTTATGACTTAAATTTTGAAGTAATTAGTGATATGAACATATTCCATGATGGGGCTGAGAGGATCGTGGGTCAATTGTATTGAGGTTATTTGAGCACGATGGGTTGCAGATCTTCCGGTGACTGCACCATTTCAGGGTTCTAAAGCATATGATTTTTCTTGGCCATGGTCACCATGGAAAATGGTGTTGGCATCTTCGATTTTGTCATTTATTTTTCTTTGTCCTTTCTTCCCTATTTTATAAATGAATTAGTGCATGAATGTCCTCTAGGTGGTTCATCATTGAGTTGTTCTTCTTCTAACATGGTCATGATAATTACTGATTAAAAATGGTAAAAAATTCGCAAGTGAGAGATCAACCAAGTCTCCTATGTGATTTTATGGTTGTTTTGATGTTTGATATTAGTAAATGAAGTTTTTTATTGTATGTTTTGCTTACTTCAAAAAATTTCTGTTCTTCAGCATGATGCTAGTTTTTTGGTCTCAATTTCTGGCTTTGTGTTTGTTTATTCTCGATTAGAGGAAAAGAATTTTTTTTTTTTGAATTGTCTAATCTTTTGCTAAAACGGTGTCAGTAGTGTACAATCATTTATTCTCAATGTTGTTGTATGAGATATTGGTACTATATCTGGATTTATAAATGCTTTGATATCCTTTTGTTCTATGTCACTTGCTCTTCAATAAGATATTGAATGAATTTCATTTTGGTTGATGCAACATGAATGAAATTATTGAGTGGTGAGACTAGTGTTAACAAAAAAGGTGGTCTGCATTCCAATCAAAATTGAAAATGTTCTTTTCTTTAAATAAGATAGTGTTATGTTGTGTCTTTAGTAATATTCCTTATGGTTATAGTTTGAGGGTTCCCATGTAAACTAGATGGAATTAGTTTCAATATCTTTTCTTCATGCTTAATTATTTAGGAAGTTGTACAAGAAAGAACAGAAGTTGCACTTGTTCTCGTAATCAACTTAATTTAACTAATGTCATTCTATCAGGAGCTTTTAAGCTCCTTTGTGTGGCATGAGCTGCATGTTATCATGAATAAATAGTAGTTTTTCAATAATTCTTTCAATTTAACGAATGTCATTTCATTGGGAGCTTTTCATTGTCAATCCAATACAAGGTATTAAATGAATAAGAAATTCAACCTTTATCTAATAATAATTCAATCAATTCTTCTAGGAAGTACCAGTAATAATATATCATTATAATATTTATCAAGTTCATATTACCTTGATTGAATGTCAACATTATTAAATAACCTTTATATTTCTTTCTACCAATCAATTAGAAAGACAATATCAAAATCTTTCATCTTAAATTCAACTAGATAGTCAAAACATCATTAGAATTAATAACTATGCAATAATCACAAATATGTATGACAATCACTTGTATGCTGATCCTTATGTCAAGTAATTATTCAACTTCCAAGACATATCATATTAGAAAGTAAACTCCCAAGTTGTTTTGTTTTAACAACCCTCTTAACTTAACATGATATAGGCTCTAATATTATAAATTGTAATGCCCCCAACCAGTGGAAAGCCGTGACCTATGTAACACCATAATTCTCATAAGTTTCTCTACGAGAATTGCAAAGCCTAAATCCATAGCACCATAATTCTCATAAGTTTCTCTACAAGAATTGTAAGGCCTAAACCCATACAAAACCCAAAACCTGAATCCATGCACTTAAACATAACTCAATCAGTCATCCTACAAAATATTCATAAATAACATTTATAACAAACCATACTTCCAAATACATACATAATAAGTTCACCACATAACATCCAAACAAACATACATTACATAGTCCCAAAAGTTAGAAACATTAAAACAACACATTTTCTTTCTTCAAGGGAGACTATAGACTTGGTATGAACATTTTTGACAATAGAGGTACGTGTAAACACAACTCGATAAGCATCGAAATTTATATGCTAGCTAGACTTATTACAAAAGAATATTTTCCTAAACTTTTATATTTTTCATGCATTTATAATTGCATTTAAAAATACACATAGATAACCTTCCTTTAAGATCAATACAAAATTTTTTTTATGCATTTCAAACCATAACCTTTTAACATATAAATGATATTGGATAAGTTTCAAAACACAATCATTTGAATATATTTTCATAATAAAAATCTAGGTCAATACACATCATTTAGGTGCAAAAGGATACCATTTACTAATTATAGATAAATATAATTAGCAGTTCACATCTAAACTTAAATAGTCATAACTATAGGGTACAAATCAAATGCTAACGACTATGATCATACTATATCCTATGATAAAATTCAGAACCATCTTTAACCCCTATGGTGTTGATAATGCATTTATTCCTATGTCAAAGTCTAGAAGCATAGAAGAAATTAGTTTCTATAATCATAACCAATGTATAACCTCATTGGTAAGGTCAGATTATAGCCAAACTCACTAAGCAATTAAAAACTACTAAAAATAATGTATCACCATATCTTTTCAATGAACATGTTATACATATCATTTCAAATCTGACAAATAATATATCATTTAAAATTATAATATTCAAATATTTTTTAATCATTTTAAATAAATGTAATATCGATGTAGATAATTTTTAAATTAATAATTCATTAACTCTTTCAAAACATATAATTTTATTGATTACAAATATATATATATATATATAATTAATTTTGTTTGTGGACTATTAGAATTGATATAATAATTAAGATCAATCATTCATCTTCTTCAATATAATAAAGAATAAATTCTAAAATCATATTATTGTCTATTTCTTCTTTCCTTTCTTAAGTGTGCTCATGTATTCTTATTCTTACTCTTTTTTCTTTTTCCCCACTCTAGGATCATATTATATTTGAAGGATTAAAACAAAATAATTAATAATTTTCTTTATTTTTTATTAGTAAAAAAGTATAAGAGCTCAAAAACATACATAAATATAACTTTTCTAGATCTAAAGTGACTCTATTGGTATAAAAATGAAATTTTGATAAAATCGTATATATATGTATATATGTATATGTATATATGCTCAAATTAATACTCTTTCCTCTTACGCACGACAATAAGTCACAGGCTTGCTGTGTGGCATTTTTTTTTAATTTTTTTCTTTTTACACTTTTCTTCCTCTTACTGTAATACCTTCCAAGACATGACACATCAAGTCGACGATGGTTTGCTATGACACTAACTTCCCCTTTATTTTTTGTTTTTTCTCTTCTCTTTCTTTTGTACCCTGTTTTCTCTATGTATAATAGAGTTCATACTTTGGTAGGACCTTTGTTTTCTATTCTTTCATTCATTTTTTTTTCCCCACTTCTCTCAAGCAATCAAGCCTATTCGTTCATAGCTACCTAATGATACTCCCTTTTTATTTTTTTTATTCATTATAAGATCAAATTATATACTAAATAGAGATCAAGATTCATATTAGATGGACTTATGATATAAACAGATTAAGATTTGTGCTTTCTATAATATAAAATTTCGATAAAGAAATAATAAAATAGATCATATAATAAAATGGATCATAATCCTTACCTAGATCAATCCTCCTTAGTACGATCTTAATCTCTTGCTATCAATACCAAGATGAAACCATATTTTCGATCCGGAGATCCCCAAGGAGAAAGTGTCTTCCGATGAGCAAAAGAGAGATGAGTTTCGAGAAATAAAAGATGTTATGCATTAAAATATCCTAATATATCATTTTTCTAAATGCCTTTTTTTGTAATATTAATTATGTGTAAGCCTTAAGGTATACAATTTCAAATAGTATCGCCCAGTACGATCGGTACGTACCAATCCGATGGCATACCGGTACACTGACCGTTCGCTACCGGATGGAACATGCTACAGTGCTACACTGTAGTAGTGCTAAAGTAAGAGGAAGAAATATTTAAAACCGCTCGGTAACAGTGATACAGTGCTCCAACAGTCAAATTGACCGTTGGAGCCCTTTCTCATAGTATTTAAACCCTTCTTCTCCCCTATTTCACTCCATTACATTCTCATACTCCCTTAAACTATCTCAAACTCTTTTTTTCTTATATTTGTGCTCTCCTAAACTCTACAAAACAACGATTTGTGAATTGAATCAAGGTTAATTTGGGATGATTAAAAGGAAGAACTTTCTAATCAACAGATTTGTTTACATAAGGACAATCTATAATGGACTGAAATACGAACCTTGCACAAGATATTCTTCAAAACCCGAAAAAGATATTAATACTATTCTTACCTAAGTTACATTGATTTTGCTAAACTTATGCTATTACTATATTTATTTCTAACTTAAAAACCCTATCCTAACTTTTTTTTTTCAGATAATTTCGGAAGGTTTTACACCTAAATTAAGTGTACCACTCGGTACGCCTTGGCGTACTGCTCGGTACACGGTACCGTACCATACCAAGCCAACCTCGAAACACCAATACGAGACGGTATTGCATACCTTGGTAAGTCTTATGAATATCATAAGATATACAATAAGTGGCAAATTGAGCTATAGACGTATTATATTATTTGAGGTTTTCAAACGTTGGAGCTCATGATGCCAATAGTTTTTTTTTTTTGGTATAGAGGGTAAGTAACGAAGGCGGGATTCGAGCCCAGAACCTTGTGATAAACTATCAAAGTGTTTACCTAACTGAAACCTTCACATGATGTCAGTGTTGAGGACATATATTCAAGATCCAGTTCATGTAATCCTTGCAATAAAGATTTATCATATGAGGAGCAACCTATGTTGATAGAAATAACCAAATTTTAAGAAGAATGATAATATTATATGATAAGATGTCATGGAGTAATCATAGTGAGGTATTAGGGTATTTAGAGGTTGATCAATTATCCTTAACTATTTTTTAATTCAGGAATGTTAAGTTTAGAGGAATAAACTTATTCTTTCAAGGAAAATGTAACACCCATAAGATTTATTTGGGACATAAGTGCAATTAGTATTACCAAGGAGGGTATATTTGAAAAAAATGAGGTATTAGGGTGTTTTAGTGCATAACATGTATTGGTTTCCTCGAAAGTCGTCTCTCTTCTGCTTATGGGAAAAAACTCTTTCCTTGGGGATCTCTAGAACAAAAATAAGACTTCATCTTGGGATCGAAAGATTAAGATTGCACCAAAGAGTATCGATCTAGGTAAGCATTATAATATTCTTTTATGATTTCTTCATCAAGGTTTTAAATTATAGAAAGTAAGGATCTTGATCTGTTTATGGTAAAGTTCAATGTAATATGAATCTTGATCATTGTTTGGTATATAATTTTATCTTATAATGATTAAAAAAGAGAGTTAAAATGGAGTGCTATCGGGGAATAAGCTTGGTTGCTTGAGTGAAGATGTAAGAAAAAATGAGTCTGAAGAAAGAATGAAAAGAAAAGAAAAGAAAAGAAAAGATGCGGTACCATAATGTGAGCTCGATTA
This sequence comes from Musa acuminata AAA Group, assembly GCF_036884655.1. Classification (NCBI taxonomy): domain Eukaryota; kingdom Viridiplantae; phylum Streptophyta; class Magnoliopsida; order Zingiberales; family Musaceae; genus Musa; species Musa acuminata. The sequence continues at coordinate 8,042,444 of NC_088329.1, read as the reverse complement.
TACATAGAGAAGAGAGGGTACATGAGGCAAGAAAGAGAAAAAAGGAAAGAAGAAAAGGGAAGTTGGTGTCGCACAACAAGCCATCGTCGACTTGATATGACGTGTGGGAAGGTATTACAACAAGAAGAAGAGAAGTGCAAAGGAAATATTAAAAAAAAATGACCAGTCGTAGTAAGCCACAGTGCCAGACAGCAAGCTCTTGGCTGCTGTTGTGCATGAGTGGCAAGAATGACATAAAGAAAATAAAAAGAAGAAATTGAAAAAGCATGTGATTTTACTGAAGTCTCATTTTTATATCAAGAGAGTTACTTTAAATTTAGAAAATTATATTTATGTATGTCTTATGATAAAAGTAGATCCGATTATAGATTAATTGATTTTAATGTAATATTATATTAGAGAGGAAAAAAAAGAAAAGAGAAGAATAAGAATAAAATATTACTATTAAGGAAGGAAAGAATAAAGGAATAAATTAAAGATTAATATAATTTTAGGTTTTTATTTTTTATTATATTGATTTATGCTATTTGAATGATTTGGGAAAAGAGGAAGAATCTTAATTATTGTGTTGGTTTTAATAGTCTAGATAAGTGTCCGATGATTCTGTTTGGTTTATTTACAAAAGTAATAATATATATGTTTTCAACCAATAAAATTATATGATTTGCAAGTGTTAAATCAATTACTTATTTTTGAACATATATATGTCAATATTACATTTGTCTAAAATGATAAGAAGATGTCTGATAATTGTAGTTTTAAATAATATATTATGCCAAATTTGAAATGATATGCTTATGATCTTATTCATTGAAAAGATATTTTCAATTGTTTAGACAGTCTGGATGTTATCAATGGGGTTTTTGTTTATAAGTTCAAAAACTAGTTTCTTCTGGGCCTTCACATAAGGGCAGATGTATTACCAACATCACGGGGGTTAAACATGGTTCTTGATCTTGTCTGGATTTATGACTTTTGTTCTAATATGTAGTCTCAGCTATAGTTATGATTATACATGAGCTGAGATTTGATCACTTAGTTATAAAAAGTTATGATTTGAAATGCATATGAAGTTTATGTTTTGATCTTTTATAAGTATAAAGGGTAGTTTGTGTATTTTTAAATGCAAGTATTAATGCATAAAAAATATAGAATTTTAGAAACATATTATTTTGTAATAAGTCTTGCTAGCATATGAGTTTCGGTATTTACTGACCATTGTTTGTTCATAAAAATTTTTTGGATCACGTCTATGGTTTCGCTTGGAGGAAATAAAATGTGTTGTCTTAATGTTACTAATTTTTAAGACTCATGATGTAATAAGTTTTTGTTTGGATGTTATGTGATAAACTTATTATATATTGTATTTATGGATTTTTTATGAGATTGCTGATTGAGTTATCTGATGAACTAGCAATTCTCGTAGGAAAACTTATGAGAACTGCAGCGTTTTACTGTTCCCGGCGGTCCTGACTCTCCGTTGGTTTGGGGGCATTATAGTTAGCGATCACAACCCTCGACTAGTTTGTTGCTTTGTAAATCTTCCTCTCCTTAATCCACATTCCGAAGCTTATTGACTACAGGCTCTCTTGAAATGGTTTCATGGTGGTAGTACTTCTGCATGATCTTAACATATCTTAGTAGTCGAATCCATTGTTAGTATATTGAGCTTATGCACTTGTGATTGTCTAGCGTTAAGCATTCTATGAATTCAATTGGTACGTTGTCAAGGTTGAAAACATGTGCAATCTCATTGAGTCGCATGTATAACATAACCATCAAAGTTTTACAAGCATTGGTTAAAATGTCAGAAATCTCTGCAACCTTGACAAGTTCTATGCCTAGCGCAGCAAGTAAACTGCATGTAGGTGTTTCTCATGCCATGAATTGTGACTGGCCCCAACCCTCAGAGGACGCTAGTAAGATTTTGGTTGTGGTGAATAATGTTTGATGTCTAGTAAGCATTTTTTTTGTTGGCTCTGGTGTTGATAAACATGTTCTTGATAAACCTGACCCTGAAAGGTAATTTTGATTTTGTTCAAGAAATTGCAGAAACAAAATTATGATATGAACATAAAACATCAGATTACTCTAGATTCCTCCCTTGCTTCATTACTGAGATCTTGTTGATTCTTCTTATTGACATTTATTATATCCATCAGTTTCCAGGTTGTCTTTTCTTTTTTACCAATGTATTTGTTGGTAGTGCATCATTGTATTGGCCTGCTGCAGGGCCCTTCAAGATCGATGGAAGACTTATGCTGTTCCCCGTCGTCACGTAAGTTTAAGTTTATGTTATCCAAACGGCCATCGAGATTGATATTTCTGGTATTGAAGTTGAGTTAATTTGAAGACAATTATTTCGTCAAAACAGGAAGACTAAGAACCGAAGGGAAATTCTTTGAACCATAGGAGACTCGTCTGCAATGGGCTCTACCGGTAAGATTTACTACATTTTTTGGATGCTCGATCCATTGCTCATTTTACAACTTGCTTTTCGTCGAAATATAGGAAACTCCTGCCATTGATCGAAGCCAACGAAGCTGTTCCAGACGTGTTCAGCCCAACCTCGGTGCCAGGTTTTCTCTGTACCACATGAGCTTGTCTTCTATATGTGAGAAATAAGATATCTCAAGGCCTCAACTTAATGATTAATGATGCAAGTGGACATGTTCCTATTAGCATTTTCCTATTCTTGCAACATTTAGTTCGTCATTTGTGTTGCGATGATAAAGATAAAGGACATGTTCTGTCTCTCTTAGTGGTATATTATCTTTGAGATTCCTTCATCACGAGCATCGCTTTTCGAGTTAGTAAACTATATGTTTTGAACCTTATTCTATCTAATCCATCAAAGCCAAAGCATAACTAAGTGGAGTAAGAAAGTATATATAATTTGTGTAGGCTCGTCGTAGTTTAATGCTTTTATTCAGCTCTTTTTTTGATCCTCCTCATTTATCAATGTTGCTGGCGGGCGAGAATAAGGATTGGGTTAGTCCTCAGTTCATCTTCTCATGACCGGTGAAAAGAGCTTGGAATAGAAAGGCTTATATCACACGGCAAGCGTGAGGTCACACGTTATGGCATCAGCTTCTTACAACAGACAGACCAAATAAGTTTTAACAACCCACACATCATTTGACAGAACATCCCACGACAAAGTTGACTACTAACACTACCAATACCAAATCTTATATGTTGTTTGACTCGGCATCATCGTCTCACAGCATGCTGTCGATCCGCGAAGGAAGCCTCTTGAAGAAATTGCCGGGCACCGACGGCAGCTTGCTCCTGAACCTGGGGTGGCGCAGCACGTACACCCCTGCCATCAGTGCCACCCCCGGGAATGGAGTCACATAGAGCAACACCGCTGCAAGCAAGCAGAAGAGTACGAATAGACTGGTGGCCCGCGGATCCCTCCAGCTCAATAGAGACTGAAACCTCTCCCCCTGCGTCGCCAAGTCGCCCACCACCGTCTGTATTCTCCCCGCCACGCTCCGGAGCCGGTCGTACCTCATCCGGGCCAGGTCATGCGGCTTCGACGTCGGAAACGTGTCGAACTCCTCGTCCAGTTCGTCGGGGTGTATCGCCTCCGCCCACGACAGCTTCGTGTCCATGTGGGGCGGGAGCCTAGGCCTGAACCTGTAGTTCCACAACCCGATCAGAAACATGTAGAGGAACATGGTCGGCAGGATCAGTTCCGGGTAGCAGATGAGTATGAGAAACAAGACATGGACGAGGAGGGTGGTGATGGGATTCTTCCAGTGGCACACGTCGTCCAGCCACCGCAACATTCCGATGGTCCCCGAGAGCAGCGACATGATCCGGAAGAAGTTGGCCTTGCTCCTCCTCATGCTCCACATGTGGGAGTCCACATCCAGCATGTACTCCACCGCCTCCTTCCGCAGCGGTGGCTCCGCTCGCCCCAGCCTCGTTGCCACGATGCCCATCGCCTGGTACCGCAGGCTGTCCACTTGGCCGATGGTGAAGGGATGCACGTAGTGCATCTTCGGGAGAAGCGGGTGGCCGTAGAGGTAGATCACGCTTGCCAGGGACAAACATGTGAAGCGCACTGCCAGGTGCAGCTCCCCCATCTTCTTCACCCCGGATGGCTGGAGAACGACGAGGGGGTATGCGTGCGTGTAGATCCGATCCATCTCCAGGGTCGATAGCCGGATCCTCACCTTGCCAATTCTCATGTCCCGCGCTGCTCCACCTCCTCCCGCGGGCTTCTCGTTGCCTCCCAGATGACAGTTATCGAACACTCCGAGCGTGATCACGGTGCAGGGATCGTAGACCTCCCATGTGTACTGCTCGTTCCATTTCGGGCTGGCACTGTCGATGATCGTTCTGGTTCGGACCCATTTCTGGCCGTATTTGGCGACGCAGTACGCGTCCGTGATGCCTCTGCCGTCCTTCATCTTCATCGGAATCAATCCTTGGGCACTAAGGATGCCTACTTCAAGTACCCCAATAGGTTGCTTCCACAGCTGCCGCGCCGTCGGACGGGTGTCGCTGATGTACATGGTGGACTCATCCATCACGTGGTAGGCTCCTTCGAGGCAAACGCGGAGATGGATCCTGCTCGAGAACTTGAGCTCCTTTCGCCGGTCACCCTCGAGCACCCCAAACCCGAACCTCTCCATGTTGAACCATCTGGAATGAACCGGTCGGTGGTCGAGTCGCTTCTCGAACAGTGTCAACGGCAGGACGATCCTCCCGAGCAAGTCATCCTTGGTGTGGTGCACGCGATCTTCGACGGTCAGCACCAGGTGTTCTTCGAATGGCTCGGCCGCCACGAAAACGAGGTCTTCGTTCCACATCGGACTCATCGTCCTTGTGGGACAAACTCTGGTTTTGAGCACCTGGTTGCCGACCTGTGCCTTGACAAACACCTCCGGGGGGCGGCTTCCGTCGTTGGGCTGCACGTCCTGGGCTTCGATGACGTTCACTCTGAGGTACCAGAGCTTGGGAGAGACGTAGACCTTGGATCGGATGTTGGACACCCCCTCGCCTTGCACGGTGGCCGCATCAGAGTGCCACGCATCCGGGAAGGCCTCGTCCGCCTGCGTCCCCATCCACACCGCCAGCATGATCTCGCCCCGCACTTTGCCGTCCCCCCTGCGGTCCTCCAGCCGGTACCACTGGGGGGCTAATGGGCTATCAGGAGGCACTCGCGTCGGCACCTCATTGAGATCGAACACCACCCTGCCGATGTAGTCGTCCCGTGCCGCCACCTCCTTGTCCTTCACATAAACTTCGAGGACCGTCGATTGGATGCGCTCCTTGGAGAAGGCGAACGCCTGGTTCCATTCAGGGCTGCTTTTCTTGTCGAAGTGTTTGGTGATGCCCTTGTAGTTGCCCAGCTTCACTTCGACATAAGGGTCGCAGCTGCCGGTGATGGCGTTGGGGGGCAGGTCCTTGGCCTTGACAACGCGCACATAGAGGTAGTACATTTGTTCGACGAGGTCATAGGTACTCGTGAGCTTGTCGCCACCGCCGACCATGCCCATCCATCCCACTCTCCTCGCATGCGGCCACCGCTCCCCGAGCTGGGGGCTGGTATCCTTGAGCTTGTACTCCTCTGCGCGGCTCGGCTGGGCCTGCCCGTAGTGAACTTGCTGGAATGCCATGATCGGCACCACAGGCACAGTGGCAGGGCTCTGCTGCTCGACGGATTTCCCCGGCTGCGGCGAGACCTGATGCTTGTTGATGCAATAAGTGGTCTCTAGCTTCACTTCAGTTGGTCTTTGGTTCAACTCTGCTTCTTCAGTAGCAGCTGGCTTTGGGTCAGTGGATAAAGAAGTAGTTTCAACTGCAAGGGCTTCGGTGGGAGCAGCAGGATCGATTGTGCTATTAGTGGCGGTTGTCTTGCTGGTAATGGTATCAGATTCAGTGACAGCAGAGGTTGGACAGTTGTGGTTTGTGGGAGAAAGTGGAAGAGGCGGAGGAGACTTTGGTTCAGGGGAGATGTAGAGTTTCAGTGCAAGATCACCTTTGATGGAAGAAAAAAGCCACTTCTTCTCCAACTGGAACCTTTGAAGGATTTCCTCACCTTGCCTGACGATGTTTGCGCCGTGTACTCTCACCCTCCCGAGGAAATTGCGGCTAGGGAAGGTCTTGCGCTCGTTGTACACGCAGGCCTCGACGCTCTGCTTGGGGAGGATGTCAGGGTCGTGGAGGCGGAAGGAGAGCTTCTGGTTCCACACGGGGTTGAGGTCCTTGTGAACGGTTCGAGTTCGGCTACGCTGGTTGCTAAAGTCCACCTCCACGAACGCACTCGATGAGCCTTCACCGTCCTTGGGCATAAGATCATGGGCGTCCACCACCTCCACCACCAGCATCATGGTCCTGCCTTCCCGCCAATATTCTCGGCTTATGTTGCCGGGAACGCAGCCCGGAAGTGCCCCACCCCCGGGAAACTTAACCTTGATTTCCAAGCAAAGTAGGTGACAGCGAATACTTCTCCTTTCTTTCGGTGTATGGATGGTGGCGTGCTTTGGCCAGGAAGATGACTCCTTTCATGGAGAAGCCGTCTTTGTGAGCAAGCATGAGACATAAAGGTGCCGAAGAAGGCCGACCTCGGGCTGTATTTAAAAGATGAAAGCGGAGGGAATAAAGACACCATGATGGTGGTGGGTTGGTGGCCGCCTTAACTTAATCGCTGATGGACTGAACTCTCGAGAGGTTAATGGAGCAGCCATCACTGCCGGTTCGCCGATTAGCTTCGGTGAGTTCATTGAGCGACTCAGCTAGCTCTTAATGGCTACACCATTTCTTCTTTGGACGCCGGTTCCAAGGGTAAAACCAAGGCGGGATCCAAAGCAAAGCAAAAGATGCAGAACTCTTAAGGCTTTTAGATCATGGCGGGGAAGCTTTAGACAGAGAAGCTTTATTCTGTCTGTTTGATTAAACAGTGTACATGCTCTGTTACCATCTCATTTCCTTGGGGCCAACACTATCTCTGGGCTAAGCACGACGTCCAAGAAGCGTATCCTTCAGCCCAAATCAATTTGTGATTCTGATCTTATAGCTCCATGAAAGGTTGACTGCTTCACTTTTCAACTCAAAGCACAGTCATACAGCTTATAGATTACAAAGGTAACTGATGATCTAACCTCACTCGGACTAATCTGTGACACGCACACACACGCACACACACGCACGCACGCACGCACAGCTATAGAAGTAATATATATGGGAGGAACAGATCTGCTCTCAACTCACTGAAACTGATATATACAATGGAGGAGGCGATCGTGCGAAGTGGTCGGACTCGGCTGCTATGACAGGCAGATTTCATTAAACCTGAATGAAACGTCGCCTGCAGTGTCCCTCTCGAGCCCTATCTTAGATGCATCAGCGACAACGAGATGCACCGGCAGTTCAGCCGTTGATGGAGGTAATGGGACACAAAGTGGCGGCGCCGCGTTGTACCGCGCGACCGCACCAGCTGATGCCTGCTCCCACAGCAGAACATGAATTCGGATGGGCTTCAACGCATGCGTATGCAACGACAGCTTGTGGCCGAGCGAGATGGTGTCGAAGCAACGAATGGCTCCTGCCGAAGACACCATCCACGGGAGGACTTTCTCGTTGGACACCCTTGAGATCACTAGCAGCTTGGACGAGTTCCGTGCTCGTCTGAACAGATCTCCGAGGCCCGATCGTGTTGAAGCTGCTTCATTGTCACTTTCATCTACCGAAGAAATGTGGATGAAACCCTGTCAAGAATGCAGCTCGAGTCAGGTTATGATCTCGTGCTTCGGCCAGGTAGAGAGAGAGAGAGAGAGTACAGCAAACCTCTTCGGTGCGGCTTATCGTTAAGCCCAACTTCGTGTCACCTTCTTGAAGCCTAATGTCTACTGCCAGTTCCCCAGCGGCTGGGGTGTACCAAAGCCGGACTGCCTTCACCACTCCAATGTCGACCCCATGGTAGTCCTCGAACCCATAAAGGCTAGCATTTGCGAGATTTGAGAGGTCCGATAGTGATCCACTATTCACGGTTGCAGAGGCAGTCTCCCCAGATATCTGTGGGAAAACAATGCGAGACTCCCTAGCATATCCATCAGCTGGTGTAAGTCATTCCAGCAATCCATGGATGGCGTCGATAAGATTACCTTGGTTAGGAGAGCCTCGGTCTGGACGTTCATGAACTCGATGGGGACTCCTGAAGTCTGAGAGGAGCAGAGCCAAGCATTTGCACGGGCCAAGGTGTCTTGCAGGGAGTTGTAGCGGGAAGCGAGCGGGTCCAATGCCTTGGGAAGAATCAGCATCGAGAGGAAGCAGCTTGAGTTGGAAACTGGGAGAAACTCCTGCATCTTCTTTTCCCAATTGTACGGAACATACCCATCCTGAAGCTTGGCAGTGCTCAGCGCACACACCACCCTCGAGCTCCTTGAACCTTGAGAATGAATGAGATTATTGGTGGTGGTTTCAGAATTTTCATGGCTTGGCAACAACTCCTCATATTTCATGCATTATATTCATCTTTCATTAAGGTAGGTAGTAACTTCTAAATACATCCAAATTATGGAGTCAACGAGATGGTTTATGTGCTTGAATGATAGCTGAAATTTTGACCAACTCCTGAAAAAGTGATTCACATTTTGGTCAAGATTTTGAGACACAACTGTTTTCCGACATCCCGGTTTGAATCTTATGGTATATATACTATTGCTAGCTTGGCAATTATCCTAACAAAATGGAATCCAGTATTGCACATGAGAGTAAGAGTATAAAAAGGAATCTTCGCTCAATACAAAGCTGTATGAATCTCGTTCAAGATAGGATACAGAAGTATAACCTTTTAATTATAGTCATGCAAAGGAACATGTCAATGATATTTGAGGTTTTTTCTGTATAGATTTCCCATAATTGATCTAAACTTGAGGTTCTTCCAACGACTACAATCTTCTACGATATAGTAGGTTAATTACTTAACTAACAGGATAATAAAGAAACTATATTATCTGTGGTATAGCTTGTAATTGAATTGAATTGAATTAAAGTGGAGTTTGCAGATTAAATGAAGAAATTTGGTGCCTCGTGCCAACAAGTCCATGCTAAAGAATCAGTAAGAATAATATGCCCTGTCCAACTTGGAAGGTGAATTCATAGTGATCTCTGTGGGTGGGAGTCATAAGAGGACAGAGGCCGTACCCTGCAACGCTATGCACTCGCTCTCCATGCGGTCTACGAACCTGACGGCGTAGTTGGGGTCGCGGATGCAGCGCAACGCGTACTGGCGCCGCCCTGCTGCGCTGTGGGGCACGATGCAGGCCTGGAGTTCCGCCGCTGCGCCGCCGCAACGCCGGACCCTGACCTCGATGGACGTGTCCCCGCGCTTGAAGGCTGAGTGGAGCAGCTTCTGGACCCCGCTCTTGCCGCCTTTGAACGGGGAGTGGACGGCCGGAGATCCTCCGATCTGGATCTCCTCCACCACGTCCCCGGTCTGCAGCATGTCCCCGCACCACTCCTCCGCCTTGGAGCTTCCCGCCACGCACTCGATTGCCACCACCGCGGCCCGCTCTGACGACTGCCGCAGGCGGTCCATTCTCATCCCCGTCGTCCTCGCTCCCTCTAGCCACACCAATCCTCCCAGTATCGGAGAAGAAGAAGAAGAAGAAGACGAAGAAGGACGTGAGACCAAAAAGCCTGTCACCGAGAAATTCTTCTTTGAATCGAATTCAATGGAGATTCCTGATCTTAGAAAGAGAGGCAGTCTCTAAGAGAGAGAGAGAGAGAGAGAGACTTGGGCTTTGGAGGCATAGTAAATGCAGTGCTGAGCTAAAATAGTACAATTGTCGGAGATGACGGAAGAGTGCGGCCGGGGATGGATTTTTCCTACACCCATCAGGTTAAGGAACAGCTTTTTCCGCTCGCTCACAGCGGCCGCGCTCCCAACGTCTCGTCCCAGTGCCAAATCCTCTGTGGGATTGGCCTTGGCGATTGGGGAGAACCGGTCGTCCGTGTCTCGGGCGTGACGGGGAACCGCGCCAGGGTTAGGGGCGGCTAGTGTGGGGACGCCTCGCGATCGCAGTCGTTGATGACTTGGAGCGGGTACACGGTTTCGTGCAAAGCTGATCTCCGATGGCAACCGTTGGATCTTGGTGGCCCAACAGAATGGCGCGAACACGGCTCGCGTGCGCCGATGGGGCCCACCGCCACTAGAAGGCGTGGAATCGAGAAACCCATGAGCCGTTCAGACGTGGGAGACGGTTCGCGGTTCCACCACAGGATCGACATGCAGAACGATCACCGACGTCCGTATAAATTGATGATCAAACGAAATGGACGGTAGATCGCCGAAATCGACAGAAATGTCACGGGAAGTGAACTCACCAGCTCGTGGACGGCTCGGCTGGCGCTTACGTTTCCTCTGTGCCTTCGCCGCCTGCGGTTGCTGGCAAGGGTGGGGCCACTCCGTTCGTGCGTTGGCACGGTGTTCTCCGTCTGGTTAGCCTCACCCGGGTGTGTTCGTCGAGCGCCTGCAAGGCAGTTGGTCAACGATCAAAAGTCATCATAAACAAGTATAAAAAATGAAAGAAAAAGGAGAGAAAATTTGTATAGACGACGGAAGGTATGTTGTCAGCGTTCGCTTTGCTCTCTCGTGGGTGTTGCTGTGCGGCGGATGCCACACGCCGGGAAACAGGGAAGCAAAACGTGAAGGGAAATGGATAAGAAGGACAGAACTCGTATTGGTCAATGGAAAAGGGAAGAAAAAGAAAAAGAAGAACGAAAGATGAGAATGCGGGGGAACGATCAAATAAGTGCCGAACAGCTAACTAAGAAAGCGAGAGAATAGGTGGAAACAGTCGAAGCAACGCACAAAATCTTAGATCAAAAAGTTGGCCAGCAGTCTCCTCCTCAATTATAATCTGTCCTAAAAACGGATGTTTACATCCCTACTCGATGAGGAATGGCTCGAGAGAAGTCTGTGCCATTTCCCAACAGTATAAGGTTGGGCTTGACGAAGGCAATGATGGTGGGACGACACGCGTTGAGAGTGATGATGAGAATTATCAGTGATCTTGCTCCAATCGTTCCCGGAGACTGTCGTACTTGCCAGACTCTCGTCTGCAGTCTTCACTTGCATGGCTAAGTTAGCTTGTAAGATGCTTACTCCCAATGTCGACACTTGTATATTTGGGAATACCAACAAGAATACGAGCCATGAACGGCGACACTCGAAAAGCTGCTTGTTTGGCCTGGAAAGAGTAGCATGTGAAATCTTTATGACAGTCTTGAGTTCTCAGGTGTAATGTTTCAGTAGTAGGATGCATGTCTCTCAGCTTGATTTTTCTATCTGATTTGGATGGCTCAATGGTTTAGGCATTTCTTCACAGCTTTTATTTGTGGGTCAACTACACAAGACTTGTTGAATTATTATTCTAAGCTTTATGAATTTGAAGGCACTGCGCAATGTTCGCTTACTTTTCAGCTTAGGTTGAAAGTGAACTAGTCTCTGGAAGCTTTACAAGAATCAAAAATGGCTGCAACAAACATGCAAAGAAGTATGCTCGTATTCCCATTGATGTGCTTCCATTACTTGACATCATGCTTCCTCCAAAGTATCTGTTTGCAGCCCAAGTGTTTTCGTCAAACCGTAATTTAGCTCCAGAAGCCTACCGTGCTACATATATTACTCCCCGTTGACTGCCAATGGCTGAGTTCATGGACTTTCTTCTTCCTCATGGGAGCTTCATCGGAACTTTACATGGAAACTAGGAAGGATGTCTCGAGTGATGGAAGCCGACATTGTTTGTCAGTGATCGCTACCCGGTTGATGTCTTCTAGTACTTTTTCCTTTCGAGCGACTTCGTCAAGATTGGCTGTGCTTGTGCTAGCGCAACATGCAATTTTCTGTAGCATCACACTCGCCTTCAAAAGCTTAACTCGGGAAGTTGACTTACATGCGCAAGTCACAGACAAGGCAAACATTTCTTCGTGGAACCCTATCTACTGAATCTGTTACTGGATTAACGTGACACCATTTTGTATTGATTTCCCACTCCACTCTCACTCTTAATGTAGGAAATAGTTGAGAAAATTGTTTTCTGTGTCGCATCGACTCTTCTTTTCATGTCTCTTCTTTGTTGTTGTCAGATATTATGACGAGGGCGCCTCTTCTTTTCATTGTCTGTTCCTTGAAGGCCTTTATTTTGTTCTAAATGAGAATAGCAGAGTCCAATTGTGGGAGTTCAAGACTTCCTTGGATTCAATAGCATGACTGCAAATCCCAGTGAATTGGATGAGCACTTTGTGTTTCGCCGATGTGATGAAGCTCCTGCATCCTACTGCAAGAGACCTAAATTGGTCTGACCGCAGGAGCTCTCTCTGTAACATGTTTCTCATGCTTGGATGGGCAATGGCCTGCTTGAAGGCAATGGATACGTACCACCTTTATCTCTTCGATCTGGCGATAATCATGTGAATCTTCCGGCAACACTTGACAGCTACCATCGCCTCTTTGTGCTTCCCTTCCATGTCGCTGATGTTTATTGGTATTGACCATTGGACGTCGCTCCTGCCGTGTAAACTTCTCTATCACTATATCTACCCTCCACATTTAACCCAAGCAAGAGGCGGATATCTCTGTCTCTGTCTCTCTCTCTCGCGATACTTCTGCCCTCGAATAAAGGAAACAGATCGAGATTCCAGCTTCTTCACAGGCGGGGTCTAAAAGGTGCGATCTTTGATGCTGTGCCGAGACACAAAGTGAGTTGACTTTGGATGGTGAGGGGAAGAAGAAGGAACGTATTACCATGACGTGGTCATCACTCCCACCGACAGTGAGAGTTAAAAAGAAGGTTGCTTTTCGCCTTCCTTCTTCCAGGAGCTATCGCCTCGTTGGTTCCAGCTGCTCTCTACCTTTCTTCTCCCTCTTCATCCTCACAGTTCATCTTCCTCTCGAGAAAAGGGAACTCTGTTTTCTGATTCAAGATTGAGTTGCATATATACGACACTTCTTTTGGCATAACCATCTAAAGAAGAAAGGGATTAAGACTTGGCGTGGATGATGCACGGACCATTCATGGCCAATCTAAATTACCATAAGCAATGTAAGAGCGTTGTTGATTTCTTGAGATCAAAAGTTGTGTTTACCATCTAATCGATCATCCTTCGTAAAATCTTCTTGGTTGAAAGAAACAGGAATACATAAAGACTAAGCACGTATATGATGTCTTAAGCAACATGGCTATGCTACGGCGGGCCTTCCTCCACCAGTTAAAAGCTTATTCCAATTCTAATTCAGATATCGTCACCTACATTTCTGTCTGTCTCGAGCAATCTGGAACTCGTGAGCTCAGCTAAGACTGCTGATTGCTCCGTGAACAGGTGCAGCTCGCCCGGCCTTCGGTTAATGCCTTGAAACAGAGTCCACAACGCAAAAATAAAGATATCAAAAGCAATCTTAAGGACGGACGTGAACTGAAGATATCACGAGACCAGCATGGTTCATTTATTACAATACCTTGACTTGTTTCTGGAGATCGTGGATGTAGTCAACTGCCAAATCTAGCATGTCGGCAGTGTTGGTTTGCTGCAAAATAGGAGTTTTGATAGACCATCCATGCAATTCTCAGAGTGGTGCGGTCGAATTCTATTACAAGCGAGAATTACCTTGTCCATGTTAGGAACCAATTCCTGTAGTTTTCTTATTCTCTCACTGATCTTAGTCCTCCTCACCTGACAAAATCCATGCTCGATAGTTAAGCATCATCATGCCCATCGAAGCTTAGGGATGGAGTAAACTACTAACTAGTAAGGAGGAAGGAGAGTAATAACCCTCTCGGCGATGCTCCGCGGGTGGGTGGCGCAACCCCGTTTAGCTCTGGTCCTGCACGGGACTGCATCCTGAAACTGTAGAAAATTCTCGACAGCGGCCATCTCCGACGAGGTCTTGGGCAGGCTGAGCTGATGTCTGAGACCCGACACATGCTTCATCATCATCCCTCCATTCTGTACCTCCTCGCTCCCCAACTCGGGGATCTTAGACATCAGGGAGTTTTGACTCGGTAGGAAGCTCATCTGATCCTTGAGCCTGTTTGCGGCGTCTCCCATGGGAAGGAGATCCCCATTTCCGAAACCATCCAATCCCATCATCTTACCATAACCTACACACACATCGAACGAATAACAATTTAGTCCAATAATCCAATTCTCCGCTGTTTTCCTCGGCCAACATTATATCGACCGCCTGTTCCCACTTCCCCGTAAAAGAAGGCGTTCACTGATTTCTATTTTGCTTCTCATCCAACGGCATGTACGTGGTAAAGTACAACAAGTGAAACGCTGAAAAGCTCCAACGTTTCACAACAGTCATCCTGTTGCTATAGAATCAGTAATAGTCCGCAAACAAGAACTGTGTCAATCGAGATGAATCTATAGTTGTCTAGTCCAAAAGGAGAAGAGGAAGAGATTATTACCAGCATCCACGTCCATGGGAGAAAAAAGACCAGCGGGAGAGCTGCTCTGCCGAGTGAGATTGGTGGAGTTCCTGCCGGCTCCGTTCTCGATTCGCTGCATCTCCGTCGCCATCGATCCCACCGCCCGCTGTGAGATCTCTGCCAAGCTATGATTCGGCATGTTGTGCATCTGCAGCTGCTGCTGACTGTGATGGTACATCGTCGGCAGAGCAGAGGAGTAAGCAGGCCTCTGCTGAGAGCTGACCATCTCGGAAGAGGGCACAGGTGGAGGTTGTCGGAACTGAGGGCTCCTCTGGCAACCGACCGTGCCGCCCTTGTTCTCGGTCTCGGCGCTCAACAGCGTGGCTCGGAGGGAGTTCTCGCAGGGCTCTTCAAACAGAGAGCTCGGGGCCGAACGGTAACGGAGGAGGCCCGGGTTCATCTGTTGATGGTGGTGATGGTGTGGGTGGCCGCGGAAGAGTTCGGACGCAGCGTCCTCCTCCCGGTGGCCGCCAAAGGGCACGGTGGGCGCGTGGGGGAGGTTAAGGCCCTTCGACGACGACGAGGAGGCCAAGGGAGAACCGTACATCACTTCCTTCGTTTATCCTCCTCTTCTCGCCTCTAAATCACTCCTCTTTCTTTCTTCTTGAGCTGCTCTGCCTCAAAAGAATCTATATTTTAATTCCTTCCCCAAAACTTTTAAGAAGATCCGAAGCTGTAGCTCCTTAACACGAACAGATTGGAAACAAAATCTCAAGCTTCCGCCATATCGCCATCGAAGAAACTCCGGAAAGAGGAAGGAAAAAGACCTTGTTTGGGGCTCCAAATCCTCCAAAAGCAGAGACGAATTCCCCGAGTGTCAATACACAACTGCAGTCTCCGAAATCCTGGGCAGCTCGTCATCTACGAATCGATGAAACGTGGGCAGAACACAAAATTTTCTACCACAAATCTCTGAAATTGACCCTCCCTCTTTTAAATTCATACATATTTTCTCCACGGATTTCTTCTCACCACCGTCAACTAATCAAAGTTTGGCCTCCGCCGCTGCATATATACAGTTTGAGTGACTAAATTGCCCTCCACAACCTAACATTCTCGAGAAAAATCTACAATAGATCACTGTTCGAGGTATTCACGGATACTTCTAGGCGTCCCCAAACCCGTACCCAAAGAGCCTCTCACCTCCCACGTGGATCTCTCACCGCCCTTGGCACTCCTGTGGGACCCACTTAAAGAGGTGGGTTGCTTTGCCAAGTGCAACGGATGCGGAGAAAGCTTGCGGGAACGGAATTTGAGGCGTTCATTATTTGCTATTATTATTACTGCTAATTTGGGGTCCCGTTAATTTGATTGTGCATGAGAGAGGGCGGAAGTTTGACTTTTTTGGTCGTGCGTATGAAAGCATGGAGGATCTCTGACCGTCCGTTCATGATTGGAAGGATGGGATCGGTCGAGGGAAGCGATACGCACCGTCCTTTTTGAGTGCGGCCGTACGCCACAAGTGGAACCCACACGGCACCCAGCCACCCCCTACTCATCGGATGATTGATGATTGAAGGAGGCGGGGGCGTGGGGCAATTTTTGTGTTGAGATGAGACATCAACAGGCTGCCGATGCACACAAAAATGAACATAAACAACGATGTCAATTCTATCCATCGTTTTGTTCGGACCTCCTCCGAATGACGATGTTTGTGTCGAGCGATCCCACTTCGGGAACGACGAAACAGATAAGAGTTCACGTTTTTGTCAAGCTGTGCCCCATTTCATGGAATCTTCACACTTTACCTTCCTCACTCTTTGATTGACTATTTGATCTGTTCCTTCCTCTTTTTGTATTCTCTTGATTTGACTCGTCATGTGCCTTCTTTGGCTACTCGATCAGAGAAAGGATAAGATAGAATTTAGTCGAACAATGGTTCGATAAGTGAATGAAAACCTTAGCTCTTCCGGGTTATGGAGGAAGAAAGAAGCCAGCCTGGGTTTTTTGTTCATCGACTGTCCCCTGTATGGATATTTCCATCGATCGACTTCTTCAGAGGAGAAGACGGTACGAGCAGCAGATCATTATTTTGGAAACTATTATTCCCTGGAATAATGTCATCTAAAGCTTCTCGTGTTTCTTTCATGTGTTCCCTCGCTTTGCAGAGCTAAAAATTGCACATCAACTGAATTCTATTGTCGTCTCCTAAGAGAAACTATGCACTTTCCGAAACGTGATCTGCCATTTCTCGTGCTCAAAATTGCAGATGGAGAGATGATAGATTTCATCAGAATCGGTGCCGGTGATCTTTTCCAGCGACATGGAAGAGAAAACCAGTAGCTTCATCCACATATATGATGTTATAATTCGCGAATTCGAACTTACGTGTCTGCTTGGATAATCTAATAAGCCTCACCTAACTCCCTCCGTTGCCTCCGAATCAGTCAAACTATGATGGAGATGAGACGATCAACATAGGAGCAAGGAAGGATACCAATGTCCTCGATCGCATTTGGGGTCTCCTCAATCACTCACGTCCGTAGTATCAAAGTAGAGAGATTGATTTCAACGCCTCATGGCATGGGAACGGCCGAGTCGCTTTTGACGAAGTTTTTTATGTTCTGACAAACTGACCTTTGATTTCTTGCAAAGCAGATTGATTGCTGACCGACCCTCTTTAGGTGTGGTGAATTGTGAGTTGCATCCTTTTTTTTATTGTTTGTGCGTGACGATCCCGTTGACATTTCTTTTGTTGGCTTCGGTGGTGAGACAACAGATAGGGTCAACTCTCGATCAGAAAGTTGAGAGCAGTGGTGTTGTTGCCGTGAACTCTCCGGACGTGGTGGAAATATTGTTTGATTGCTGAAATGGATTCGGCAGAACACATCCGCAAGTGCCTCTGCTCCAATTAATTCCTAAGCTGTCGTCAAGATATTGACCTTGGAATGGACCTCCATCGATGCCAAGAATCTGTAACTTGAAAGAATTCTTGTGGCAGATGGGATTGGAGTACGATGCGCTCGTCCATGGAGATCTTGGTATCATATCCTCCTCCTCAGATGCTAATGCTTTTAATTGTTCCTTGTTTCCTATGTTCTGCTATATAATTCCAATACATGCTCGCATCAACATCTGAGAGATCAGAGTACATCTCACCAGTAGTCGTGGTCCATCCACCATGCAAATTCAAGTCATTATGGATCTACAAGCATGGATTTAGCAGGAAATGAATGCAAGGGGACCAACACAATTCATTTCCAGGCATGATTGCATTACGCCTGCGAGGTGCGTCAGATGACTGCTGCTATTTAATGAACTGATTAATACTGACTGCATCTTTTATGCAGCATATTTCCCCATTAAAATTGCTGTAAAAGAGAGAGAAAGTGCATCAAGAGAACTAAACATCACTCGGCCCAGTTAAGGAAGTCCCGATAGGAAGGGAAGCCCAATGTAGCTGGTGAATTCTCAAGGAACGACCACATAGCACCCTGCATATTTTTGTGTCTCATCATTCACCAACTATGCTATGCACAATGGCTTTCCTTTCCTGTCCCCATTCATCTTCACCACCACCGTGCTATGAACATGGCAACCAAGTCACCACCATGTGCTGAGATGCACGCTTCAGCCTTGTAGTAGCAATAGCTTTGTCGAAAAGACAAGCTTCTTTTCAGTGACGCAGATACGTTTTCTGATTCTGCTGTGTTATATATAATAGCATGCACTCAACTGCATTTTTCTCTTAAAGAAGGTAAAACAAGAAAATTGATAATTAACGTTTTTAAACCCACCAGTGTCTCTTACAAGAGAGAGAAAGAGAATCTCACAGAATCCAGAGTTGGGCAGTCGGCAGAGAACAGCATCAGCTTGCACTCCGGAGACGGACAAACGTACACGGGCCAAAGCTGGAGTGCTGCCACCACTAATAATAACAACAAATTTACCTCTTTCAGAGTGGCAAAAACTGGTCCGCCATTAACACCATTACCACCACCACCACCGCCAACGCCCAAATTTACCTTCTTTCAGAGTGGCAAAAACTGGTCCGACAGTAACACCATTACTACCACCAACGCCGCCCCACCCCCCAAATAACGTGCAATTTGGGTAGAACGAGAAGCCCTTCCTCTCTGTTCTAATCTAAATAAAAATATTACCTACTCATGCATAGAGAAAGGTACAGCAGTTCGAGACACAAACAAAACGCACCGGGCGGTCCGGGTCACCGAGTCGCGCCGATCCGGTCCAAGCTCTCGGCCACGGTCCGCATCCGGGGCCGGAGCTCCGGGTCGGCCTCGGTGCACCCGAGGGCGACGTGGAACACGGCGAGCACCTCCCGCTTGGCGTGCACCTCGTGCAGCAGCGCCGGGTCCACCACCTCCGACAGCGGCCGCTCCTCCTTGAACGCCCCCCGCACCCACGCCTCCAGATCTGCGTCCGCCGGTCGGCCCGTCACCACCTCCAGCGCCACCACCCCGAACGCGAACACGTCCCCTCGCTGCGTCGATGATGCCGAAGACGCCCCCGGTCCTCGCGCCTCCGGGGCCAGGTACCCGGTCCCCGCCCTGGGCACCGCCAACTTCTTCGACGCCGAGTGGGCCAGCTTCTGGTGAGACCCGGAGGAGACAAGACGAGCGAGGCCATAGCCGGAGATGTGCGACCGGAAGTCGTCGTCAAGGAGGATCTTGGACGACGTGATGTCCCCGTGGGCGTGCTTCCGGGGGCTGAACTCGTGCAGGTAAGCTAGCCCGCGCGCAACCCCTTGAAGTATGTTCAGCCTCGTCGCCCACGGAAGCGTCGAAGCCGTCGGATTTTGAGGTCCACCTGCAGTTCACGACATTTGATGAATGATCGACGGTAGGCATAGTAATTAAGATAACGGTACACAGATTTGGAAGTTGACCGTGGAGGGCGGCGTGCAGCGTGCCGTTGGGAATGTAGTCGTAGATAAGTAGGCGCTCGTCCGGGGCGTAGTAGTAGGCGAGCAGGCGGACCACATTGGGATGCTTCGCCCGCCCGATTGTGATCGCCTCCGACTCAAACGCTCGGCGCCGCCGCCACTCGTCGCCTGCTCCGGCCCCGGGATCGTCGTCGTCGTCTGCCTCGCTGAGGCGACGCACCGCAACGGCGGAGGCCCCGCGGTTCACGACCACCTTGTACACGATCCCGCTCCGGCTCTTCCCCACCACGTACGCCGACGCCCGGAGCAGCTCCTCCAGCTCCATCCCAAACCCCTCGTCCACCGCCGCGTAAATCTCCGACGCGTGCCCTTCCCTACGCTCCTCAGCTCGCGAGCCCCCCACCGCAGAGCTACCGTAGCCGGGCGAGGAGCCTATCTCGATCTTGGAGGCCTTGCCCTCCCCGGCGGCGCTCCGCCGACGGAAGTGCCACTGAAGGAGGAGGATCGAGGCGATGGAAGCCAGCACAACACCGGCGAGGATGGGGATCGTGCTCGCCGACCTCCTCCGCTTTTCCGCATCGATTGGACGAGGGGTAGCATCGCTGGGGTTCAGACTGATGTTAGGGTTCGGCTGGGGGATCTTGGGGTCTTGCCTCGGAGTCGTGCACGGGTTCTTCAGAGGAAAGCCGCAGAGGCCTGGGTTCTCGGCGAAGGCGGTGGGTCCCTGGCTGAGGAGGGGCCCAACCTGCGGGATCTCGCCGGAGAGGTTATTCTGCCGGAGGTCTAGACTCACGTCGACCGGAATGTCGCCGAACGCCGCCGGAATCGGACCAGAGAGCAGGTTGCAGGAAAGGTTCAGCACGCCGGAGAGGTGCGGAAGGGTGGCGATGGCCGGGGGCAGGAGCCCGCTAAGAATGTTCGAGGAGAGGTCGAGGTGAGCGAGGGACGTCAGCTGACCGAGCTCGGGCGGGATGGGACCGGAGAGGTTGTTGCGTGAGAGGTCAAGCTCGGCGAGGCCGCCGAGGGCAGCGAGGGCGGCGGGGATTGGACCAGAGAGGCGATTGCCGGGGAGGGCGAGCGACTCGAGGGCGGACAGGAGGGAAAGCTCGGAGGGGAGGTAGCCGGCGAGGGCGCGATCGGGGAGGGAAAGGGCGACGACGCGGTCAAGGCGGCAGGTGATGCCGGTCCAGGAGCAGGGGCTGGCGTCGGAGTCGAGCCAGCTGGCGAGGGCACCGGTAGGGTCGACTGAGACGGCGGACTTGAGAGCGAGGAGGGCGAGGCCATCGGTGGTCAGTGCCGCAGCAGAGGAGAAGAGGGGGAGGAGGAGGAGGAGCACGACAGCCTCCGCCCTGGCCTCTCTTCCAGGTTGCTTCGACATCATTCCCTCGGGCTTTGGTTACAACCTGGCCATTGACGCCGCAAGGGGTTGCAGAGGCTGAGAGGGAAAGGGGTAGGTTTAGTGGGATGGAGTGAGGGTTCTGATGGAATGTCGAGAATGGACATGATCGAACGGAGAGTGTCGTCGGCTGAGCCGCCGAGGGGTGAGATGGTAAAAAACCAGGAAAGGCCATTTGAAATGATGTGGTAAAGGAGCGCATCGGGGAGGGAGCGAAGCGAAAGCTTTTTGTCCACTACTCACGCCTCTTGTCGCTTTACTGGTAATGGTACCACAGGCAGCTGCTCTGCTGCTTTGGTGCCCGCCAAGCCAAAATTAAAAATGAGCTTCCTTCCGTCCGGCGTCCTGCGCCGTAGTTAATTCACTTGATCCGATCTCATTTTGTCTCGTCGAGCATAAACGTTAACCCAGGTGGAAGTTCGAGTTTCGGTTTGTCAAGACGTGCGGCGGAGGCTTCGGGCCTTCTTCTTGTCTTTGTCCAGTTGGAAGACCCAATTACGTGAGTTGGTGACCGGCTCGCGAGATAGTCCGATTTCGAAGGCTGCTTCTGTTTTATTAGGAATCAGGGTTTTAGTTACCGGACATTGGTCGGATCCGGATCCGGATCCGGTCAAGGTTGCGGAAGAAGGATCTAGCGGATCATGTTATGGCAGGCCCATGGATCTCCATAGTCAATGGATGACCAGAGGTCAGATGATCACGGGATTGCGATGCCATCTCACGGGGCTTGACATGATGTGGGAGAAAGCGGTGAAGTTACTACTCATCACATCGTCCGAATGAATTGGGATTGGGATTAGGATATGCCAGAAGCCACTTAACCATGATTCCTTAGGAGATAATTTTGATAGGAGGAAATCTTATAATATTTTATCAGACTCTATATTCTCACTTATAAATAGACAGAACCTACTCTAGCCATGTGCGGCCGATCGTCGTATGGGCACTATGATGCCCGTGTACGGTTGTCGCCTGCTGCACTGCAACAAGCACGCTACCCAGCGTAGCTTTACCATCAGCAGATTCGCAGTAAAGTCGATCATCGAAGAAAAAGAGATCAATCATGCATCGTAAACAAAATAATATATCTAATATATTTGATCTTAAAAACCTAAACTCTGATATCGATTGTAAACATAAAAACTATAATATTCTATGCTAAATATGAAAATAATCTTTATACCAGGATTGAAATCAAATACTTAAATCTAGTTTAAGGATACTCATCTGTTTAGATATCTCTATTTGATCTGTAAGAAACCGTCTTTAATCTAAGATGTCTTTAATCTAAGATTACTGTCAATTTGTAAGAAACCCTCAACTATGTTCAAGACGAGTTCCTATCTATAGACGGATCAATGTTATCTCCTAAGGAATCTAAGTAGAGTTCCTATTCTATTTGCTAAAATATTTCAACATAATCTAATTGGTTATATTATATATCTTACACAACTCCTGTGTTCCTTTTTCTTTTTTATTGTTTTCATCCCTACTTCTTATACGAGCATTCAGAAGAGTAATAATCAATCCCTACTTCTTATACGAGCAGAAGAGTAATAATCTATTGTGCTCCATGCCGGAACGATGAACGATGACCAATAAATTGCTAACAGATCTCAGAGGCCCATTCCTTGAAAGATAGTTTGTTTACGGTGGAAGGTGTGATCGAAAGAGGATTATTCCACCCTTTGACGTTGCTCCGATGCCACCTCATCTTCACATTCTCCATCTCCAGTCCTGAGATGTGCTCCAACGTCATCCCCGCCGTCTGGTGCTTCACCATGCCCCTGCACCCCGGCCGGTAATCGTACAAGTTACCGGGATATTTCGTCCTCCGTTTGTACGTCAGATTGATATCTTTGAACTTGAGGTTGCTGATGAGTCCTCCCGGTGAACCCGATAAGAACACTCCGTTCTCCGACACGGCTGAGATGTTCATGAAGAGAACGTCTGAAATGGATCCGGTCTTAGAACCCGGATCTCTCGGGCAGGTTGTGATATAAATTGGCTCTGCTCTTCCCCACCATGAAGGATCGTAGTATTTCGTGCTTATTCTGATGTTGGAGAACACGACGTCACTCACATTGCCTGCGTAGATCATCACTGTTGTTACTGCCAAAAACAAAGCATAGGCAGCAAGCATACGAAAGAAGAAGCACCTCCATCTCGAATCTGCATTGCGAGTCCTCTATGCGAATCCACGATGGTGATGTTGTGGAACAACAATCTCCGGAAGTCAAACCAGCTCGCGCTTCCAAGCTTGATCGCAGATGACTTGGTCCGAATCCAGCAGTCCGTGACTATTAAGTTGTGCACAGGTCCCGTGGAGGACTTGGGACATATGGCATCGTCCCCTGTGTCGATATGGCAATTCGTGATGAAGGTGTTGTTGGAGTCCTCGATATCGATCCCGTCGTTGTTGGGCGAGTCGAAGTCTCCATAAATCGAGACATTGCGGATAAATGTGTGATCGCACCTCACCAAATGTAAACTGCAGAAGAGAAAGATGCCATCACTTCAATTTCCCTGTCCTAGTAAGTTTAATTGCGTCATCATCTACACGGTATTAATTCCTGATAAGAAATGAGATCGAATATCAATTGTTTTGAACGAATTAAATGAATAAAATAGAGAACAAATGCCCATTGACAGCTATTTTGGGCACATTCAGCCCACATGAAATGGGCCAAACCCAAAACTGAGGGACGCATTAACCCAACCCAAATTAACGTTGGTCTGAAAAATTCAGCTTCGAGGGTGGTCTGAGATAGGGTGTTATGTACTTCAACACTAAGGAAAGCGAGAGAGAGAGAGAGTGAGAGAGCGAAACGCACCACCAGTACGCGGTCTGGTTGAGGGTGACGTCAGAGACGACGACATCGACGGAGTCGATGAAGCCGACAAGGCGCGGGCGGCACTCGTCGCCGCGGCACGATCCGGTGGCGTTCCAGCTCACCATCACATTCTTCCGCGGGTCCCGCCGCACCACGAACGCCTCGCCCTGCCCGTTGATCTCCCCGCCGCCGGTGATCCCCACTCGCTGCACCCCCTCCGCCACCACTACATACCATCGCGCCGGGTCGGCCGGGTAGTCGCACTGCCGCCTCCCTCCGAGGATCCGCGCCCCGGCCTCCACCTCCAGCACCACACCTGTTCGAAGCCATACCGTGGCGGTCAGGTAGTCCCCGCCCGCGGGGAACCGCACGCGCCCGCCCCCCGCCCCTGCGCACGCGTCGATCGCCGCCTGGATCGCCACCGTGTCGTAGCACCTGCCGTCGCCCACGGCTCCGTGATCGGTAACGGAGATGATGGTGGCTCCGCCATGATCAGCGGCGGCGAAATAGAGGAGGAGGAGGAGGAGGAGGAGCGGAGTCCACATTGGGGATAAGATTGTGGGATATTTTGGCGGAAACCACCTCATCTTCCCCTTTCTTAAGAGATTGGCTCGCTATGCGTTTGTTTTAATTTAGGTAATATTTTGACCATGGCCTTTCGTATGGAACGGGATTCGTAATTTGATATTTGGGGGAAAGGGAAGGAGAAGGTGATCGGAGCCGTTGGTTATGGATGCGTTCGTCTTAGACGGTTGATTGAGAAGCAATAGGGCGTCAAAGGGATGTCACAGCAAGTCGGTTCCCCATGGATTGTTTACCCTACTTTTCTACCCTTCCCTCTCTGTCTCCATCTTCGATTGCCAACGGAATCTGGGAAGTACAAATTGCTGTAGACTTGCGCTGCTGATGAAGCTAAACATGGTGATTTGCTTTGTGCTGCAGAAGAGAAGGGTAAGGGTATGATATCACTAATTTGATCCTTCCTATTACAGGGGAAAGATATATAATTTAATAATTATATGAGTTGAATTATGAGTTTTTATTTCGTTAGGATTATAATATTGTCATTTAGGTTTAAATAGTAGAGAGAGATAGAGGAGATAGAAATAATAGAGAACAAAATTTTAGAGAGAGAATAATTACTTATACAATTATCAAATAAAATGATCTACGGAGATCAAGAAATCAATCGATAGATTATATTACAATAGAAGAAAGATAATTAAATAAAGAAATCACCATGATGCCAATTAATTAATAGAAAAATATCAAAAGTTTGATCATATTACAAAAAGAAGATTGAAAGTATAAATGATGGCTTTTATAATTTATTTTGGATTTTGTTATTGTCTAAATTTGATTTAAAAAAAGATTACTAGAGATAAAAAAAAATTATGATGACTTTTTTTTTGGATTGGAAGAGTTAAAAAAATATATTTTGGATTATTTTAAAGATATGATGGATGATAGAGATTTTTTGTCGCCTTTCAAAGATTAAAAAATTTGATTTTTAATAGAGAAGTAGATAAAAAGAGGAATGAAGTTAACCTCTCAAGAAAGATAGATAAAAATATTATTTCATGGATCTCTAAAGCTAAGATAAGAAGAGAAGTTAGACTAATTGCAAATAGCTACAAATAGAAAAAAGGGATAGATTATAATGAGGTATTTGCACTAGTTGCTAGACAAAACAGTGATGTTAGTACTTTCACTTGCAACTCAAAATAATTAGTTAGTTTATCAGTTAGACATTATTATTATTATTGTTGTTGTTATTATTTGCATGATGAGTTATAAGAAGAAGTTTATATTAATCAATCTCATCAATTTATAATTCAAGGAATAAAAATTTAAATTTTAAAAAATATTATATGATTAAAAACAATCACCCAAATATTGGTATTATATATATATATATATATATATATATATATATATATATATATATATATATATATATATATATATGTGTGTGTGTGTGTGTGTGTGAGAGAGAGAGAGAGAGAGAGAGAGAGAGATAATTACTAGCTTATATGTAAACGAATGAATTATTATATGATTGACTTCGATTTGATAAAATATCATCTAAGAATTAAAGTTGAGCAACAAAATATAATAATTTTTATTTTTCAAGTAAAATACATTATAGACATTCTTGAAAGATTCAATATAGATAAAAACCAGCTTTGTTAGTACTTTAGTTGAAATGTGTTTATAGCTCAATTATAGAATCCGAGGGAGTCTTATGTACTCAACATCATCTAAACCAAATATTATGTATAGAGACAACCTAATCATTGTTGAATCTCGTATTTTGATGATGAAACTAATTGATAATTATGTTTATGTTTAACTGCATTTTGAGTGATGCAGGTCTACTCGATACAGTTAACGTAGGAGGAATTGACGTTGTGTCGGAGGAGATCACGTCAGGGTATTGGACGGCAGAAGGCTTCGGACGTCGGGCGTCGGGCCAAGGAGAGTGGAATTGTGCCAAGGATATTGGGGTTGCGGAGGTCAACCGCCGATTGGGCAACAAGCCGCAAGAGAGGACGATGCACCGAAGAATCGGACGAAGCGCCAACCAATGACGTGCCGGGCAACAAAATGTCAATTCGCATTGTAATAATTGTCTAGATCAGAGTTGAGTTTTGGTTTGTGTGTGCATGATTAACTACGATAACGATGAAGACATAAAGCGAAACAAAGTGCTGGAGTCAAGCGCGAAGGATTTGTTGCAAGTTCGAGAGTTCGACGGAAGTCCGAAGGTTCGTCGGGAATGCTGTCGGAACTAGCCGAGAATGAGTAGGGAGCTTGCCGAAGGGTTTTTCGGAAGCTCGCCGGAAGGTTCGTTGGAAGTTCGCGGAGCTCACCGAGAAAGATCGGAGCTTGCCGAAAAAGCTCGTTGGAACTCGCCAAGATCAAATCGTGAAGTCTAGGAGCTTGCCGGGAGTCCGCAGAATGGTTTTTGAGAGTTTATCGGAAGACCGTCGGAAGTTCGCCGGAAGAAGTCTTGACTTACGGACTTTGTAATAGCTTAGAAAATGTCTTTAAATTCGTAGTTAGTACGTTATTTAGGGTTAGGATTAGGTGTTAATCCTATAACCCAAGTAGGGGTCAATTGGGCCCGAGTTCGGACTGGTTTGGGCCAAATTTGGAGCCCAACCAGTGAGCTGATTTGGCTTAGGCGGTGGCACCGCCCAGCACCCGAGAGCTGGGTGGTGACACCTCCTTGGCTGGGCGGTTGCACCGTCCAGCACCCGAGTGCTGGGCGGTGGCACCTCCAGCATTCGGGAACCCAAAGAGAATTCAAATTTTGGAGCCCAAAATTTGAATCCTCTTGAGGCTTATAAATACCCCTCAAATCTTAGCTGAGAGAACAACTTTTGTGCAGCAAGTGATTGAGAGAAAAGTCTTTGCCTTTCTTGTTTTCAATTTGCTAGAGTTCTCCTCATTCTTTCTTGCTGAAAATTTGTAAGAGGTTGAACTGCTTGTAAAAGGTTGTAAGAGGGGTATTTGCCCTTCCATTTCAAGAGATTTGCTAGTGGAAGGTGGGAGCCTCATCGAAGAGGGGCCTCGCAAGTGGATGTAGGTCATTTGACCGAACCACTCTAAAATCGACGTAATCTCTGGTTTGCATTTCATTATTGCTATTTACATTACTGCAAACCTTCTTACATGCTTTAGTTCCTTATTACCTTTGCTGCACAACTTTAAGAATACGCTTTCAAGTTTAGCTTTTCAAGTTCCATTCTTATCGTACGAAAGATTTGTCGAAACCGAAGTTTTAATCCGCTGCACTAATTCACCCCCCCCCCCCTCTTAGTGCCGCTCCGATCCTAACAATTGGTATCAGAGCCACGTTTTTCTACCTTGGTTTAACACCCAAATATAAATGGCTCTTTACGACTTTCAAGAGGGTCACTCTCTCATTTGTCCTCCCTTTTTCAATGGGACGGATTACACTTATTGGAAAACTCGAATGAGAGTTTTCTTACTTTCTTTGGATTTGAATTTATGGCACATAGTCGAAAATGGATTTGGAATGTCTTCTCTTCCAATGAACCAATGGAATGATTTGGAGAAGATGTTTTCTTTTAATCCGCTGCACTAATTCACCCCCCCTCTTAGTGTCGCTCCGATCCTAACAATCATTAGATTTATGGAGACTTCAGCAGAAGTTTTTCTTCCAGCAACAAAGAAGAGTCTTATGTTATTTAAATGGCACTTGAGATTTTGATTTTTTTATGATAGAAAAAACACTTCTTTGATTGAATTTACTGACATTGATTGTGCAAGTAGTCTTGATAGTAAGAAGAGTACATCTAGTTATGCATTGTTCTTAAGATTTGAAGCTATTTCATAGAATTTTAAGAAACAATCTATTAGGACAATGTTAACTACCAAAGCAGAATTTATTGCAACAAGATATGCATTGTAAGCAATTTGATTATATATATATATATATATATATATATATATATATATATATATATATATATATATATATATATATATATATATATATATATATATATCTGGCACATACATACATACACATATATATATATATATAAAAACACATACATACATATATACATATACACACAAATATATATATATATATATATATATATATATATATATATATATATATATATATATATGCCAACTAAAATTTTGTGTGATAATTCTTTAACTTCCAAATTATAAAAAAATCTAATCAATAATGATAGACATGATATTTTACTTTATAAGACATCAAGTGAATAAAATAACAGTCTAGATATTGTAGAAGTAAATATAAGTTCAATATTTCTTTATAAAGCCTCTAAAGATGGAATCATTTGAGCACCTACCAAAATTATTGAAAGTTTTAAGAAAAAAAATTAAATTAAGGGAGGATGTTAGAATTATAATTTAGTTTTAATTAAGGATTTGATTAAGATTTCTTATTTCATTAGGGTTATGACATTATGATTTAGATCTATATATCAATATATTGGATTGATGGTGTAGTATTCGTATCACCCTAAACCAAACATATGAGAGTTAGAGAGAGAGGGCAGTCGAGAAGGTACGAAGCACGGACTCGCTGATAAATAATTTGTAAATAAATTAGAATATGCACAAGACGATGACACATGTAATTTTTAATATATATATATATATATATATATATATATATATATATATATATATATATATATATCATATTTGACTAACATGAGTCTTATAGTATTTATTGACTCGGAAATGTGAATAAAAGAATAGTATAAATAAAAATTTTAAATTTAAATATTCGAGATAAAAATTGAGTGCATCAAATAATACTTAATAATATTCAGATATAATTGATATATGTTTTCTCATGAAGTTCTTCATTCATAATTTTTCTTTTTTTACAAAGCATATGATTATCGCATGATGATCATACAAGCAAAAGGTCACCAACGAGTGTCCGACATGTGTCGAACACGAAGACGTCCATCATCCATGCTTCTTAGCTTGGTAGAACTAAATTTCTTACCACATCTCAAAAGGACCACGAGATGCCCCAAAGTAACTGGCTTTCTCCATCCTTGTCCATAGCAGCTGCTTGATGGACAAGAAGGGATTCTTGGACGGACCAATTACCATAAACACCTCCCAAGATGACGCTCGCCTATCAAAATCAGTCCTTTGGAACCCGAGACTCGGAAATGGTATCTCGGACGATACTTCCAAACTCCTTTATAGATTGTGGGTGAACTATAAATACGAGATGTTGATGTGATGTGACAATACAAGTCGATATGGGTAGTTGGTTCATCAACCGGAGGAACATACTTACTTGTCTGTCTATCGTAAGTCGATGGATCCAGTCGGATAACACCCTTTACCTGTCGACTTCGCATGAACTGGGATGGTCAGTTGCAAGCCCCTCCTCATCTGCTTGATAAAACAGGTTCGAAGAAACCTAATCTGGTGCAGGAGTTCCAATTTGCGTAACTGAGCTTTGGAAAAAGAGTAGGGTTTCCGGTGGTCCACGTAAATAGCTTTACTCTTCTCATCTTTCCTCCACAGAGGAGGCCTTTGTTCCAAGAATACTTCCATTGGCCATTTAAAATGACGACTGCGACAGCTCTACCGACGGTCCCTGATGTTTGCCTTTTCTTTCTTTTTCTTTTTTATATAGGTTCCCATGGCGATTGGTCAAAAGCTGCATCGGATCAACTTAATTTTCCATGTCCCCCATCAATAGCCGACGTACAACATATTATATCCACGACTCTGTAGCTACATCTATCTAAAACTAAAGAACTACGCTTCCATATTTCTTTTTGTTTCCTTCTCTCCGACTCGTCGATCTTACACCCATGACATGCAACAAGCATTTTGCAATGGGATCTTGCGATAGCCGATTAAAGAAAGCTCCCTTCTCCTACACCTACTTGCGATCTTTCGATGCTGTCGTGTCCCTTTGGATCCGATACGCGCTAAAAGTACATCTGTCATGATAAAACCGAAGGTTCAAGAAGCAGAAGCCACCCCAGTCGAAAGATTTCATCAGGGCGGTTGCCAAGACGATGCACGAACGAGAGGCAGGCGACAGAGAGGGGTGGCAAAAGCTGGCGCGGGAAGGCATGCATGATGGCTAAACCCCCTCCCCAATCCTTCGATGCAACTGCATGCTTTCGATCGTGAGTTGGCTCACACAACATGCATGGGAATTGTGAGAAATCGTCGCAAATGGTGACGTGTGTTCATAGGAAATCGTGAGAAATCAAGGTAGCATCCGATGTTCAAAGAATGATGACGTGGTCGTGGTCATACGGCGTCCATCATGCAGACACGTCGGACGCCACTAGTGCGTGGACTTAGTGCGGCACAGCTTTTGTCGGCGAGAGATGATGATCGATTGTAGTAGACGTGGACCACGCGAATTCACTATACCGTCCGGTAAGAATTGTGGTTCCATATTCATTATGTTTACGGTGTATTCTAATTTTGAGTATGTACCCAACAAAAATATGATTGATAGATATTATTTGGATACAAAGATGAAAGAATCATCTCAACCGTTAGATGTTGCAATTAATATCATTACATCATTTATATCGATCATGCGAATTACTCGAATAATGTGTCAAACAAACAATATCTCTATAAAAGGTATTAGATTGGTGTGGAGTGCTGGCGGTCCATTGACACCGTCTACCGGATGTTGACTCACTGCATCGGAGTCTCTTACTTTGGCGACGAACAATGAAAAGGAATCGAAACAGACATCCTTAGAATTCAAGCAAAACAATGCAGACGTCCGAAAAGGAAGTGCACATCTTCCAAAATATGGCGGAGAGGGTGAGGTGGGTGGCTGTACGACATCACACCCTCCATCTCGTGCCGAACCTTCTTCTGCTTGCCTTGCGAGTCACTCACCCATCCTCAGCTTGCATCACCCAACTCTATGCGATCTGTACATCTTGCTCTAAATCTACAGTCACTTATCACTGTCCTTACTAGGAAGAAGCTTAATCACGCATCACATGTTGCTGGTTTAGAATATGATCTTTGGTCTCCTCATCCCATTAGCCGAACAATTATTTTAAGTTTAGTCCCCCAAAAAAAAAACATCATCTTTGGTTACCGAAGCAAACCTGCTCACAAACTTCATGTAAGACGCATATAGATCCATCCTCCCAACTCCGTTTGCATATGATCGGTGTATCTTCCACACATCTCATCGAACATAATTGGGGTTTGGGCCACAGCAAAGGACAACCACTGCATCCACGTAAACTCGTTTATCGACTATTTTGGCCTTTCCCTTCGTCGCAACTCCGGTGATGACCGGTTTACACACATTGCATCTCTGTCACATTTGCCCATCAGGAGTTTGAGTACAGTGAGATGGTGACTTGGTTTCTCTTTTCTGTACTGGCCCCCTTCAGGGAATTGCCTCCCCACCTACCACTTTGCATTCTGGCCAGCCAGCCAGCCAGCCAGTCAACCTACCACTCTGCATCTCTTTTCTGTATCATCTATCCACTGTCTTGCTTGCCCAGATCTCTACCGCTTGATCGTCAACTCAGTTCTACCATATTTGGCTTGGAAGCTTACAAGGCTACCTCACATTAGCATCACGATCAACCTGACTCCATTAGCACGATTATGAAGCTGAAATCAAAAGAACTTGTTATTGCTAATGTAAATAATTGGTCTGCTGGCACAACCTGGTATTACATTCCACAGGATTTACATCATTTCTCCATATCATACACCTGCAGATGCCTCGATTATTTTGTCATCTACGGACTACGGAACTACAACCGGCGTATGGCTGTCGTGGACCCATCTCCCCCACCTATCACCGGCACGCGTCGGGCGTATAGCTGAATGACTGATGGCAGCGAACCGGGACCTCTCGGTGATCTCCACGCACCGACACCCCGTCTCCCGGTCACCCAAATCACCCCTCAGATATTATTCTCACCCGTCAGTCATTTACCCTATTCTACCACTTGCGTTCCTCAGGGTGCGTCGGTAGTGTGAGCGGTGGGACCCTTTCCATCGCAGGGGCAGCAAAGTGTTCCTCGATCACGAACCACACGACTCCCACGGTGCCACTCACCGAACGTGAGGATTCACAGGAATCGTACGGCGTCCACGTGGCGTGGGACCTTGAGAGCCTCGTTGTTGCATCGGTAATCACACGGCGCGGTGAATTCAACTCCTTCACTTTAAAGCAGCTCCCTCGGCTCTCTCTCACCCTGTGACCGTCAGCCGTAAACCACACACTGAGTGGGACGGTGGCGAGGGGTTAGAGGGCACTCGTTCTTGCTCGGATCTCAAACTGGCGATTAAATCGAGTTAAATAACCCCGGTGGATTCCGGCATTTGTGCGGGTTCTAATGGGCGGGAGTATGCCGGTGCTTCGATTTATTGTTCTTGGGAGTTAAAGATCAAGAAGAGGAGACGCCATTCGAGGCGAAGGGGCGAAGCTTTTTGGTGAGGATTTCGAGTCTCACTCCCTGCGATCCCTTTTCCCTTCTTCCTCTTCTCTCCTTCTTGTTCGGTTTCCTGTCGTTTACCTTTTGTGTCGGTGTCCTTTTTTCTCACTCCTTGGAGGAATCCGACGAATATCATACCTTTGGTTTTGTTTGCTTCTTCTTGGTACCGCGAGTTGCACCGGATCTTGTTTGATGCGCGATCTGGAATGGCCGGCGTTGGATCTTCTGATGAGCATTTCTTTAGTCCGTTCGTGATCTTGTCGAGATCCGTACGATCTCGTTTGAGTCGGTTCTGGAATGGTTGGCATCGAAGTTATGATTGATGTTTCTTGCTGATAGAATTCACGGTAGAGAACCCTGGAGCATTCTTGCTTTTGGTTCGATGGTTTGAGTAGCTGTTCAATCTTCGGCGGATCCTTGATTTCCTAAAGTCCGCTCCTGGTTTTGGGCGATCTGTTCGATCTTGCTTGAGCTGGTACTGGAAAGATTAGCATCGGAGTTAAGGCTGATGTTTCTTGCCGATTCCGTTCATGTTAAAGAAGCTTGGAACATTCTTGCTTTTGGTTTTATGGATTGAATTTTTGTTTAGTTTTTGGAGCATTCTTGGTTTTCTAGCCTATCACTCTTTGTTTGGAGCCGTAATATATGTTCAGCCATTAGGATCTCGTGATTCGGCGGCACTTCTAGATCCAATGTGTTCCAGGGACTTGGAATTTGGCGACCACACCAGCGAGGGCTAATTATAAATTAGCTCATGTAATTAGTTATCTTTTATCCGTTTCTCCCTGGAGTAAGATTAAGATGCTGTGAGAAAAAACGATGTTAAACAGTTTACTTTAATAATTATAAGGATTTCAACCTAACTTTTCAAAGTATAGGATCAAAATACTAAAAATAACAAATTACAGGGGATGATATATAATTAGCCCGTGTTTGGAATTTTTGTTATACTAAATAGTCTGTTGTACTGTTCGTCATTGATTGTCCATCAGTGACTGTCCGATATCTTGACTCGTTCTTTGGTGTTGAAATGCACGCACAAGATTGTGAAGCCATCATTTTGTGTTACTTTGTTTAAGATAATTCTCTGCCCTATAAAAATACACATGACAACCTGCTGTTTTTTATGCCTTTATTATCATAGAAGGCTGGAGTATGGAAATATGTGTTTAAAGTTGGAAGTTGCCAAAGAAAACATATGACAGATTTGATGATAGATGTATAGAATAACTTGGATTTTGCTACCGAGACTGGATAGAGAAAACTATTGTTTGTGAGCCTTTATTTATCCTGTTGTTGATTATCAATATTAGCCATATGGCTGGCTTTGATATTTTGAAGATAAACATTTCTTTTTCTTGGGCTCATGGCATGTACAGGCTTTTAGAAATGTTGACCCATATTGTCCTATTGCAACTTGTTCGTGGCCAAAATTTTAAATTTAATATTGCTTAATTTTCCAAGTTAAGTTATGTCTACTGCTAAATTTTTTATCACTATGCTGCAAGGTCATCTGCGGATCTTGTCCATCATATACTTATGATTATAGCATTTGTTCATTTTAAGTAACTCTTAAAGTCATATTTGTTGAATCAATTAGAATTTTGCCTTCAGTGAATTGCTGAAGAAAATTTTCCATTTTGCAGTTTTATATATTTGCAGATTTTTGATTAATATTATCAGTCAAGAAATAATATCAGGTATGATTACTATCTTTGAGAGTAATAGATAGAAATTTTCATACATCTAATTGCCCTAATTTTTTGGACTGTGTCAGGAATATACATTTGTGAGGCTTGTGAAGAAAAAAGGTTCAAAATTTTCTAGAATTCAGTAGTTTGACTACTCCACAGTGTCCACTTCAAAAAAGGACTTTTGCACGGAAAGAATCATATCAGATTCAATACAAGGGTCTCCAGATTGTTCAAGTAAGTGCATTGAATGCAGTTTATGTGCTTCTAAACTTTACACGAAAGAAGACACTTTTAGATAATTTTAACGATGGTGTACAGGTTTGAAGAGTTGCTATTAATTTGTAATCATAAAATGGGTGCCAAAGAAAATGGGGAGGAAAGAGATGATCGTTTGAGTGATTTGGAAAAAGATGTAAAACATGGCAAGGAAGGTGAATCAGATTATGAGCCTGCGAGGGATTCACTTTCATCTCAAGGAGAGGCACCAACTAATGATGAGAACAGGGTAAAAAGAGCTTCAAGGGTTCCAAAGAAGCTCACAAAAAAGGAACCAGCTGAAAACCGTCCCCGCACGTCACGAGGAGGTGCTAATCATCAAGAACATGCCAGACTGCAATTTAAAACATTGAATACTAGTCAAAAGAAATCTCAAAAACCTAGCAGAGCTGCAGTGTCACCTAAAATCCCTAGCAATAAGAAGTTAGAGAACACAAATGTTTCTTCCAAACCTTCATCAGAGGTATCCGAAGAAATGGATGATAAAACAATTGAAGAGGTCAAGGAGATTGATGTGCTGGATGAAGCTCCCATCTGTGATCAGAGTAATGGGACAGATGATGAGACGGTTGACACAGAAGAGAATGTCCTTGATGATGACCGGGCAAGTGTATATCAGAAGATGGAGGAGATGGAATCGAGAATCGAAAAACTTGAGGAGGAGCTCAGAGAAGTTGCTGCGCTTGAGATTTCTCTCTATTCTGTCATACCAGAGCATGGAAGTTCAGCACATAAAGTTCACACACCTGCTCGGCGCCTTTCAAGACTGTATATTCATGCTTGCAAATATTGGACTCAGGATAAGAAAGCCACAGTTGCTAGAAACACTGTAACGGGGCTTGTACTGATCGCAAAATCATGTGGAAATGATGTTTCAAGGTAATGAACTTAGTATATCAAAGAGTTAAGCATGTCTATATATTTGTGGATTGACTAACGATTTCCTTCTTTTGTACAAGGTTAACATTCTGGTTGTCAAACACGGTTGTCCTCAGAGAGATTATTTGTCAAACATTTGGCAACTTGTCCAATTCTAATGCAACTCTGAGGACAGTCGAGTCAAATGGTGGTGCAAGGAAAACTGATGAGAAACAATCACCACTGAAACGGAAAATCAATTCCGGGATCAAACAAGGGAAAAATTTTGGTTTTATGCAGCTGATAGATGACTGGCAGGATACAAGCACATTTACATCTGCATTGGAAAAGATAGAATCTTGGATCTTCTCCCGGATTGTTGAATCAGTATGGTGGCAGGTAAATATTGTTTCTTATTTGAGCCATCGTAGAGTGTCCTTGACATCATGAAGATTAAACTTGGATAGCACTTTCTCAATGTCAAGTTTAGTGAATTTTGAGCACTCATGCAAGCTGTCTAGCAAGCTCATAATATTTTTCGCCAGCGTAGTCCAATGTAGGTTCAACATCAATCTTGTCAGTCTAGGTGGATGGATGATATATAATTTTTTTCATAAATCATCCCAAGTTGGTATAAAGATGGTTCTTATGTAGTTCCAAATCAACTTGTCCAGGATTTCATTAGATTCAGGCCAATTGAAATGGTACTGAACATTTGTTTTGCTGATTTTGCCTTGTACTCAATACGTGGTTTGCAATGGATAATACATCTTTCTAGAACATGCAACTGAAATAATGGTGACCATGAAAGAACATGTTATATTAGTTATCCTCTTTCTTTATATTGACAATCAGTGAGATAAATATGTTTATAAATACAGAAACCAATGGCGTAGTTTGAATCTTTCTAGTGACATCTCTTAAATGATGATTTTATATTGAGTTGCATCATCATTTATCTATGACCTCAGCTGTCTAGCAATCTGTGAAGTGTAATACCTGTCATTCCATTTGATTGAATTTTGAAGAAATTCACATAATTGTTCTTATAACATCTTACGATGTTCAGTTTGAAATTACAATATTGATTAAATTGGTCTAGATCAGCTAACTTTAGTTTTTTTAAAGTATTTATCGTTTTATTGGTTGTAAGCCCAGCTGACTGGTTATCTGTAGTAGCAATAGGACATGACAGAGTGCTACTTTAATAGCCATTCTGTAGCAGGGTTAACTGAACAAAGATTGTTCAGGTTGAATTTCGTTGGTGATTTTGATCTAACCCTTGATGATGCAATAGCATATGTCGGGTTAAACCTCTTGCTACTGGATTGAGGCTTTCTATCGTATAACAAGAAAATAGCTTAAGAATGGGTCATAGGTTTTTTCTAGTTCTGTTAAAAGTGATGTCCGCTCGCAGCTTGAGATTGTTTAATATCTTTACCTTTTTGATCTTGTTCTATATTGTGTTTCAGACACTGACTCCATGCATGCAATCACCTCTGGAGGACATATACACTCCAAAAAGCTTTGGGAAGTTGTTAGGACCAGCATTGGGTGATCAGCAGCAAGGAAGTTTTTCTATAAACTTGTGGAAAAGTGCTTTCCATGATGCCTTCAGTAGGCTCTGTCCTGTTCGTTCTGGAGGGCATGAGTGTGGCTGCTTGCCTGTATTGGCAAAAAAGGTATCATCATCCACTCCTGGAAGAATTTTTTTGTCTCTCCCTTTAATTTCAGTGGAGTGTTCTCATTCTTGTTCTTGTTGTGTGACTTTATTTCTTCTCTTCTGTACATCTCTGTCAATATGTTCTTTTTCTTGTTGCAATGATATGAAACTATCTTCTGCCAAAAGCATTGGAATGTTAATCACTAATCTGCATATGAATAGGTGATGGAGCAGTGTGTATCCAGATTAGATGTTGCCATGTTCAATGCAATTCTGCGAGAATCAGCTCATGAAATTCCAACTGATCCTGTATCTGATCCAATTGTTGATCCAAAAGTTCTGCCAATTCCTGCTGGGGATTTAAGCTTTGGATCTGGTGCACAACTGAAAAATTCCGTACGTAGCTCTACAGCTTCATTTTATCATAAAATTTTGAAAAGCTATTGTTTTGTTTTAGGTGATACTAAAACTGATACAATGAAAAGAAAAAGAAACTGATCAAATCATTCTTCGTAGTTCTTAAATCAAAGTTTACTTTTACCTAATAAACAGTCACAAATCTAACCAGATCTAGAGCCATAACTCCACAGAAATAAAACCAGGATTGCCTATCTGGACAAGCTCCAGAGAGCAGACTGACGGACATTACTCTTTCCCTGTGTAAGCTATTGTTTTATTGGCATAATCTCTGATGTATATCTTTTTGATTTTCCTGTGTCATTCATCACTGCAACTGTGCTTCTAATACTTGGTTGAAGCAATAGATGCATAGTTTCCATGGTGGCAGGTATGGCTTTGCTTTTTAAGTTAAAATCTGACAATGCCTTGTCAAGAGCAGACTATAGTTTCCTTGAGTTTGATTATAGTTGAAAGGCACCAGAAGTTGGTTCTTCAGCTGCTATCATCCATCCTGAGTTCACTGCTCCATTTTCCAAGTGTTTGGACATATCCCTGAACTAAATACATCATGTTTCTTTTATATTTTTATTATATTCCTTCACTTAAATAACCATATTCTATAATATCATTAGCATTTGGTGTTTGTATTATTCATCTTCCAGAATAGGCACTGTGGAAACTGTTTTTGTTCCTGCACTGTGGCATCAGATAAAAACTACCTGAAAACCAGATTTAGAATATTATATCCTGTTGGTACCTATTTAATATAAACTAGAGCAAGAGTCTGTGTCCAAAGAGTGGTTTGTACCATCAATCTGCCATTTATTTGCTTGAAAATTATGTTGTTTTGGGCCAGACAGACCAGCATTTATAGTATCGAAAAATTTTCAAGCTAGCTTATTACGTGGTTACTCATTTTTCGTATGTGCATGGTACAGGCCTTTGCTTAGTTTGATCTTTTTTAAGAAACTGTACTTTAACTAAAGTACATGACTAATTCAGGAGATGGTAGTGTTTTCATTTCTTTCTTTTAATACTGTAATTTGTACCATGTGGTCCGAAGCTTTGGTTTATACATATCTGCAGATAGGAAACTGGTCTAGATGGTTGACAGATCTATTTGGTATGGATGCTGAGGATTCAGCAAAAGATGACCAGGATGCTGATGCTGATGATAGAAAGGAAGAAATTGCAGAATCAAAATCGTTTCATCTACTTAATCAGTTGAGTGACCTTTTGATGCTCCCAAAGGACATGCTACTGGACAGGGCCGTTAGAAAAGAGGTTAGCCTCTTGGGACATAACATAGGCTTCCTTTCTTCAAATTGTCATTTTCTCATATCTCACAGTCTTTTCTCTGACTTCATGCAACTGGTCTTCAAACATTCCAGGTCTGCCCATCTATTGGTCTGCCTTTGATAATTCGGATTCTCTGCAACTTTACACCTGACGAGTTCTGCCCAGATCCTGTTCCAGGAATTGTGCTGGAGGAACTAAACACTGAGGTATGTGGTGTCTGGATCTTTTTCTCTCTGTGTCGAATTTGTGTGTTTGTCATAAAGCAGGTGAGGATGGTTGAACTTCTTTTTCTAAATGTTGCAAAAAAAAAAAAAAAATCACCTTCCCATTAATCATTGCACGAGGGAAAATCTTGTTTCCCCAAGTTAGACAAAGTTGGCTTTTCATTCATCCTACCTAAAAGTTTTAACGAAGTAAAATAACGAGTTGCCTGAAAATTTTACTGCTTTTGCTGATAATATATGCATTCTTTGCTTTTATCACTTGCCAAAAATTTTACTCTTTTTTAAATTGCCAGTAGCAATTGCTCTTTCTTCCCCTCTTCAGGCAATCCATTTTCTCCAAAAAAAAAACAAAACAAAAAAAAGGCCAGGAGTATTGGAACACCAAATTTGCAATAGAGGTGCAATTAATAAATTGAACTTGAGAAAATAGAGGTGCACAAAGCGTGCACTGCGTCTATAGAATAACCACAGAAGCACTGGGGGTTGAAAATAAATTAGTAAATAAATTTTGTTGTCCGAGTGCGAATGACTTGCGGTTGGATACATGCTTGTGCAGAGCATTTTGGAACGGAGACTGTCGGACAAGGAGCTCATTGGAGGCTTCCCCTCTGCAGCTGCTCCCGTATTATACTCGCCTCCTTTGCCAGCGGAGGTGGCAGAGAAGGTTGCTGATATAGGCCGCCAAGCGGAGTTGGACCGAAGAGCATCCATGGTCCAGAGGAAGGGATATACGAGCGACCAGGATTTGGATGAATTAGATGCACCCCTGGCTTCTATTGTGGACAGAACACCACCGGTTTCCCCATCTCCAACCTCAATCCCTCACCAGCAAAGCTCGCCAGCTAATTCAAGGTACAAACTCCTACGACAAGTGTGGTGCGTGTAAATATTACCTCCACCGCCCAATCTGTCCTACAATTGTCCACACCGTAGCGTAACATCAGACTCCAAATTTCATGGAAGACCATAACGTTGGTTGATTGTTGATGTGATGTCGTCGGCGACAAAAGTGTTAAAAGTAATGGATTTTCGTCCGATGGGTTATCTTCTGAGTTCGATTCTACTGTATTTCATTTGTTACCCACCAAAAATGTGCAGCTTAGGTTTTTTTGTTTTTGATTTGTGTTTTGCCTCATTCTTTTGATACCTTTTTCCCGCATATCCCTCTAGTTCAAAACTGATAACATTTTGATGTTTTTTTCTATAATATATTAGGAACGACACTCAAAAAGTGTAATGGTAATATACTTAAACTAATACTAAATTTATATGTTTTAATCGATTTGTTTGCTTCAATTTAGATGGTAATATCACCTTATGAGTTCCACTGTAATACTGCAAAAAAAAAAAAGAGAGAGTCAAACATGTAGGGAGCCAACCACAACGAGGTCAGCAGTTCTACTTTAGTTTATAGTAGTCTTCACCCATAAATTCAACCCACCAGAGGGGTTGGACTAGTTATCCTAAGCCCAAACATGCTTGCAGCCACTATGCCGAAACACGGACGTCACTGGACACATGCATATCACTCCAACCCATAACTTGAGACTGTATATGCAATTCAAGGTGATTAGCGAAAGAAACTTCAATTTATGACATGAGAGAATGACAAGCATACATGATTTTCATTTAGGTTTTGGGCAGGCGTATTCACAACTTGTATGTCTCATTTCATCTCATATGGATGATAGAACCTTATTCCACCAGTTGTTCAAAATATGAGGTATTGTCTTAGAAGCTTCATCACTAGTATATATAATGAGAAGAGGTAACCTATGAGAATTGAGTTCAACTAGTGCTTTCTTAAATGCAACATGACCACTGTAGCGTGACACAATGAGCTTAATGTCAGTAGCAAGTTGTTTTACGACAGTGATGTTAATTTATATAAACTTGGGTTTGCCTGAACCTACTAATAAATAACTTGACAGAATATTACTGATTATATAATAAATAATGCAAATAATATAGACCGGACTAAACGAATTAGTCAATAAGATTTTAACGATAAACCAAAAATATCTCAAGTTACTTGTGAGAAGAAAGATACTTAAGCCTACAACTCAAGGTTATTTATACACTAGTTCTTCCATGTATCATTTTAAGGTTTATCAAAATTTGTTTGAACCTGAAAGATGGATGATATTTGGTTGATGTGCATATCAAACAGAGGATAACTTACTAAGAAAAAATACAACTTGAGTGAAATAGAAAATAGATCACGGCCTAATATGCAAAGAAGGAACAATTGTATATGGAAATAATAAACGAGAGAGAGAGAGAGGATTTGTCATCTTGGA
Organism: Musa acuminata AAA Group; assembly: GCF_036884655.1. Lineage (NCBI taxonomy): Eukaryota > Viridiplantae > Streptophyta > Magnoliopsida > Zingiberales > Musaceae > Musa > Musa acuminata. The sequence goes on along the minus strand of NC_088329.1, from coordinate 8,001,209 downwards.
TAATGGAATCATTAAGGTCTCCAAGAGTCCATTGAATATGGATAACACGAATGTCTATACATTTGATTCTCGCGAGTGACATCCCACCCATCTTTCGAGACCTATTGCTAGCTCTATATCGGTATCAGTTTTGATATATTTATTGCATGCTAAATTTGGAATTAGAGAGCATCTACGGAAATGAACCATGAGTTGAAAATAGGTTAGAAGTTTAATATTTACTTTTGTATACTTTTGAATAAATGGTTAAAGTCGTGACATGAGTATTAATTTTTTTTTGAAACGAGACCAACATTATTAGGCTAGCCTGGAATAATATATACATACATACACAATATATATATAATATACATATATATATATATATATATATATATACATACACAATATATATATAATATACATATACATGTACATATACATATATATATATATATATATATACATACATACACAATATATATATAATATACATATACATGTACATATACATATGTATGTATATATATATATACATACATGTATGTATATATACATACATGTATGTATATATACATACATGTATGTATATATACATACATGTATGTATATATACATACATGTATGTATATATATATACATACATGTATGTATATATATATACATACATGTATGTATATATATATACATACATGTATGTATATATACATACATATATATATATATACATACATATATATATATATATACATACATATATATATATATATACATACATATATATATATATATACATACATATATATATATATACATACATATATATATATATACATACATATATATATATATATATATATATATATATATATATACATACATATATATAGTCATCATTATAGAAAATTCTTCATATGAAATATTTAAGAATTAACCATGTAGATAAATGATGAAAATAAATACATGTAAAACGTATGATTCGGGCACTACTACTTTTACAAAGTCGGACCGACCCCAACCCCAAAAGATTAGCAGATTAGCAGTCAATTTCCTTTTGAACAGATTAGCAGTCTCTCTTCTATCTTATTTCATATACGACTAGGAAGGAAGCCATTAATGTAGCATTTGTGCCCACCAAGCCAAAGAGATATTGCAAGCAGTTAATCCCTTTTGATCTCTCTTCTATCCTATTTCATAAATTAGGCAATCCATGTTTCATTTATTTAGGATCTGATGCCAAAAGTACAGGTGAGGAATGTCATTTACTTGAGATTTCTATCCAAGTAATTGCAAATCTTGAACAAACTACACTACTTACCATGCTATTACTGCTAACAGGAAAGTTTAAGAACACGGCAGCACTCTCTCTAATCTAAAATAAAAGGATCCAAGAAAACCGTGTTCATGTTGTAAGAAGAAGAGGACAATGCGATGATGGTAAGTCGAAATGCATCTTCCTGCCTTACTGGAATCAAAATTAGCAGAAACCAAAACTGTTATGGTAAATAACTTTCGGGCCGCGACTTTGGGGCTGACGCGGCTGGTTCTGGGCTCCAAATGCCTGGGATTAGAGGTGTCCCCCTTTGTCGGGCTTTAGGTGGCGGATGCGAAGGATCTTGCTCGAGGAGTCCGCCTGGGCGAACCGGGTTGACGGTGGCTGGGTACCTGCACACAGGTCGGGTCGGTGGCTCGGCCCGACCCCTCCGACGATCAAGTCAGCGGAAGGGAATGTTATCTTGGCTGAGAGAGAGAGAAAGGGTTTTCTTTCCCTTTTTTTAACCCTAGTGGCGTGGACCCGGGGGGTATTTATAAGGGGGGTTGATGTTACCTGATGGGCCATCCTGCCAGAGCAGGACCGTATCTCTGACGACGTCTATTGCCGCTGTGGGCGTTGCGTGGAGAGCCGAGCTGCCGCAGGGTATGGGGGTGTCAGCTGGCGCCTCTGCCTGCCTCGGCCGGCTGCGAAGAGTCAGCCGAGGGGGTTGTTCGGGTACGGTGGGTATGGGCGTGCGTCGCGTCGTAGTTAATGCTATTTCCATGGCAGAGCGTCGTACCGGGCGTCCGACCGGGGGGGGGGTGTATTACGTCAATTCTGGGGTGTTACGTCAAAGTCAGTTTTTTACCCTTATCATATGCCCCCCCCCGAAAGGAGCTATGCATTAGCTTTGTGCGTAAGGAGTTCGATGCATGGCTCCCTGCTTCAACGTGTTGCTCAGGTGGGTCTGAGTGGGGTCAGTCTAGGGGCCATTAAGGCCGAAGAGTACCAGGAGGCACCGCGCAGGCGGTGCGATCGCGCTAGTGTGACTGAGGAGATACGAAGTCGAGGACCGAGGAACACAACGCGGGCGGGGTGACAGCGCCGGTGTGACTCGGGGTGGCGCGGAGCCGGAGAGCCGAGGAGCACAACGCGGGCGGGGTGACCGCGCTGGTGTGACTCTGGGTGGCGCGGAGCCGGAGAGCCGAGGAGCACAACGCGGGCGGGGTGACCGCGCTGGTGTGACTCTGGGTGGCGCGGAGCCGGAGAGCCGAGGAGCACAACGCAGGCGGGGTGACCGCGCTGGTGTGACTCGGGGTGGCGCGGAGCCGGAGAGCCGAGGAGCACAACGCAGGCGGGGTGACTGCGCTGGTGTGACTCGGGGTGGCGCGGAGCCGGAGAGCCGAGGAGCACAACGCAGGCGGGGTGACCGCGCTGGTGTGACTCGGGGTGGCGCAGCCGAGGCACTTGGTGTCGGCCGAGGCGATGGCCCCGGGCGTAACGTGACCGAAGCGATACTCGTCTTTCGGTTATCGTTTGGCCATTTTGACCACTGAGCGGGCGTGGGCAACCGGATGGCCTTTTGCCTGGGGAAGGTCAAAGGGCCATACCTTTCGGGCGTCGTCGGTTTTCGAGGTTGATGTGATCAGGGGCTCCGTACTTCGCACCATGTGGTAATTAAGAGCCTCCCCGGACGAAGTTATGGCGATGCGACTTTTGCATCTTCGCAGCGCGGCCCAGGAGGGGAAAGGTCGCCGTTTCGGTGGGAAACAGGCTATAAGTAGTGCTCCGTCCGTCCCTTTCACCTCTTGGTACCTGCCTTTGCTTCAATCCCTTCTTTGGGTGTCCTAGCCCGGTACTTCTTCAGCCGCCCTTCCTTCCCAAAAGCTTCTATAAGGATGGCTTCCCCTCCTTCGTCCTCTCCTTCTCCGCCTCCTCTTTCCGGCGTTGCCGGTGATGAGGTGGCGTTGGCGAGCTCCCGCTCGTCGTCCGAGGAAAGGGCCACCAAGGCCCTCGAATCGCTTATGTGGCCGCATGACCTCGACTCCACCGTGAGCGAGTCGTCGCTCAGCCTTCTCCGGGACCGTTACAGTGTCCCGGCGGAGTTCACGCTTATTGCCCCTGAGCCGGGGCAGCGGGCGTATGACCCTATACCCAAGGGCTTTGCCCTAACAGTAGATGCCCGTGAGGCCGGGTTGCGCCTTCCGTTCCACCCCGTCATTACTGCCTGCGTCGCGTGGTGGCGCATTTCTCCTTCTCAGATGGCGCCGAATTCTTGGCGCTATCTGGTGGCGTTCCTCGGGGAATGCTACTATGCCCAGATCACTCCGAGTCGGTCCCTTTTCCTCTCCTGTTTCCGTCTATCCAGAGGGTCGGGGGGCTATTATTTGTCCGCCTGACCGGGTTTCCGTGTCAGTGGGGCTCCTTCCAGCAAGAGTTGGAGCTTCGGGCTCCGATGGGCGGCGTGCGCAGTCGATAATACTGCCCCGGCCTTGGACGAGGGGGAGCTCCGGGCCCTTCGAAGATTGAAGGAGATCCTCCCTTCTTCCAGAGTCATCCGTAAGATGACCGAGGCGTGGTTGGTCGAGGCGGGCTTGAGCCCCGTACCTCGAGGTATGCCCTGAGGAGGTGGCAGTGGGCCTTCCAGTTTTGTTTTTCTTTTTTTAGGATACTGACCAAGGTCGTGGTGTTTGTGCAGAGATGGTGAATCTTGCTGTGGTGCGCGGAGGACGTCTTTCGTCTGCCGTATCTCCGCGGCGCCAGGTCGGCCCGAGCATCGGCACTAGAGAGGCGCCAGTGGACCTCGAGGACGTCCGTCCTCGAAAGAAGGCGAAGGTTGCAGCCCCGAAGAAACCGAATCCCCCAAGGGCTCAGGAGAGCGCAGAGGCGACGGAGTCGGGCTCGCACAATAGGTGGGGAGGGCGAGGTCGGGGCGAGGCAGGCCCGAGCAGCGTGGTTGCAGGGAAGGCGCCTCGAGAGCCCTCGATCCGGGACTTGTGTCGCCTTCCCGCGGGGCCGCCGAATGACTTCTACCATGCGCGCCTGATGGGCGAGCTTTCTGAGGGCCAACCCTCTGACCGATTGGTAGCCCGCTGGGGGGGGTTGACCCGCGGGACCTGGGTGTGGGCTGACGGGGAGACCGCGGCCGCGTTCGTCCGAGGGGGGCTGCACCCTGATCTGGCCCGGGAGATGTACACTCCGACGTCCTTCTCGGGAAGTCGGTGAAGTCGCTGTTGTGGGTAAGTGTCCCGCTGCTAGCTTCCCGCTTGTGATGCTCCGGGGGGTCGTTCTGACTTTCTTCTTGCAGGGCCAGCACTACGCGATGGCACTGGCGGACCGCGTTCGCGATGCGGGTCGGGCCCTAGGAATTTTGTGCGAGCGCAATGCCGAGTTGCGCAAGCAGCTCGAGGAGGTTCGGGCCGGGGCGGCTCCGGAGGCGGTTGCGACGGCCGAGCAGCGCTCCTCGGAGCTCGAAGCGGAGGCGACGCGTCTCCGAGCTGAGGCGGGGGTGGCCGGGGAGCGCGTGTCGTCGTTGGAGGCCGAGGTGGAGAAAAGCGATCTCCGGGGACGCTTGGAGGGAGCTCAGTCCGAGGCTCGTCTGGCCCGAGGCGAGGCAGCCGTCCTGACCCAGCGGCTGGAGGGTGCGCTGGCTGACATGAAGGGGGCTTCCGACGCCCTGGCGGCCGAGCGGGAGCGGCGGCCGGAGAAGGAAATAATCGAGGCCTATAAACAGTCCCCGGGCTTCCAGCTCGGGCTGGCTCGGTCGGGGCAGGTTACCTACGAGTACGGGTACCGGATCGCCCTTGGCCGGTTTCAGACGAGCCATCCCGGGCTAGAAGTGGAAACGGATCCATTTGTCTCGCATCCAGATATTTGGATGTGGACATGCCGGAGGACGTTCCCTTCGATGATGGCATGGGAGGATCAGACGGTTAAGGCGGCCCGGAGGTCAGCTCAGCCGAGCAGTTTCTGTACTTTGTAATTTTTGTGACCTTCGGGTCTGGTTACGGTTGTAACACCTTGCCTTATAAAGAAAACTTCCTTCCAATATGTTTTCCTGCTTTGAAAGTTGAGTCTTGTAATCCCATGCTTCGTGAATAAAAGCGTCTTTTAAGCTCCGGACATTGAATTACACAACTTCGACTTGGGAGCCGGGGCATTGGCAACAGACGAAGAACTTCTTAAGGTTCTGGATGTTCCATGTCCTCGGCAGGGAGGAACCGTCCATCGTGGTGAGTCGATAAGTACCTGGTCGAACCACGTCGGTAACCCGGTAAGGTCCCTCCCACTTGGGAGCCAGCTTCCCCCTCGCTCGGGTTGGGTCGCTGACTTCGGCTCTTCGTAGGACTAGGTCGCCTAACCTGACTGGCCTGGGTCGTACCCTTCTATTGTAGACCCTTGCGACGGCTCTCTGGTAAGAGAGGGCTTTCAGGTGTGCGTCAGTACGTCGCTCCTCGAGTACGTCGAGGTTGGCGCGAAGTCCCTGGTTCGAGGCCTCCTGATCATAGTTCCTCGTTCGAAGCGTGGCGACAGTCAGCTCGGGTGGTAGGACGGCCTTGGTTCCGAAAGCCAAGCTATAGGGGGATTCTCCGGTCGCGGCCTTGGGGGTGGTGCGCAGCGACCACAGCACGCTAGGGAGCTCGTCCTCCCAGGTCGATCGGGCCGCGGACACTCTTCTTTTGAGGCCATCCAGGATGGATCGGTTGGTTACCTCGGCCAGCCCGTTCGTCTGAGGATGGGCTACCGAACTGAACCTCAGTTGAATGCCATGACCGGCGCAGAACTCCCGGAACCTCGTGCCGGCGAACTGTGGTCCGTTGTCGGTGACGATGGCTCTGGGCAACCCGAACCGGGTCACAAGGTTTTTCCAGACGAATTTCTCCATTTGGTGTTCCGTCGTCGTAGCCAGCGGCTCGGCCTCGACCCACTTCGTGAAGTAATCTACTCCCACGATTATATACTTCCGCTGCCCAGAGGCCGGTGGAAAGGGGCCGAGGAGGTCCAGTCCCCACTGGGCGAATGGCCATGTGCAGTCGATGGGACTAAGGGGGACCGCCGGTTGTCGGGGCGCGCGGGCGTGTTGCTGGCACGAGCTGCACCGCTGCACGTAAGTTTTTGCGTCTCGACACATGGTTGGCTAGTAGTAGCCTTGGCGAAGTATCTTGTGCGCCAGGGTCCGCCCGCCAATGTGTTCGCCGCAGATCCCCTCGTGAGTTTCAGCTAGGACGGTCTGGGCTTCGTCAGGCTCCAAACACCTCAGGAGGGGGTAGGTGAAGGATCGTCTGTACAGCCGGCCACTTTCCTCGTTGTACCAAGCATGTGTGCGGCGCAGACGCCGAGCTGCGACTTCGTCGAGGGGGAGGGCTCCGTCTCGCTTGAAGCGCAGCAGCTCTTGCACCCACGTGGTCGGCGCACTGCCCGGGGCCGTGGTAGCTACCTCAATGGCGCGAGCGGGAAGCTCCTCTATCTCTGACCACGCTTCGGGGGTTCGTCTTGACGCCAGCTTAGCGAGCGCGTCGGCCCGTCCGTTCTCCTCCCTCGGAACGTTAGACAATGTAAAGTAAGGGAATTTCGCGGTTAGCTCCCTTACCCGCGCCAGATATTTGGCCATGGTTGCGTCACGAGCCTCGTATCCTCCGCTGAGCTGTTCGGCCACGAGTTGCGAGTCAGTGAGGACGTGTATTGCGGCCACCTGCATTTCGAGGGCCAGCCTCAATCCGGCTAGGAGCGCTTCGTACTCCGCCTCATTGTTGGTGGCTTTAAACCCGAAGCGAAGGGAGCGCTCGAACGAGCGTCCGTCGGGGGCGAGAAGGACCAGCCCAGCTCCGACGCCCCCTGAGTTGGCCGAGCCATCCACGTGTAGGGTCCAAGTCTCTGGTGTTCGCTCGAGGTCTTTGCCCACCCGAGCTAGTTCCACGATGAAGTCGGCTACCGCCTGGGCCTTAATGGCGGTCCTGGGTGCGTAGCTGATGTCATGCTCTCCGAGCTCCACCGCCCATCTGAGAAGCCGACCTGCAACAACGAACTTTGTTAAGATCTGCCGGAGAGGTTGGTCGGTGACGACTTCCACCGAGTGTGCCTGGAGTGCGAGTTTTTCTATCGGCGGGTAGCGCTCCTCGGGTCCACTCAGGACGTGGCTGACGTAGTAGATCGGGAGTTGTGTGCCGGAGCTTTCCTTGACGAGGACGGAGCTAACCGCGTACGGGGAGGCCGCCAGATAGAGCCCCAGCTTTTCGCCGGGGAAAACAGAGGCGAGTCGAGGGAGGCTGGCCAAGTGCTGCTTCATCCGTTTCAAAGCCTCCTCGCATTCTGACGTCCATTGGAAGTTCTTCGGGTCTTTGAGCGCCTTGAAGAAAGGGAGGCAGCGATCGCCCGATCGGGCGAGGAAGCGAGACAGGGCGACCAGTCTACCGTTGAGTCGCTGCAGGTCTTTAACTGTCCGGGGGGACTACATATCGATTATTGCCTGTACTTTCTCCGGGTTGGCGTCGATTCCTCTCTGGTGTACAATGAACCCCAGGAACTTCCCGGAGGTGACGCCGAAAACGCACTTCGTGGGGTTGAGCCGCATGCCGAACTTGCGTAGCGTGTCGAAGGCCTCGGTTAGGTCGGCGAGGTGTGTCCCGGCCTCTCTGCTTTTCACAATCATGTCGTCCACGTAGACTTCCATGTTCCTCCCGATTTGGGGGGCAAACATCTTGTTTACTGTCCTCTGGTATGTAGCTCTGGCATTTTTCAACCCGAACGGCATGACCCTGTAGAAGTATATCCCTTGATCGGTGAGGAAAGCCGTGTGTTCCCTGTCTTCGGGCGCCATTCTGATCTGATTGTATCATGAATAGGCGTTCATAAAAGAGAGGCGCGCGTGCCCTGCTGTTGCGTCGACTAGCTGGTCGATCTTTGGGAGGGGGTAGCAGTCTTTAGGACACGCACTGTTGAGACTAGTGTAGTCAACGCACATCCTCCAGCTTCCATTGTGTTTTTTCACGAGGACTACATTGGACAACCACTGAGGATACTTGGCCTCTTCTATGAAGCCTACTGCCAAGAGTCAGTCCACCTCCTCTTGTATGGCACGTTGCCGGTCAGGTGCGTGGCGACGGGGTTTTTGCTTTACCGGTCGGGCGTCAGGTGGGATGTTGAGATGATGCTCCGCGACCTTGGGGTCGACTCCCTTCATGTCCGATGGGGACCAGGCGAAGATGTCGGCATTCTCCCGCAGAAGGCCGACGAGCCGTTCCCGTTCCCGCTCGGGTAGCTCCGAGCCGACCCTGACCGTTTGATCCGGCCGTGCTCCCCGTAAGGGGATGTCAGCAGTGGATCCCCTCGGCCCAGGGTGAGGGGCCGACTTCTTTGCCTCCCGGGGATCTTCTAGAGGTGATTCTCCCCTGGCCCTTCTGCCCAATGAGACAGAGGTAAGGTAGCAGCGCCTGGACTCTTGGGGGCTTCCGGTGACTTCCCCGACCCCCTCCCGAGTCGGGAACTTGACGGTCCGGTAGTAGGTCGAGACGACGGCTCTGACCTTGTTGAGGGTTGGCCGGCCAAGTATGGCATTATAAGCGGTGGGAAGGTCGACTACTAGAAAGGTGGTCATGACCGTCTTTGATTTCGGCGGGGTTCCCAGAGTCAGAGGGAGGGTAATGGCCCCCAGAGGTGATATCGAATCTCCCGTGAAGCCGGTGAGTGCCAAGCACATAGGGCTTAAATCTTCCCTGGCTAGGGCCAGCTTCTGGAAGGCGCCAAAGTAGAGTATGTCGGCCGAGCTCCCCGTGTCGACCATGATTCTTCTCACTTGCGCGTTGGCTACCCTGGCCGATATTACCAGGGCGTCGTCGTGGTGGGGTCGCTCAGCGGCTCCGGTTGGGAAGGTGATCTCGGGCTCAGGCTCACGTCCCGAGGCTTCGTCGGGGGCGGCCCGGGCGTAGGCCTTCCTGCCCGACATAGAACTTCCTCCGGATGCGGGGCCCCCGGCTATGACATCGATGTGTCGCTCAACGAGGCCCTCCGGACGAGGAGACTGCTCTTTGCTCGGCCGGAGGTACTGGCCGAGATGGCCTCTGAGGATGAGCTCCTCGATTTGTCTTTTCAGCTCGTAACACTGCTCCGTGTCATGCCCGTGCTGTCGATGAAATCGGTAGTACTTTGAGCGATCTGCGAGCTCTCGCGGGTTCTTCATGGGGTGGGGGTCCCTGAGCAGCCCCTTCCCCTTTTCGTGTAGGAATATCTCCGTCCGGGAAGAGTTCAAGGCGGGAAGAGGGGGCCTGGGGTCAGGCCTGTCCAGCTTTCGCCGGGAGGTGGTGGGTTGCTGCTGTCGGGGCGGTTCCGACTTGACCTTTCTGTGTTCTTCTCGCTTTCCCACCATCCAGGTTTCTGCGGCGATGAACTGGCTGGCCCGTTGGAGCATCTCAGGGACCGCGACGGGGGGCCTCTCCACAAGCGACCAGAAGAACCTGGAGGGCCGCAGACCAGTCATAAAGGCCTGCATCAAGAGAGAGGGGTGAGCATCCGGTAATCCACGGATTTGCGTCGTAAACCGGTTCACAAAGTGAGAAAGGGGCTCGTCCTCCTTCTGGTTGAGCCCCAGGAGCAACGCCATGGATGGCTTCGGTCGGGCGTACGCTAGGAAGTTAAGCTCAAAATCCTTGGCGAGCTGGTCGAAGGAGGCGACGGTCCCTGACTTCAGGCCGCTGTACCATGCGCGGGCTGGTCCTCGCAAGGTCGTCGGGAACGCCCGGCACATCAGGGCGTCTGAAGTCCCGAACAGCGCCATCTGGGCCCGAAAAGCGGCCACGTGGTCCGCGGGGTCGGTTGCGCCATCATACGCGTCCAGGGAGGGGAGGCGGAAGTGCGGCGGGATCGCCTGATCCTGTATCTCGGGGGTGAACGGAGATCCTTGGTGTCCGTCCGTCCCGAGTTCTCCTTTCGACTTACGAACCTCCTGCTGTACCTCGTCCAGCCTTTGACTGACGAGGCGCAGCTGGGCCCGCAGGGCGTTCGTCGAATCAGTAGTCAGGGCCTCCGGCTCGGGGCGGCTCACCGTGTCCTCGGCTTCCCTGCCTCCCGGTCGAGTCGTGGGGTTTCGAGGCGAGCCCGGAAGCTCTGGGAGTGGTACGTGGGTCCGGGCGAGGGTCTCCTGTTGCTGCGAGGGCCTCGCCGCATGCGGAGGGGTTCGTTGGGAGACAATGGTCTGCACCATGCTTGTTAGAGTTCGAACCTGGTGGGCGAGGTCATGAAAGGCCTCAGGCGACACTTGTGAGGAGTCGGCGGGCGCGCCGCCAGGGGGTGACAAGCCCTGGTCGTTGAATAGCCGCCAATAGCGTTCTGACACCGCTGCGGGACGTTCATCGTGGGTTTCGTCACGCCGTTCCCCTAAGGCGGGGAGCTCCGCATTTGAGGATCCGCCGGGGTAAATTTGCTGATCGCTTGACATTTGGATCGGGCCCTCCTTCTAGCGCCAATCTGTTATGGTAAATAACTTTCGGGCCGCGACTTTGGGGTTGACGCGGCTGGTTCTGGGCTCCAAATGCCTGGGATTAGAGGTGTCCCCCTTTGTCGGGCTTTAGGTGGCGGATGCGAAGGATCTTGCTCGAGGAGTCCGCCTGGGCGAACCGGGTTGACGGTGGCTGGGTACCTGCACACAGGTCGGGTAGGTGGCTCGGCCCGACCCCTCCGACGATCAAGTCAGCGGAAGGGAATGTTATCTTGGTTGAGAGAGAGAGAGAAAGGGTTTTCTTTCCCTTTTTTTCCCCCTAGTGGCGTGGACCCGGGGGGGGTATTTATAAGGGGGGTTGATGTTACCTGATGGGCCATCCTGCCAGAGCAGGACCGTACCTCTGACGACGTCTGTTGCCGCTGTGGGCGTTGCGTGGAGAGCCGAGCTGCCGCAGGGTATGGGGGTGTCAGCTGGCGCCTCTGCCTGCCTCGGCCGGCTGCGAAGAGTCAGCCGAGGGGGTTGTTCGGGTACGATGGGTATGGGCGTGCGTCGCATCGTAGTTAATGCTATTTCCGTGGCAGAGCGCCGTATCGGGCGTCCGACGTGGGGGGGTGTATTACGTCAATTCTGGGGTGTTACGTCAAAGTCAGTTTTTTACCCTTATCAAAAACGATTCGGTAATATGAATGACACCACTTCGGATCATAGCCCCTAAGAAGACGCGAATCCCTATATCAAAGAAATTAAAAAAAGGGAAAGGAAAAATCAAGCAAGAAGTGGATCGAGATCAAGAACTGAACAAACCCTACACCGATTCGTTGCTCATAGCGGGAAAAAAGAAATCGTATGGCGAGAGATTTCAAGAAAACGGGGAAAATGGACAGACTAATAATCTTCCGCAGTTCGATGGTGTTTCCTGGAAAAAGAAATGTTACGACGATAAAATAAAACTCGAAAAACAAGGAAACGAACAGACTCATACCAGCGAAGCCTCTCGTGGAGCTTTCACCACCTGCACCTTCGCTTGCGTTGCTCACCATCTTTACCGAGACCATCTGCGTCCGCTAAAGAACGAAAGGAGGAACAGATTGGAGTCTCATATATAGGTATCATCACCGGAACGCCACCGCGTTGGGTAGGCCTCACGTGACAGACTCGTGATGTCTTTGGTTCATTCAGGACTCGACGACCCTAATTAGCTTTGTCTTTCTAGATGTACACACCGTTTCACCTGGCCTGCTATTGATAAAAATGACGAAGCCTCTGGGAGCCACATGCGGGACCATAAGGACTGAGACCAGGACGCAAGATACGGGCTGGAATTATATAATGGGAGGGCTACGTTTTTGGTTTTTGGAATTATAGTAGACGCACGCTCAGCTTTACCCGGCTTGCTATTGGCTGAAAGCCGGGACCACAAGGAGTGAGATTGGTCCACCAGCAGCGAGATGGTTGCCATTTTTTGGTCTCGTTCTTATTATCTATTCATTCACATGGAAGTACAAATTGTCACGAGCGTTCACCGTGATCGGGTCAATCATTCGCAGGTCAACACGAAGACGAAGCCCGGAGGCAGTCGAGGCCCTTTGAACCGACCGGGGAAGGCATTCGGCACGTGCACCGACGCAAACCAGGCAGTGGGTTTGGGATTTGCTTCGCTCTCCTTGTGAAACCGGGGACCGCCGTTGGTGGAAGATGGCTTTACCTCACATCGCAGGACCGTCTTATTTTTCTCCTCGTATCGGTTACGCCATACCGAAATATGAACCCTTAAATTGACCTGTGTATCGGCCATTTTTTCTTTTTCTTTTACTTTTTTACATGATTGAAGAAACAAAGCTGGGAAAGAAAAACAAATCACAACCGAATCACATGGAAGAGAGGAAGGGGAAATTTCCAGATTCTTGATGACACACAGCAGAAAGCATGACTCAGTTTGCTGCTTTCCCTTCCGCCGTTTTAGAACTTGATGTTCCGAGATCGGAAAGCAAGACACACACGCGTCTCCCCGGTTCTTCGCTTCACACCCTGACGATCTTGGCCGCTCGGACGACGGGATTCGCGCGAGCTATGGCGGCCCGGGCGGCGGCCTTGTAGTCGTAGCTGCAGTCGTGGCGATCGGAGTAGCGGTGCTCGCCGCAGAACAGATCGCCGCAGCGGCACCGGAACCCCGTGAGCCCCACACGCTTCCGGCAGGAGAAGCACCGGCTCACCTGTCGCGCCGGCGCCGGGGCAGACACAGCCGCCGCGGGGGCCTCGGAGGTCCTCGCGTCCCGCTCCTCTGCCGCTCGTTCCGGCGATCGGATCGGGAGAGCGGATCTTGGAGAGCAGGAGTGGGGAGCGGGGGAGGCAGCGATGGTGGAAGCTTGGAAGCAGGACTGGCACATGTTGTTGGTGGCGGGGTTGCCGGGGAAGCCACAGTTGTTGACGCAGAGGGTGAGGGTCTCGGGGGCGTGGAGCTTCGCCTCCTCCTTCTCACGCTGAGCCATCGATTCCTACCCTTCTCACCTTCTCGTTCTAAGATTTGGTATCCGGATCTGTGAATCGTGAGGGCGTGAACAATTACAACTCTGAGCGTTTGAGATCGCTGGCGGTTTATGAAGAGGGCGAAGGGTCGGCAGTGACGCAAGAGAGGGAGGGAAATGGGTGGAGTGGCGTGGGAACGCGTCGAGGTCGTGTTCTCGAAAGGACTCGTTGTACCGAAACTGACCCCTCATTTTGCCGACTCAAATAAAAATCCGAAAAATGCTGTTCGGATGGAATCGGTGTCGACGTCCACATAGGTTTCAGAATAATAGGAGAGGAGAAGAGAGAGAAAATAAATCAAAAGGCAGGGGGGTGTTTTGGGTAACGTGGACGGGTCGGCCTTTGGGATCAACGCGCCCAGCCGCCCAATCTGACCTCCACGTGGGATTCCATGTATCGACAACTCACCCATCGACTTCCGAGTTTGGTTCGCCATCTGCGTCGCTCCGGGCTGGACTTTGGAACGCGTCGCCGTCGGACGCAGCCGCCGCGAGCGGATCAGCCATCAACGTGCCCCCTCTCGAGGCGGCGCGTCAACCCAGCTGGCCTCACTCGCACCGTTCACTCCCGTTTGACCGACCAATCGCACGGCTAAGCACGTCAAACTTGGGTTCCAGATAAACCCATTTGCCACCAGTGTTGGAGATATTTAACATGAGGGAAACATGTTGCGCCCTCAGCGAAATTTCCATTTTGTATTGTTCGTTCTGAATCTGCAAGCGATCAGGGACATAAATCTTCGTGAACCTGCCGGCAACAGTTGATGGATCATTTGTATATATCTCCTGCTCGCAGGGTCCGTGCTGGTGCATGAACTTTCGAAAGGTAAGCGATAAGATTTGTCCTTGTAACGATGGTGCTTCCTTCACATGCCAAGTCACCCACAATTTGTTGTCTTCTCTTTTAAGTTCCCTTGGGCAGGGAGATGTTCTTGCAAACCCGCGGCAGCACCATGTAATTCGATGCCAGATTTGCTTTGTTTCCCATCGTCCCAGCTGATGTGGTAACATGCTTCTCCATGAATCGTACTGTTCTCATTTGTTTTGTTATTTAAGATTAGCTTAGTACCTTCTTTTCTAATCCATAGATACATTCTTTAACCGCTTATTGTTGTCATAGATTCATGTCACAGCAATTGCGACGAGCACTGGCTCATTAATCTTGTAGTTTATAGAATGTGTGTACTGTTTCTTATATGTATATGTTTTCCAAGTACCAATAACGTTGAAGTAAGTACGTACACTGATGGGAGTGTTGAGAACCTTGAATTATTATCCTGTTTTGCTTTTTCGATCTTCAACAAAACCTACCTATCAAAAGATAAAAATTCACTAGTAGGATACCATAACCCATGATTAATGGTTCGCTTTGAACATCATAAAATATTTTTTGTTGCACCCAATGTATTTTGCATAGACTTTACATAGTTGTAGCATGAATAGTATAACTGATGGCGTGTGTTCAATATAAAGTAAATTTTCCATTAAACTTCTGTAGAGATTGCCATCAACCTTTGGTTCACTATCATTCATTCATATCTACACCTATTTTAGATTTTGTAGATGATTGCAACTCTCTCCATGTTAAACTTTTGGATGCAAATCATTTATATCTTTTTTGACAAATTAAATTTTATTTTCAACTTATTTCACTTCAATGTCGACAAAATTCTATTATCAAGCTCCAGGAGCTTGTAAATTCTATTAGTTTCACAAAAGATTCTAAAATTTCTAGAAAGAAATTTGTCTCTTGATCGGTATTTGTCTCCACCATTTTTTTTTATTTTTTCAAAAATAATTTTTTTTTATTTTTACACAAACCGTAAAACAATAGTTTTCATTAAGAGAAGAGTTTTGTGTTGGCCCATAAATTTCTGTATGCACCAAACTTAATGGTTCTTTTGCTTAATAATTACTATGTTTTAGAAAAGAATCTCTATGCTATTTTTCTCTTGCGTAACTTTCACAAACAGTCATTATTTTGAATTAAGATAATTTATATACCATATTTTTATTTTATAGTAGATCAAGACCTTTGAAACATGAATGCTCATATCTATAATATTATAGCCAATTTTCATTAAAAAAAAATAAGAGATTCTTGAAGTACTCAAAATTTTCTGTCATATGACTACTATAATCATTATCCACATGTCAAACACTTTTAGATGAATCATTAATAGACTAACATGTAAAATAGTAAGTTTTCCTTTTTTTTTTTCCTCCTCCCACAAAAATAGTTTGTTGATGCTACCATTTTAAATACTAAAATCTTTCAGTGTCATAATACTTGTAACCATATTACTAAATTTCTTTTTTTAAAGTTTGATTATTACCTTTAGTGTTTCTATGATTATGATTATCAGATTCCTAATTGCTTTGATTGTCTGATCTACCTCTTGACCATGATCATAACCTCATCTTTGGCCGAAATTTTGTTTGCTTGGTTTTTTTGCAACACTACTTATTTTTCATTATCCTTAGAAATATTTAATTTATAGACATTATCAATATTACAAGTTCTATTCAATCTATCTATGTGATTGTAATGAACCAAACAATTCACTAACCTGTAATTCAGATAGATCCATTAATTCTTGAACAACAGTAAATACTTATTCATATTTATTTGAGAGGCTTCTTAAAAAATTTTCAACAAATTTTTTATCAGAAATTAATTCGCCATATTATCTCGTCTGATTAATTATTTCTGTAACTCTTGAAAAAAAAAGCTTTCATTGTTTCGCTTTCATTTATAAATAAATTTTTAAATTTTCTTCGAGGAGTTTGAAACTTAATGATTAATATCTTAATGATGTCATGGTACTCTTACTCCAAGATCTCCCAAATCTTGTTAGAATTTATTATAACAAAAGATTCAGAGAAATATAATCTCATCAACTACCCGTTGAAGGAAATAGAGGACAACTCTCGTTAGAATTTATTATATTAAAAGATTCAAAAAAATATAATCTCATCAACTATCTGTTGAAGAGAATAGAGGACGAGTCTTGTTAGAATTTATTATAGTAAAAGATTCAGAAAAATATAATCTCATCAACTACCCATTCAAGGTAATAGAGGACAAGTCTCAATAGAATTTATTATAATAAAATATTCAAAAAAAATATAATCTCATCAACTACCCGTGAATAGAATAGAGGACAAGTCTAGTTAGAATTTATTATAGCAAAAGATTCAAAGAAATATAATATCATCAACTACCCGTTGAAGGGAATATAGGACAAGTAGATCTTTTCTTTGATTTTCTTTAGTAGTTCTAGCTATATCATAACATTTTTCAACAATCTCTCATAAATCTTATCATTATCAAATAATTATCTCCTTTGAAAATTAGATCTATTAATGACAAAGATTCCATGGTGTACTACTTCTTGCCATCAAAGAAAGAAAAAAAAAGACTTAGATATCACTTTGTTGAGAATGAGATAAAAACAAGGCACCAATAAAAAAAAATCAAAATAATTTAAAACATAAAATACTTCTTTAAAGAAACCTAATTACAATCCCTCTACCGGTATTATGCAACCCCTCTCCTTCTGCTCATTTGATGCGACTTAGTGTTCTCAGAGACGAAGAGTCTGAATATATCAGGATCTATCTAAATCTAAGAGTTTAAAAAATAAGATCACACACTTAACTTTTATAGTCTAGAAACATAGTGTTTTAATATATTAGGATTTATCTAAATTAGACAGCATAGACCAATAAACTATTGTCTAAAGAACCTCAAATTAATTAATTCATTAGCAGCACAAGGGGGATTCGCAAGCTGACGAGAAGTTTCAGTGGCAAGTAGCAGTCAATCTTCAATAGCAAAACTCTCATTCAAGACAGACACCTGATGTGGCCTCAAACCTCAACATGTACTCGAACTGATCGGTCATTGCCACCATATAAATTTAGCTGAAATCCTTGGTCTTCAAAATATCAAGAGAATTCACCAAGAGATTGTTGGAGTTGTTGGGACTCTCAGAATTACAAGGTGAAGTAATTATGAGTGATGGAATTGCCTGGAGGAAGCATGCCATGGCTGATTCCTTTTGTGGACCAAGCTGCTCAAAGCTTTTAGTGTCACGGCCGGCAGTGGCATTGCAATCGAAGCTACGGCCATGATGTTAATGCATGTGCTGCTGCTTCTGAACTCATGTCAGTGCTACATACGGAGATGATACTTTCGACGGTCAGCTCGAAAGGTTGGAGTTCCATTCCCTTGTATGCTTCCTAACTTCTTCCATGGTATGTAAATTTGCATCACTGAAGCCATAAACAATTGTACGTCATGCAAATGGAAGCACAGCTGTGGCATCCTTGTTCCTGTCACAATCTTTTTCTTTTGGCCCCAGAGCCGGCCATCATGATCATCAACCGGTCTCCATGTCTTGCTTAAGAAATGGTCGTCAGATTGGAGAAGCAGATGAGAGATAGAACAGAAGGATCAAATATTTCAGTGAGGGCACAGTGTCGGGATAAGTAACTCTTACATAACAGAGAAGGCTACGAGTCAATTCTGTTCTAATTATAGCTCCATAACTGTCCTTTAAATGTAGTTTTGTTTAGGCCGTATTTGGAGAGAAGTTGTTGTCTTGTGTTGCTTACTGGAAAATACCTTCTGCCGCACTCTCTGCCCTGATCTGAGCTTTATTCATTTCGCTCGGAAGTAAAAGCGTCAGGTTCGAGTTCTTTCTCGAGTTGGTGTGGACTGAGATAGTTTGCGACGATAGACTCTGCCACCTGATAGGGGTAAAAAACTGATTTGACATAACACCCCGGATTTGACGTAATACGCCCCCACGTCGGATACCCTGTGCGGCACGCTGCCCCAGAGCGAGCATTAACAACGACGCAACACGCACCCACACCCACCGTACCCAAACGACCTCCTGGGCTGACCCCTCATGGCCGGCCAAGGCGGGGGAAGGCGCTGACTGACACCCCCCCATACCCTGCGGCAGCTCGGCCTTCCACGCAACGCCCACGACGACGACAGATGCCATCAGAGGTACGACCCTGCTCCGGCAGGATGATACATCAGGTAACATCAAACCCACCTATAAATACCCCCTGGCTCCCAACGGGAGAGGGGGGGGGGGGGACAATCTCACTCAAAACTCCTCTCCGTCATCACTGACTTCATCGTCGGAGGAGTCGGGCCGAGCTACCGACCCGACCTGTGTGCAGGTATTCGGCCGCTGCTGGATCCTTCCGGCGTCGCGGAACTTTCCAGCCAGATCTCCTACCTCAGCTACCACAACGCCCCAAGGGGAGCCACGTTTGATCCCAGTCATTCGGAGCCCTGAACCAGTCGGATCGACTCCGATGTCACGGCTAAAAAAGATACTTACAGTAACACCACCAATTCTGAGACCATCAGATGTAACTCGTCTTGTAAATGTTTCAGCATGCAGATGCGAGAAATTGAAATGTTTATTTCCTTTTTGTGCAAGTGAGTGAATGGGAGAGTTTACATTCCAAGTGCGTGCCCTCATGCAGCCCAAGAAAAGCCAACCATTCCTTTTGCTTCGTTCGGTTCCACTAATCCCAAGCCTAGTGAACATATTAGCCGCAGATGGTCGATGTTGACACAGCAGGTTTGCGGTCAAACGCCAAGGATGGAGCGTCTCCCTCTCCTGCAGCGCGTCGCCGAGCACCCATCGCATGACAGCCAACATGAACCGTCCACCTTTCAGCGGGCCCCTCCCGACCAACACAGATCTCCCCCGTGAATTCATTGATCCGACGGACAACAACTGCTGCTCTGCCCCCACTATCATTCCCTCGCCCACGCTCACATCGCACGCAAAGCTCCCTCCTCTTCTCTTTTACTCCCAAAATGTTATCCGTACGTCTTCTCGTCACCCGGTCACTTGCAAGTTTTGGCACTGGCGTAGGAAGGCATGAGGGGTCCAAAGGGCCCTGTACCTGTCTCCAGTCACAAGGACGGTACGCGAACGGGTCAATTGCAGATATACAGTTCTGTTCTTTTTCCTCCTCCCTCCTTTTCGTTTTAAATACTCCGAACCGAAAGAGCTCAGTCACTTCTCCGCCAAGGCTGAGGGAGAAGGCGTAATTATCGCCCACCGGCTCACGGCCAACGCGTGATCCGGATCCGACCGCTCTGATGGCGCCGTGATCTCCTTTAAGTGTGTCTTGTGTTGTAGCCTTCTCTGTCACCCTGCTTTAAAATGGTTCCGAAAGGCATCGGATCGACCGCGGAGGAGGAGATGGAAGCAGGCGGGGAAGAGTCGTACGAGGTGGTGGAGCAAATCGGGAGAGGGGCTTTCGGCTCCGCCTTCCTCGTGGTCCACAAGACCGAGCGAAAGAGGTTGAGCCGTCCCGCCGCCCTCTGTTGTGGCTTCCTGTAGGCGTCGGATCGGCGGTTGATATGGTCGTTGGTGGCTGCAGGTACGTGATGAAGAGGATCCGATTGGCGAAGCAGACGGAGAAGTTCCAGCGCACCGCTTACCAGGAGGTAATTGGTTCCGGTTATGTCGAGATTCGTGTTCCGGTGGTCGATGACATTTGCACCGATTGATACAGATGGCTCTGATCGCGAGTTTGAGCAACCCTTACATCGTAGAGTACAGAGATGGGTGGGTGGAGAAGGTATGCTTGTAATATATCTTCTTATTTCTTTTTTCCGCTTAGGAACCTCAAAGAAAAGAAGAAAAATAATGAGAATCTTTTCGTTCGATAAATCTCTGCTATAGTAATATCATTGCGGCGAGTTCAGGGGGCTTAATATTTCACCGGAGTAGGTGGATAACCTGTTGGTGTCCTCTTACCCTTGCCGAATAATCGTTCTACGATTCCACCGGTCAAATGAGATACGAGAACAGTTGCAAGATAACTAGGTTGAAGGTTCTGAATTGAAATCTTAGGAATGCTAGTGAAAGTATTGAAGGCTTCTTTGTTACCTTGCTTCTTGCTTTACCTCCTCTGTAAAAGTAGCTTTGTCTTCCGCCAATTGTATCACCACCACTCTGATCGCAATCACTCACCTATGACTTCGGTTTCTCTTTGCAGGGAAGCTCCGTATGCATTGTGACCGGTTACTGCGAAGGAGGAGACATGTACGTGGCTCATCTCAAGTAGTATATCCTTTGTTCTTCACTATTCTGATCTCCGTTAAAACAGGGCTGACAGAATAAAGAAAGCCAGAGGAATCTTATTCTCCGAAGAAGTGAGTCTGAACCATCTAAAAGAAAGTTCATACGTTCTCCACCTGGTTGCCTCTTGAACAATTTGATATGCAGAGGGTTAGCAAATGGCTGACGCAGTTGCTTTTGGCTGTGGATTACCTCCATTCCAACCGTGTGCTCCATCGTGATCTCAAGGTACGACTGGGAATTCCACCTCGAACCGAGGTTACTGTATCATGGATGGATCATCTTATCATTTAGCAGATGTAGAACTCCTGCAAAATCTTGCCTTCGATGATGTACAACTTCTGTTTCTCTCTGATCCATTTACCTTTGGTTTCAGTGCTCTAACGTGTTTCTCACAAGGGACGACGACGTTCGACTTGGTAAGACGCTCGCTATTGTATTATTGCAAGAAATGGAAGTTCTGACAACCATATATAGAATCTGTCCCACTTTATGTACGCTTAACTTACTCTGAAACATCCTATCAAGCGTAAAGCTCCTAATCAGAATACATTACAGTACAAAAGAAATTAACTGTTTTAATAGTTTATAAAGCCTTTGTGTGGTTTTCATCTCACATTTCACCAGTATATTATTTATTATACATGTTGACCAGCACATATAAAGTATTTATTATTCCTGGACGTACTTGTGATCTTGTTTTCATGACTGCAGGTGACTTTGGACTCGCAAAATTGCTTAATGCACAAGATCTTGCTTCTTCGGTATGGCTCTTCGTTTCCCTCCTATAAGGTTCGATAAGTACATAGAGATAGATAGACAATGGTGCTGGTAAAAAGATTGAATGTTCCCCAAAATTCAATTGGAGGAGAGAGCCAATTGGAAGAGTTTGCGATCGAAACTTACATACTGCTATAACAATTTATGCGCTTCTGTTAATTATTTCTCTTGCTCGAATCGTCTGTACATATCTATCTATAGGTTGTCGGCACTCCGAACTACATGTGCCCTGAGATACTAGCTGACATACCCTATGGATACAAATCGGATATTTGGTCACTCGGTGAGACTTTGCATTAGAATTTCCAGATTTTGGTGTCAATTTCCTTATCGAAATCAACAGTATAATCTAATACTCCTTTCCAGGTTGTTGCATGTTTGAGATAGCAGCACATCGTCCGGCCTTCAGAGCTCCCGTGAGTACCTCGTCCCTATGCTTCGGTTCTACGGTTGTGTGCTCAGAATCCATCTAATCATTGATTGTTCTATTCCAAAGACACTTTTCTGCTTTGATCAATCATCATGAAGTTCCTCAAACAGGATATGCAAGGATTGATTAATAAAATCAGTAGGTCATCCATCGCCCCGATGCCTGCCATATACTCTTCTTCACTGTAAGTTCTGCTTCCAAGTTTCTAGATGTGGTGTTATGATTTCTGAACGACGCTGTTGTTAATGCTCGCAATGGTGTATGTTCCTAATTGTTTCAGTGAATGACAGGAAGAGGTTGATCAAATGCATGCTCAGAAAGAATCCAGAACATAGACCTACGGTACATTACGGCATCCAACTTCGTGTACGTGAGCACTTGATTTGATGATAGCACGTGGGCTGACACATTCGCTACCCTTTGCTTAGGCTGCAGAATTGCTGAGAGACCCCCATTTGCAGCAGTATCTTGCTGCATCGTGGAATCCTTCTCCTCTGTACCTTCCCATAAAGTCAAACAACAACGGTGCACAAGAGAAACAGGGAAGAAGGCGAAGCTACAGGGAGTTGCATGGTGGAAAAGTCGACCATGGGTGCACTGAGGCAGGAGAAGTTGCACCGACGGAACAATTGGTAAGACAGATCAATGCGGGCCCATCAAACGATATCCTGGCCTTGGACCTTAGTCATGACGAGATCAAGAGAATCGATCCTGGTAGCTCGAAGATTTCACTCAGCCGCATTGCCGCAGTCCACGTCGCAGATGAGCGAGAGAAGCTAAGCGAACAAAACCTCGTTAAGATGGCTGCCGCGGCTGATACGCTTACAAAGAACGAAGAACCCGAGTTAGAAATGGAGGCCGCTGAGCCATTCGTGGGATCAAAAGCGATGAAGTCTAATACTGAGTCCGTACACCGCGAACCATCAGCGAGCAGCAGCAACAAGGAAGAAGGGCCAAAGAGAGCTGTCAGCATTCCTCTCTCTCAAAGAGCCAAAACCGATGCCGATGACGTGGTCGGCGTTGCCGAAGAAACCTCATCGGCCAGCACCATCACGCTGCCTCATGCGGATAACGCACAGGCGGAGTGGGAGAGCTTGAATACAATTCAGCAGAGAGCTAATGCTCTGGAGTCTCTGCTTGAGCTATGTGCGCAGCTGCTACAACAGGAGAGGCTAGAGGAGCTGGCTGGTGTGCTCAGACCGTTTGGGGAAGAAGCAGTGTCATCCAGAGAGACAGCAATCTGGTTGACCAAGAGCCTCATGTCGGTGCCCAAACTTGGATCGGATCCCAGAATCCATTAGCGCCACTACTTATGCTTGGATGATCGCCCAGCTGCTGAGCTTTTTCGGAGGAATCAATAAGATTCTTTCTATTTACTTTCCACGTTCCATGTAATGATTTTTTGAATCTGTGTGATGTTAACTGGAATCATAAGTCTGACCTATTAATAAAAGGATTCAAACTATAAAACAATTTAGTTCTTCTACCGTCGCAGTGAGTGTCGTATGTCTCTCGATCGGCGAGTCACAGACGCGCACCATAAGAAATCGAATTATAGATGAGCACAGACTCTTAATTGTATTAGTTAATCCATCGACACAAACCCCCACCACACAAGTCAATGAACCATTATGGTCTTTGTTTGAAGGAATTCATTCACCAATCACATTCACACAAACGCCACCGTTTCCATCCTCTTAATTAACATTTAACGACGGAACCCGAAGTAGGAAAAGAACATGGAAAGAGGAAAGAAGGAAAGAATAATGATAAGAGAGATGTCAACGACACGAGTCTGCCGCTTCTTTCTTTCTTTCCTACTCCTCGTGAGGCGCCTACTGCAAGTACAAGGCAAAGAAGGAGAGGACGGAGGCCCCGATCACGGACCCAACAACGGGGTTGATGGCGAAGGAGGCACTGGCAGGGCCGGGCGCAGGGGCCTCAGCTGCCAGTGCGGAGGTGGCCGAGGCGGCGGCCACGAGGACAGCACAGGCAATCTTTCTCATTTCCATTGCTGACGGCGGGCCGCGAGAGAACTCGACCTGAGGCCTCCTGAGCTACGGAAGCGAGAGAGAGAGAGAACGTGTGGTGGAGGTCCGAGGAGGAAAGGGAGGGGTTGGAGGGGGTTTTATGGGATGCGTTGGTGGTCGGAATGCTTTGGTGCATATTTTTAGGAATGAGGGAAGGTCTGCGTGCTTGCATGCGCATGGTATGTGGAGAGGTCATTGACCGGATTCTTAGTTATAGGCAACCAGAAATGGTCGGATTCTTAGTTAGACAACCAGAAATAGCGGGCCTAAATTTAAAGCGATAGATTATATGATTCTATTTAGTTAGATAAGATATATTATATATATGATTAAATTTTAATTATAATTATAGATCAATTAATAAAAAAAATTAATTATGATAAATTTTTTTAGGAGATAATCTTGATGGAAAAAACTATCATAATTACTGTCTTAGATCGCTTACTCTCACCTATAAACAAATAAAACATCCTAAGGACTATATATATATCTAATGTGTAGATATACAAATATATGGATACACATATAAGAGGAGATGAGGATATGAGACATTATTGAGAGATTATAGATCATCTTTCATCTCCCCTTTGTCTCTAATCTATCGCTCATAGTGGTTCTGTGAGTGATAAGAAGAGAGAAGAAGGTTGAGTCTAGTTCTTCTTGTAGATAGACATTACTATATCTTTCGGATTGGATGATGGTTCACCTGATGATTAGATAAAAGACTTTTGAATGACATTGAAAAGTATTCATCATAAATTTAAATATATTATATATTTGATTTTAGATTTTAGCATTAATGTTTTTCACTTAACAAAAACATAAGGATAATTTTTTATCCTCACAAATGATATCAAAGTCATGTTTGTGAAAGCAAATATTTTAGATTTATTTATTAGTACTTTTCACTTGTGAAAATGTATTACTCAGTTTTTATTTTAGATGCGTGAACGATTCGTTTGTTTTGCTGATCTGATTTCTACATAGTCGTCATATCACTTGCTTACGGGTGAGATGAGGTTTAGCATGCTTGATCGATGGACTACCATCGATAGCTTTCTATTGGCAACATTATTATTAAGGGCAATAGCGTTTGGTGGTTATCAGCCAAATCGCGGGCTATGACTACATACCCAATGCAAGTAATGTGGGGTGCGACAGCCCTACGATGACTGTAGTAATATCAGTGGCACTTGCAATGGTTGCATCAGTTGCAGCAATGTCGCTATAGTGGAATTTGTTGGCCGAGGCTAGCATCATTGGATGCCAAAGGCCAACGAGGTTGTTGGGAGGCATGCGTGTGCATAGCCATACTGCAACGATCGTGAGGCTTGTCAGACGATGCACGTGCACAATTGGGCATGGGCGGGGAGGTCGCACGTAGGCGACGGCTTCGCATAGTGGCGATGGTCGCACCTTATGCAATGATCGCAGACGACGACTATGACGCCTTATGTTGGCGATGGCTGCACATAGCGACAATCACACCTCATGCAACGACCATTGAAAGGGAGTGACAATTTGAGTTTTTAATAAAAGGATAATTTTACCCCTTATAAATCAAATAATTTTAATCTATGTCCCTAAGTTTACTTTCCAATTATGCTCTTAAATTCTATTACATATCCTAAGTAAAAATTTTAGTTTTACCTTTCAAAAATTAAAATTTTCTAAATTATATCCTTAATTATAAAATTAATTTTTTTAGTTTATTTTCATCAAATATTTTTAATCATGCTTAATCATGATTTTATTTTAACTGTTTAATTAGATTTAGATTCAATCAAGTCAAATTTTGATCAATTTTAATTTTGACAAGCCTAATTAGCTGAATGGTAAGTCTAAGTGTATGAACTCAATTGGGATCTCCTAATTCTAACTCTTCTCAATTAAATAGGGTTGATAAGTCTAACGGTTCTATGTAGAATTATAAAAAATATATAAATTATAACTTTTTTTTATCGTTTTCTCATTAACATATTGATAAAATTTCACATGTGCTAAATAAAAATCTAATTATTGTTCTTTGATATTTATTTAGTTATTCATATGTATATATTTAAAATTAAAAAAAAACTTATTTTTACATATATACATTATTTATGTTTCATCATAATTATATGTATCATATGAGTTTTTATTTATGCTTATTAATATTCAATAATAATAATAATAATAATTATTAAACTATTTTGGTATAAATTAGATTGAAGAATTTGATGAATATTATTTGTAGCTTATATCCTAAAGTTTTATCTGATTGGTAGCTACCAAAGTAGTTTGGGATGATAAACTTATAAAATATGAATTAAATATTTTTTTATTTTAAAGATATTTTGAATTATTTTAAATTATTGTATTAGCTCTGTGCCTCCGAAGTGATCTAGACCAATAATAACTTATAAGATTAAATTAGGAATTAATCATAAATGAAATTAATAAATATAATATTCATGATTATATACATAAGTATAAAATTTAGATAATCCCAATAGAGATCTACTTCGAATAATTATGTGATAGAATAGAATGATACAGTAACAATACTATTCCGCGATGATGGTATCAATCATGCATAAATATTTTTGTGTAAATATTAGATATATCAATATTTCCCTTGAAGGTGAAATAAAGATAATATCGATAGTTTAACATTTATTGAAAAACTCAAAATATTAATATTATGGAACAAATATTCTGAAAATTATTCCTATATTTTTTGTATTAAATTATTATAAATACTTGAGCACATGTAATTTACAATATGTATCTTTGATATTGATCAGATTAGTCGAAAAGATCATAAACTTAACTACTAAAAATTTTATGGAACAAATAATTAAGATAAATAATTGGAAAAAATTTAAAAGACTAGGTTTTATGATAATTATTAATAATATTTAGACTTTATTAAAGATCAATTTAAATTTACTAATAAGTCATTGACTGATATATTAATGAAAGAACTGATTGAAATTTAGTATGGTAATATTTGAGGAATTCAAGATTATATCTTTAATATAGTTGACAAAGCTATAAGCTTAACAATATTGAGTATGAATGTAGTTGAGTCATTTCTCATATAATTTATTCTTAATTTTGTTTCTTCTTAGTTTGGCTCATTTAAAATTTATTATAATAAAATTGAGGATAAATAAAACTTAAATAAGTTGACTAGTATATGTGTTTGGAAAGAAATTAATATTAAAGTATAAAAGATTTATAATATTTTGAGTACTATTTAAGAAGTAGATAATAATAAAAGAAAGATGAAGCACAAATCACCTGAGTTTATAAATACTATATAAATTTATAAAAAAAATATTTACAATAGAGTGCTATTATGACACAAAAGGTAAAGAACTATAATGTTTGGTTTGAAAGGAAAAGATATAACTCTAACTTTGTATATTTCAAATCAAACCTTATAGAAATCATTTTCTAATACTTGATGGATTGATTATGATATTTTAATATATATTATAAATAATAAAGATTCAATTTATCATAAAAACCAAAAGAGAATAAAATATTCATCATTACAAGGAATCATCATAATGTGAAAGAGATAGTAGTTAGTACTTATCGCCCATATTCAGTTGATAAACCTTGAGGATGTATGTTATGTTCCTACAATTCTAAAAGTTTGGGTTCATCATTTGGAATTGTCAAAATATTATTTTCCTATTAATGCTTGTAAACTTATTATATTTATAGTTCAATAAAAGTTAATTTTTAAATTATGTATATATATTATATAGAATTAATGTGCATCTTGAGTTTACAATAATCCTATAATCAGATATTAGAATGAAATATAATTTCATGAACTCTTTGAGATTATATAAGCTTACATTTGTAGGTTACTCCATATTTAATGTTTTAGTAAAAGAGATAATTTATCACCTTTATAGATAATCTGTTGAGATTTGATCATATATATCTAATTCATATAAGGTTTTAAACTATTGATACCTTTACGTGTATATAAATTAAGTCAAGAGATAATTAGATATAAAAAATAAAAAATCTAATAAGGGTGATAAATATTATGATAGTTATGATAAACCTAATCATAATTCTTGTTGTTTTGTTAGATTTCTAGAAAAATGAAATATTTGTGTTAAGTATAATTTATCAGATATACTACAATAGAATAAGATTATTGAAAGGTGAAATCATATTACTATAGATATAGTTAGGATCATGATGAGTTATTCTTCTATACTAGAATCAATATGAAGAGAAGTTCTAAGGACGATTATGTATATTTTAAACATGGTTCATAGTAAATCAATTATATCAATTCTTTTCAGTTATGAACTAGTAGGAAACTCAACTTGAAATATTTACATATTTAGGATTATTCTATAGAGATAATGGTCTTCATTTCAAATAAAAAAAATTAGATTTAAAAACTATTTCTAGATATTTTATTGATTATCCAAGAAAATTCAAAGAGGTAAAGATTTTATTGCTCTAATCACAAGGAGAGTTGAATTTAGTAATATAGGATTCCTAGAAAATAATAAATCATAATATTGATATTATTATTGACTTGTAGAATAATTACAATCAGTAGTTTTGAAAATATTTTAAAGGAAAAGAAAACTTATATTTTTTTATTAATTATATGATATATCTATATGAATTAAATTATGATATAGGAATCATAATATTGATATAAGTTATGTAAAATAACGATTTTGAAAAGTGATATGATGCAATAAAAGAAGAGTTGAAATCAATTACTAGAATGGTGTCTAAGAACTGCTCAATTATTGTAAAAGAGTCAATTACATAAATATGACTCAATGGCAATATCTAATGATATAATGACTATGCTTGTGGTCAAAAGTTTTACTTATAAAGAATACATCAATCATAGCAAGATATTTTTTTATTTTTTAAATGATCTCGTTAAGAATTATCATGACAATAATGACTCGTTATGATTTTGAGTTATATCATATGGATGTGAAAATAAGTTTTCTAAATGAGGATCTAGATTTATATGAGTTAACCTAAATGATTTACAGAGAAAACAAAAAAAATATAAAATTTGGTATACAAATTTAAGAAATCTATTTATGACATTAGATAAGCTTTTAGACAATGATATATATATTTTTAATATTATTACTTCCATTATATTTAAAAAATATTATTGATCAATATTTATATTTAAAGATTAATATGAGTAAGTTTATTATATTAATCTAATATATAGATAATATTTGACTTATCAATGATCTATAAATTGTTTCGATAATAAGAAATTATTTATGTCTATATTAATTGGAGGAGTAATTTATGAAAAATATAAAATAATATATTATTATATTATTAATAATAGAAGTTGATTTTATGATATGTTTTAAGGTGATTAGTCAAGCTTTATGATTACAAAATTTTATCTCAGGACTTCGCGTGATAAGACTCATTTGCCAAGTCGTTGAAGATACATTGTGACATAGTTTTCTCTTTAAGAATGTCAAATACTATTGTAGCTTTATGTATTATAGTATAAAATATTTAATGATTAGAGAAAAAAGTTAAAAAATAATTAATATCAATTAATAATTTGAGTTCCACTATACTAATTATTGATCTATTCAGGACTTACATCCTATATTGTTTGAAAGAATATGTTCTTATGATTAGGTTTATGAGTAAGGTGATACATATTTAAGTGGACATTATAATTGATATTTTTATTTACGTAATTAAAATTATTTATTTATACTATCTTGTTTATATTTATATACGCATATATTATGGTTGAATATGCTAACATGATTATCTTGACAAAACAAATTACATTGATCATTTTAGATTATATTATAAATGGCTAACTGTGTTATAGTACATAGAAGGATGTATTGTTGAATATCGAATTTTGATAATAAAATTAATTGATGAGTTTATGATCTAATATGTATTTAAGTGACGTAGGACTAGTTTTGATCAATGAGAGACAAATTGATTAAAGTAAGAAGAATCAATTGTTAGGCCGGAATGGACAATGTCAGAAGATTGGTCGACGTGCTGGTAGAAGGCTACGTGCCAAGAGTTCAAGTATCGGGCCAGAATGATCAAATATTGCACTAAGAATATCATATGTTGTGGAAGCTCAATATGCTGATTGGGCAATATGCCAAAAGAGAGGACGATGAGCCGAAGGGTTGAACGAAGCGCCAAATGAACCAATGATATGCTAGACAAACATGTGATTCATGTTTTATAATAATTTATCTAGATTGAAATAGTTTAGGTTGTAATTGAGTTAATTTTAAATATAATTAATTCAACTCAATTAGAGGCCAATTGGGCATAAATTAAGACTAATATGAGCTCATTAGGAGGTTCATTCAGTGACTCAAAAGTTGAGTTAAGCGATGACACCGTCGATCCAAGTGGTGGAACCACTAGAGGCTCGGTCTCTAAGACACAGTCTTCGAGACTATGTTAGATAGTGGTACTACCTAAAGTCAGTACTATAAGCAGTGGTATTGCCCAACATAGGCGGTGGTACCACCATTATCCCAAAATCTCAGGGATTAAATTTTAGCTCTAATTTTTGAAGTCATTTAAGGTCTATAAATACCCCATAAATTTTTGCTTAGGCGTAGCAAGAAAAACTCTGTGATTTTAAAGTTGTAAACCCTTATAAAGTGTAGAGTGCCTCCTTCTAAAGTTTAGAGACTATTCTAAGGGAGAGTGTGAGGAAAACTTTATAAAAATAGGGTGTAAAGGTTCTCCTGAGCCTATCAAAAGGAGAAAAGAGTTGTAAGATAGTAGTTGGTCTTCGCCCATTGAAGGAAGACTGTTACTAGACGCCGATGGCCTCACGGAGGAGGAATCAGGAGTGAACGTAGATCACGACAACCGAACCACCATAAATTTATTGTACATCTTCTTCTTGCTCTTCATTACTATTACTTTTTTGCCTTAACTACTTATTATGTCTACTCTAAGTCAAGCACACTTCGATTTCATTTCCGATATTATTTCATCGAATCAAGCTTTTCAAAATCATTGAAATTTTTTAAAATCGATATTTTTATTGAAAGCACTAATTCACTACCCCCTTTATGCCGATTTCAGTCCTAACAGTTGGCATCAGAGCTAAGTTTCTCTCTGTTTGGTTTAACACCTATGAGTGATGACTTTTTCGGTTTTCAAAAGGGTTATTCTATCATTCGTTATCTTATGTTCAATGAGACGAACTATACTTATTGAAAAATATGAATGAGAGTTTTCTTGCTTTCTTTAAACTTTGATTTATGGAATATTATCGAATATGATTTTCAATAACCCTCTAAACCTATGAATGAATGGAATTATTTTGAGAAAAAAATATTTTTGTTAAATGCAAAAGCTATAAATGCTTTGAATAAAAATGAGTTTAATTATATTTTGACTTATGAAACTGCACATAACATTTGACACACTCTTGAAATTACACATCAAGACACAAATAGGGTTTAAAAAATAAAAAATTAATCTTTTAATTCATAGTTTTAAATTATTTTGAATGGAACCAAGCGAAACCATTGGAGACATGTACACTCATTTTACGGATGTCGTCAATGGTTTGAAAGCATTTGGTAAAATTTTTTCTAATCTTGAACTTATAAATAAGATTTTAAGATCTCTTCCAAAAAGTTGGGATCCAAAAGTAACTATCATTCAAGAAGCAAATGACCTAAATAATTTTCAACTTAAAGAACTTATAAGGTCTTTAATAACCTATGAAATGAGTTATGTGGCACAAGACGAATGTGAGAACAAACTTCCAAAGAACAAGAAAGATATGATACTGAGAACCAAAGAATACCACTTGAGTGATAACTCAAGTGATGATGATGATATAGAACTTTGACGAGAAAATTTAAAAAAATTATAAAATAAGAAACTAAGAACAAAAATGAACTTAAAAAGAACACAATAACTTACAATGAATGCAATCGGTCGGGGCACCTTAAAAGCAATTGTTCGTAAGTGAAAAAGCTACAAAAAAAGAAAAAAATACTCAAGGTGACATGGGATAAAACAAATACATCCTAAGACGAAGAACAAACTAACAAAAATGAGGTGGTAAACTACACTTTGGTGGCTTTCGACAACGAGATAAGTAACTCAACCAAACTCCCTTTACATTACTATAAAATTACTTAATGCATTTCATAAGTTATTTTTAAATTAGTTAGTAAGAAATATAAAATATCAAAAAAAGGGGATCATACTTCTCTTTCTAGTGATTTTAATTTTTTTTTAAAAATTAATTATTGAGCATGACTATTACATTTTAATTCCTTGCACTAAGTATGTAAAGTTAGATTTACTTAAGAAGGAAAATATATTACTATAACAAACAATAACAAAAGAAAGACCGTTGGAATTAAAATGATTTTAAAAAAATAAATCTTTTGTTTGAAGATGTTTTAATATGTCATACTATTAATCATAATGATTTTTGGTGATGATGCTTGTTTTTCAGGTTTAACGATGATGCATGATTTTGGCTTACAAAACAATGATATGAAATTAATCACATAGAGGAATGTATTTTTTTTTTTTTTGAAAATGACTCTATCCCTAAAAGCTTATTAAATTTTTTAATAAGAGATTAATGAATCTATTTATGTTATGAATCTTGCAAACTATGAAAGTGATTTTGATGATTTAAATTCAATGAGTTTTATCGAAATCATGTTCTCAAGATTTATAACTTGAAATCATTTATGAATCAAGATATCTTATTATGCGTTCTCATATCATTCCTGAGATTTATCTAAATGAATCATGGTTTCTCTTTTGATTTCTCAGAATCATGACTTGAATTTTTTTTATAAATCAAGATTTTTTTATGATTCCTTCTTTTACTAAAGAGAAGAATTATACAAACAAATCATGATCTTGATAATTATAACTTGAGATTTTTATATAAATCAATATCGTTCAGTATGATTCCTTCATTTTACTAAAGAGAATGTTTATTCAAAATTTTCTTTTGATTTCTCATAATTTATAACATAAGACTACCTTTGAAGATCATTGATTATTTAATCTACTAAGATTTCTTTTTATTATTTACTAAAGAGGAGATTTATCAAAAATGACTCATGGTCTTTTAGTATTCATGACTTGATCTTTCATTTGTTATGATTGAAATATTGATGTAAACTTATCGTTGTTATTAATATTTGTTATGATATGAAAATTGATGTAAAAAGAAACTTCACATTCTCAAAACATGCTAGCTTGCATATCATAAAAGGAAACAAAAAATTTGCTAGCTTGCACATTTAAAGAAGAAGCAAATTATAGCTTGCAAGAGAAGAAAGAATTTGAGAATTTGCTATCTTACACACCGCAAGAGAAGCAAAAGTGCAAACTTACACATATCAAGAAGCAAAATTTATAAACTTACACAATACAAAATTGTTGCTAGCTTGTATGTTATAAAACTTGCATATCTCAAAAACTTACAAGATGCACTTCTCCTTTTTGTTGATGACAAAAGGGGAAAAGATGTTATGATAAGTTGAATTATACGTGGTATGATGTACTTTTATTTTTTTTAAATATTATATATTTTTTTTAAATTTAAAAGTTTTATTAATATGTCATATTGATAGGGGGAGTTTAGTTTAAACTCCGTCATCAATTAGTTTTGGAGAGATTATTAAATATTAAATTTTTATGATGAAATCAATTGATGAGTTTGTGATCTAATGTGCATTTAAGTGACACGGGACTAACTTCGATCAAGGATAGGTAAATTGATTAAAATATGAAGAATCAATTGTTAAGCTAGAATGGATATGTTAGAAGATTGGTAGACGTATCCGCAGAAGGTTTCATGCCATGAGTTCAGGCATCGGGCCAGAAGGATTGGATATTATGTCATGAATATCGGATGTTGCGAGAGGTTAACATATCGATTAGACAATATACCGAAGGAAATGACAATGAGCCGAAGGGTCAGACGAAATGTCAGATGAATTAATGACATGTTAAACAAATATATGATTTATGCTTTGTAATAATTTATCTAGATCGAAGTAGTTTAGGTTATAATTGAGTTAGTTTTAAATGTAATTAGGATAACTCAATTAGGGGTCAATTAGACCTAAATTAAGACTAATTTGGACTCATTATGAGGCCCATTCAGTGATAAAAAAAATTGGGTCATGCGATGACACTATCAATCCAGGCGATGGAATCGCTAGAGGCTCGGTCTGTAAGACACTATCTCTGAGACTGTGGCAGGCAGTGGTACCGCCAAACTGGGCAATGGTACTGCCCAATATTAATGTCGCAAGCGGTGGTACCACCAATACCCCGAAATCTCAAGGATTTAAATTTTAACTCCAATTTTTGAAGTCATTTGGGGTCTATAAATACCCTATAAATTCTTGCTTAGGCATAGTAAGAAAATAGAATAAAACTCTATAATTCTAAAGTTGTAAACCATTATAAAGTATATAGTCCATTCTCATAAAGTTTAGAGACTATTTTAAGACAGAGTGAGAGAAACTTTGTAAAATGAGGTGTAAAGGTTCTCTCCTGAGTATATCAAAAAGGGAAACGAGTTGTAAGAGGGCAGTTGATCTTCGCCCATTAAAGGAAGATCATTAGTGGACGTCGGTAGCCTCAACGGAGGAGAAATCAGGAGTGAATGTAGGTTATGATGATCGAACCACTATAAATTTGGTGTGCATCTTCTTCTTGCACTTCATTACTATTACTTTTCTACCTTAACTACTTATTACATCTATTCTAAGTCTAGCATACTTCGATTTCATTTCCGATATGGTTTCATCGAATTAAACTTTTCAAAATCGTTGTAATTAGACTTAATGTGGTATTATGTTTATTAGATTTATTGACCTATTTTATAAAATTTGTGCACATATAAAAAATATTTTTTTTCGAAGTTTTAGAATTCAATTAAATATAATTATTTTAAATATATTTTATTTATTTATTTTGATTTTAAATTTTTTA
Source organism: Musa acuminata AAA Group (assembly GCF_036884655.1). Classification (NCBI taxonomy): domain Eukaryota; kingdom Viridiplantae; phylum Streptophyta; class Magnoliopsida; order Zingiberales; family Musaceae; genus Musa; species Musa acuminata. The sequence goes on along the minus strand of NC_088329.1, from coordinate 7,966,631 downwards.
TATGACCAAAAAATAAAATATTAGATTATGTTACCCTATTTAATTAGATAAGATATATTATAGACATGATTGAATTATGATTATGGTTGTCGGTTAATAGAAAGGAGGTCCAATTATGGTAGAATTTCTTTGGAGATGATCGAGGGATATACCATATGCTAAATCATTTACTCTTATCTAAATATATAGGATATACCATATGCTATATACATAATGTGTGGATCCGTAGATAATAGAAGATGAGGATATATGACATTATTGAGATATTATAAATTTTCTCTATCTTCTTTTAGTCACATAAATCAATCAATGAGAGAATATAGATATTTTTTCATCTCCCCTTTGTCCCTTATTCATCTCACATAGTAGTCCTATGGAGAATAAAAAAAAAAAAGAAGACGAGTCTAGTTTTTCTTATAGATTGACATCGCTACATGGATCCGACGACGGTGTATTAATAGATCAGATAAAAATTTTCTGAATAACATCAAAGGGTACATATTATAAATTTACATCCATTGTTATTAAATTTTATGTCTTGATATTAAAATTTTTTACATGGTAGAAGCATAAGAATAATTTTTTTTATGCTCACATAAAGCACACAAACATGTGATTAGAAAGCTTGGATAGTTAATTGTCCATTGGAGATGTATAAGATGGTGCTGTGAAATCTCATGCATGCATGTAGGTGGCTGGTCTGTGCGTCGAGATGTCAAGGTTGTCTAATTGGGATTTAGAGCCAATGATAGCTGGTGGAGAGAAATGATGAAAGCTGCTCACTGTGTCTGCTGGCAAACACTGAGAATGGCAAAGGATGAATCGTCACCCAGCCAGCTAAACAAAAATCATGCATGAACACATGAATTAGAGCGAATGCGTGACTGCAAATTAATTTGCATCCAGTTTTATTCAAAGGACAATTAGATTAGCCGATGATAGTCGGAAAAAAAAAGTTATATAAGTCGAAAATTCTTTTATAACTTTAACGTTCAACTATAATATTTAAAAAAAATCTAAAGAATTTTATCGATAAAAGAAAATAATCCATTCGCATCAACACAAACCAATAGATCTAAGTCCGAAATAAATGGATTCCTCCAAAACCCAAAAAAAATTGCTGCTCTTATCATTATTGGTCAATAGATTAGTAATATGATTTTCATTTCGAAATGCATGTGTTATTTTACAATCATCCATAGTAGATATCAGGTAATACGTATCTCTTAATATTCAAAATTCTTCAAGGAGGAGAAGATTGTCTATCGAGAGTATCGACCATCATCTTAGAGTTTGATTCGACAGAGTCCTTCTCTAATAGCCTTTGCTTCATAATACTTGTTGTCTCGTATGTTAAAATACCCGTAACATAAATTTAAAAAAAAAATATTAACAGTAAAATTAATACCACCATCACATTCAGTATCTCAAAAATCATCACAATTTAATTTGATCCAATCAATTACTAGTTTTTCCCATTTAATAGGATAAGAACAAGGTCTGATGCTTTCCTCATATTCAATTGACCTCGTTATAAAGTATAAAAATGAGATTGTTTTAAAAATAAAAATAAATATGATATTATTTTAAGCACTCCATCGAATCAACAAGACTCAGATTTGCCACTCATCATCGTCTACGACTGAGTTGGCCACATCATGTTTCACTCAGATAATTCAACCAAGGAAAGCCTCTGAGCAGATGTCATCACTGGTAGCAAAAGATTCCAGTCCGAAGACGTTTGTACTCCCCCGGAATCAGATCAGGCTTTGTGGCCAAACGCTCAGCAGCTTACGGGACTGACGACGGAGCAGTCGCTGCACTGCTGTTGCCTCTGTCGGGGCATTCATGGCTTCCGCTGAACGCTCGTCAGTCGCTCGGACACAGTCAACACGAGGCACAAGGAATGGTCTAATCCGCCGCACATACTTCTGTGGAGATACACCGACTTACCCACGACGGTCCCAAAGACGACACACGGGTTGGGTTATGGGTAGGGTTGGTCGAGTCGACTAAGGTCCACCGGACGGTTGGGACTGGTACAGCCCGGTCTGAAACATACTGTCCTGGATCCGGACAAATTCTGACCGCACAGTCCGACCCATGTGCCATCGATCAGACGATCCTGATTGTTCGGTTGATGCGCTGCGAAGGAAAGAGGGGCCAACGGAGAATCCAATCATTCATCGGCGTGCTGATGTTTCCTTTTCTTGGACCACACCACACCACACCTGAGGACGAGTATATTCTCTCACAATGAAAAGAAGAGCCGATAAAGGCAAAGGTGGAGACAGAGATGACGACATATGCTTTGTTTTCGTAAACCCAAAACATCTGTCGCTCCTTTTTGAACTTTACTTGCTTCCCCTTCATTCCCTCGTCCGATCGTTTCTTGCAAACCTCAAAAGCTTTACGGAACAAGTTATCCGTGGCAGCATCACTTTTCTCTTTATCGGAAGGCAATACCTGTGACATATATAGTAGAGTTTCCCGGCATTGTCCTCTTCATTTTGAAGTTTTATTGAGTGTGAGGGAATTTTGGGTGGGGTCAGGGAAGCCCCTCGTCTTGTTTCTTCTTCCTCTGGTCCCCGAACTGAAGCCACCAGCAGCAGCAGCTCTGAGATGTCATCAGAATCTGATCACGTGTTTCCGATTCCGTCTTCCCGCCCGACTCTTGAGGCTCCCTTCTTTCCCCCGAACAACGGAGACGCGAACCTCCACGAACTCAAAAGATTCGCTTCTGTTCCAAAGCTCTGCTTTCCAAGTCAGATGCCTCATTTCTTCTTCCGACCCAGCTCGAGAGTCGCTTGTTGAGAAGAGAGACGTGCTCGATGCATCAATCAGTACAAGTAGCATGTTAAAGATCTCGGTATGTGGGCTACCGTGTCTCATCTCTACCTGAATCCTTCTGAGCAATCAAAGCATAGTGCACGAGCTACGGAGGAGCCACACAGGCAGAGCAACCCGATCATCTATCGCCATCTCTTAGCCGTGGCCGTCGTCGTCGTCGTCTGTGTAGAGTCGTGGTGGTCCCTAACTTTTTGCTGTGCATGCATCATTGTCCAATCATAGTAGTCATCAGAAGACGTGTCCTTTACCTTCTTAATAAAAGGTCTACCCTGCCTTGTTCACAAATCTCTCTCTCTCTCTCTCTCTCTCTCTCTCTCTCTCTCTCTCTATATATATATATATATATATATATATATATATATATATATATATATATAATTGTTTGTAATTAGTCATTGAGGATACACAATAAAGTCAGAGCTAAAAAAGAATATTGTTTAACCTGACAAATACTCAATCAAGGTAATTATGTTAAATTCATTATGTATCATACAATAAATGAATATAATTTGTATATGTACTCTCGGTAAGTGAAAATACGGAGCACTCTATTCTATTTCATTCACGAAGAAAATCAAAAAAGAAAGTCAAACAAGCATCTCTTAAAATATTAAATATAAAAATAACACCAATTGTACTTACCAACTAGACTGACTGAGACTTTCATTAAGATACACTATTATTATATATTGGGTCTCTACATGTCACTCCCTATTTTCTTGGTTTTGGTCTTGTAAATATCCAGTGGATTTTTATTCCTTACTCACAGTTCTGGATTAAAGAGCAACCTCTCTCTCCTTGCAGAGTGTACACACACATACGAAAGCCTTCGTCTGCCATCTACATCATGAGGATGATGGAGCAAATGCAGCTTAAAATATCCAAATTAACATATAATAAACAATTAACACCCACATATCTCCTAGCGATTCTTTTATTTGGTGTTATGGGAATCATGAGCTCAATTATCAAACTCATCAAGAAAGCATACATACTTACACGCATATCTCCTTTTGCATAGATTTTTAGCTAGTTTCCAATTGGGAAGATTGGATTCAATCGCCTCAAAATCAATCCTGAAAGCTCCAAACCTAAAATAAGTTCAAACACAGTATGTGATGCTCAAAACATTTGAAAACAAAATTGTATTTTGATTTGGACACTTGCTGCGTGTGTTCACCAAATTACTACCAATGAATAATCATTCATGTAGCAAAATTGAGACCTACACTGTTTTAAGTCTAATCTTTATCATTCTATGTTGTCAGACCAAAAATATTTTTATATCATTAAAGCTATTAATTTTTCTTCTACTGCAAAGCATCTGGTTTCTAAGCCTTTGAAGCATGGAAAATCATGTTCGATAAAGTTGAATTTTGATACGTAAACTTTTATCGGCGAACTCGGTTGGTACAAATTTTATTAGATCATCATAAAGTTCTATTATCTTCATGACTTACCTTTGTAAAACAATAAAAACATTAAATTTTGATTTATGATGTCCCAAATTAATCTTGAGATGCTAGAATTGAGTCCCCATCCTTATAGACTCTCTTTTGTATATATGGATACACGAGTCGTACCTTTGGAGAAACAAAGCGTAATTTTGATGAGCATGATTACCAATCCTACGCAGTTGAGAAGACTTTGGCAGTCAAAAAGTGTTTGAAAGCAGCCATTAGTTTGACCGCCTGAATAAAGTCCTAAATGCATTCCTTCAATGAAGCAATATATATTCATGTGCTTTTAATCTCCTTTAAGATGCAAATTTGTATGCAGACAGTCGAAAGTAGTTTGCAATTAAATCCCCCAATGTCTTAAATTCCATTTAATTATACAAAAAAAAAACACATAGTGATCTTATGGTTTTCATATTGCGCTGAATCTTTAGTTTGTATAATAGCGGAATCAAAAGAAAATTCTTAAATTGATCGGGACTAACATATATCATATTAGATGCTAATTAGCTCATAAACTTAAAATTTTAAGTTATCAAGTGTTTTTCACATATATCATATTATATATCAATTAAATCTAAAAACTTAAATATTTAAGTTGTGCGCCAAATCTTATGTATGTGATCTAATTCTTTTAATCCTAAAACATTATTTTCTTAGTTTATCTTTCTTCATCTCACATGTATATGAATAATATATAATAATAACCATGTCACTGTTAAAAGTTTTGTTACTATTATTTTGTATAACATGAAGCATTCATACTTCATATGGGCTGTTGGATCACGACACTCAATATCTCATGTGTTGTTGTCGACATTTACGCGTACCACGCAATAGATTCCACCCTAAATCTCGCTTCTTATAGTTTTTGTATGAATAGAGAACATCACTGCAAATAAAAGAAATATAAGGCTTTTCACTGTCGTTAAAGGGGAGAGAGAGAGGGAGAAAGAAGAAGCCAAACTGTGCTGGTGCATTCGGTACAGCTACATGCTGATAACCCACTACAGCAGTACAGACATACAGATGATTGCCTGTTTGTGGTTGAAATGACTTGACAATATACCTCTTACGGACAAATTCCTATCGCTGTAGTTTTTAGACAACTTGTAAAAGAAGGCATACACGATGCATTCGATATGCACAAAAACCTTGATATGCTACAACATATCTACATTGATATGTACTGTTTAACATGTGTAGCATGACTACTTGTTATTTGCTATTTGAAGGCAGACGTGCATGTAGAAATATATCTCATTGGCACAAGTAACATACTCCATCACAGATACATTCACTAATTAACCCAAAGCATCATCTATCTGCAGTTTCTACATATAAACCCCATGGAGTTGCAACCCTTGGGAGATTAATCAATCTATTTGACAGGTATGCATGCAGATCATAGGAAAGTAAGTGAAAACACTGCGTTTGCTGAAAGAAAGAAAGATTCGAACAGCTTTCTCAACGGTTCTTCTATTTGAGAAATTTATACCTAGAGATGAAATTTTGGTTGATCCAGAAGAGATTGGAGTGGGTCGGGAAACGATCTATTCCAACTTAAGTTTGATCCGAGTCTCATATTTCATCTACTTTCACCTATATCCTTATTTTCCCAACTCTGTCCTAAATATATCTTCTTCTTCTTCTTCTTCTTCTTCTTCTTCTTCCTTCTCTGTGTCGAAGTCCTCCTCGATATGTTTTAGATGAACCTTGTTATCATCAAAGCCACTTGGATCCACAGCTGCTGCTTCATCACTGTCTCGAGTCTCCTTAGCTGAAGTCAATGAACTTGCAAATAGCTTCATTCTTCTGTGCAAAGAGCATGTGAGATATGGACATGAAGTGAAAGGTTTAAGAAGTAGCTGTGATCCTCTAATCCTTGGGGTTCGTTCGGCTGTATAGATCTTTTGCTATCCTTTCAGTATCATTCATAGTTATCTGTCTAGCTATCAAAATTGCATAAGTTTGACATTGCCTATCGAAGCAAGAAGTGTTTTTATTAGTTTCATGTGTTGGTAGGCAAAAGAAGAAGAGAAAACAATAATCATGAAGGTGGGCAAATCTGCATCTCAATCCAAAGGGTGCTACGCTGGACCACCCATAACCTTTTAACGTATTCGAGAAAAGCTATATTGATGTTACTCAATCTGGGATAGACAAACAAATGCATGTTTCGTGCAACACTAAGCTTTGAGACAGTTCTATTCAGAAAAATAATAATAACAATAATAATAATAATAAAGTGAAAAAGCAAAAAAAATGTGATGTTAATTTTCATCAACCAAAGCAAATTTCACACACCATTTCAGAATTAAAAGAACAAAAACTACTGACATACGTAAAGCAGTGAGAAATCTGAAGTGCATGCGAGGAATGAGCAAATCAGAGCAAGAAAGTAACAATGATGGTATATACATGCTAATTAACTTGAGCAGGCTTAAGAACAGCAATCCATTAAGCTAGGAAACATAAAACAAGCATGAAGCAAAAGAGATGCTACGATGCACGACTCTCCATTTACCAGGCATTATTATTATGCCCACATTGTTTCTTGTATCTTGGCATGATATAATTGTACACCAATACCAAATTTAACCGTAGAGCCAGTTCGATCGATCATCATCACTAAGACCATGTTGTTACCTTCCCTTGTGGGATTGGACGCCGTCTTGTTCGATCTCCGACAACGGCTCCTCCTCCTCCTCCAAGCAGTTGATGCCGTATGCGGCGTGCCCTCGCCCGAAGGACTTGATGTGGTCCTTGAGCGACCTCTTGTGCTTGAAGTCGGAGCCGCAGATGCAGTACCACAGCTTGCCGCAGTTCTTCTCATGGGTCCTCCAGTCGCCCCGAACGGCGAAGGCCTTGCCGCACTTCCGGCACATGAAGGGCTTGATTCCGTGCTTCCGTTTGTAGTGAGTTTGGAGGGTCCTGAAGTCCTTCAATGGCTTCGATCTGGGATGGTCGATGTTGTTGGGACAACCGGGGGAACAGCAGTAGCATGGAAGCCTCAGCATCGCCGTCGGCTGGATGCCTCTTAGAGACTCTGGCCCCTTCCTATACTGTGATCCATGACCCCACATATGCATCTGTGGTTACACGTAGAGTGTCACCAGATGAAAGGAGTTAAGAAGCTGGTGCCATTCTTATCATGAATCATGGTTTTCTAATGATAGCTACTTCAGGAGAGAACTTCTACGGAGATCTAACAGTTAACTAAGAGAAAACATATGAAAGCCTGGGAAAGATGTGCTTCGATATGGATACCAGCTTAGGTAGCAGATCTTGTTTCTTCTTGACACGTACAAGCGTTTAGAGTGTTGAGGTTATTATTAGCAGATGGAGAAAGAAAGGAGAGAGTGAGAGAGAGAGAGAGAGAGAGAGAGAGAGAGAGAAAGAGAGTAAGCGAATGGGCAATTCTTTTTGTTTGATACTCTTGAATATGTTCTCTCTTGTATGAAGATAGAATTATTCTTCCTGACACAAGAGGGGCCTCTGGAAGAATTGTGGTGGTAAAAGACTGCACTCATCTTTTGGTTGCTGCTGCGCTTGTACTGTTGGCAACTTTGCCTGCCGGTCAAAGAACTCGAGGGATGAGATCTAACAAATAAAATAAAAGATCCACTGCATGAGGTATCACATTCTCACACTGAGAGAGAGAGAGAGAGAGAGAGAGAGATCATCTTTCAACTTTGGGAGATGCAGCCCATACATATCTAAGTAAAATCGAAGTTGTGTTCGAAGAGTTCCTGATTCAGTGACTGGTGGTGCAGAATATTTTTATCTTTCTTTACAAAGGTACCCTGAATTCTGAAAGGACTGGAAATCTTTTCAGTGTTATTTCAACTTCCAACGCACCATCTATCAACAAACTCCAAAAGCACAAAAAGCATGATCGTAACTTAGACTATGTCAAGTTCAATCACATTAAAAGGAGAGGTGCTACACAATATCCATCTCAGTCCTACTTAGGCCAGACTCGGGATAAGTGATGCACATCGCTTCAACATGAGGAGGAAATGCAGAAACCGATCGGTATCTGAAACAAGAACATGGTAATGAGCTGGAGCAAAAGGTTACCTGCATGTTGTTGTATCTGTTGAAGGTCTTGCAGCAAACGGGGCAAGAGAACTGGGTCGGACCAAGGAGGATCTGAGAAGGGGTGGGAATCCAATACTGTCCCTTGTTAATCCTTCCTATGGGATTGGACGGGTACCCTAAGGGAACCACATCGTCGTCGTCATCGTCGTCGTCGTCATCGCTGCCTTCTCCTTCCTTGCGTCCAATATTATCCTCTGAAGTCGAAGATATTCTCGATATCAAATCAACTGCACATGGGCTGGGAGGACCGATGTGGAGAGCAACGGTCACAGCATCAGCGTCGACTTCTCCATCCGTCACCATGGCCTTGTCCTTCCCTCCTTCACCAAAGGCAGTGCAAGAGTTGTTATCCTCCCTCCCTTGGTGCCTCGAGGGGCTGAGCCTGAGGAGAGGGAGCGCCTCTCTCAGAGGGGGAGAGGGAGTCTGGGGAGGCAGGTACGTGTTGGTGTGTCCATGGTACATGTCGGAGGTGATGGCAACCGGTGGCGGCGATGGGTTGCCGGAGAAAAGATAGTGGGTCTGGAAAACCTTAAAGAAATTAGTGAAGGGATCTGCCATGGTTAGAGGTTGGGTCGGCAGAGAGTAGAGGGGGAACTCGAGAGATAGCGAGAAAGAGGAAGTAGTAAGCCACCGAGATCTATAGATGATCACAAAATTGGAAAGGAAACTAAGAGATACATTAAATAAAGAACAACGAATGAGCACCAAAGAGGCCAAAATCCTGAGGGATGGAGAGGAAGAACCTGGCCAACAGCAGTAGTAACTATATAGTGACAGTGAGGTGAAGAAGAAATCAGAGGATAAGAGCCTTGATATACATGATTTAAGTCTTTACTGGAGCATGTTAAGTCATTGAGCTTTCTCTCTCAAGCACACCAACTAAACGGATTCGTTTCACACGTTCAAACCACTCCATGAAGCCTCGTTCGTAACCCACCCTATGATTGCGTGGGTACAATCTCGATCATTCTTTACTTTGGCAGTGATCAACAATTCCTTATTCTTGTGAACCTGTAGATCACGATCGCGATGGAGTTTTCATTTCTTTGTATTAATTACCACACTATTAGCGGCCTAATTACTGTGACGAACAAATAAGAAGAAAAATGAGTCAGACAAAGGACATAGTGTGAGGATTGGCTCGAAGCTGTCTCCATCCACTAAGCCTAATCAATACCAGGTAGAGAGAGAGAGAGAGAGAGAGAGAGAGAGAGAGAGAGAGAGAGAGAGAGAGAAGGGAATGGTTTAGTTCTTGTTCTGTAAATACTGCTGTTGTAAATGAGAGCTTTGGACTTGCTTTGTAAGATTCCTCCTCTTGTATGTTTCCAGTGTTACACTCGGGTACTTCAAACATCACCCCACGCATGCATGTTTGCTGCAATCTGGCATTTCCACTGGCGGTGGAGCCACCGTCGGCTTGGCCTCGGCCGAACCTACCAATGCCTTAATTGAACCCTCATCCCGTGAAAAGCCTGCAAATGCGAGTATTAAAACCCTGAATCACCGTATATTTTGTTTCATGCACCACAATTGAGTAGAAACATACTCTCATGGTCATAGAATTACACATTTAATTCGCGGGTTGGCCAGCATCAATGATTAGATCCATGTAGGCTAGAAATACAAACAATATATATATATGTATATATATATACATAAATGTATACATATATAAATATAGCTGCATGTTTTTTTTTTATATTATTAGGAGAGATTAGTGAATGAGACTTGAACATTCTATCATTCCAAGAAATGACGCTTCATTTATGTCATGATTATGAGATTGATTGCTACACTTTTCCTCCCAAGTCCAACTTTCCGCATGGTTGAATAGGTTGGGGATTGATCACTTTGTCACGTCTGATTTTAATATCATCAATTATGAGTTTTATTCTTTGATTAATTTGGTTTATATATGACAAATAGTCATCACCACATTCCTCCACATCTCAGCACCAAAAATTTCCAATCTCTGTAAGCAGCAAAAGTAAGAAGTAATAATAATGTTAAGAAAAGAAAAGTTGTTGTTCGTTCTCATCTGTCACCACTCTGCCATGATTCTTCAGCAGCTTATGTGTTTGCAGAGTCCTCATCGGCTGCCCCACTCCCTGCTATCTGGCAAAGTCCTACCCTGTTCATGGTCAATGACCCATCATGGAGAAAACGCGTAGGATCGCCTTCTCGTTGAGCCTCCATGTATGTCCTTGTCCCTAACATCCACTCAATTGATCCACAAAGAACAACTGGAAGTTAAAACCTGCAATCCTGGTATTCCTTTGCGGAGTTGAAGGCTTCTCTCTCCTTCGTTGGAAGTTCAACAGTAATATTCTTCTCATGTACTGTAGATGCTGGAGAGGAAGCATTAATCGAGAACACGGATGGCCAACCGGCACACAAGATTCAAGGTATAACTGAGCAGGCAAACAGCGAGGACATTTATAAAGGATTGGGTTGCATAGTGTTGTGGTTGGATTAACAGGCAAACGGAGTTTGGTGGTTCATTTAATGCAAGTGATTGATAGAGGATGATGCACGGAGTACGCAATAAGTTGGGGGAGAGATAGAGAGAGGAAGATGCTGTTGCTGTGGGCACGGGGAACAGTGATATCACTGACAGGAGCTGGAATTAATACAAGAGGGAGCACCTCTCTGTAAATGACACCTAACGTCCTAATTCCCGTGTTGTGAGGGGGGCCATGAAAGTGATCTTGTATACTCGCCAGCTACGAAGCTTCAGCCGTGGAACCAAGTTTATTACCACCCACAACAGACGAGCAAAGAAGGAAACAGAGACAAGTCTTCTATCGGTAATTACTTTTAAGAGGAAGGTGAGAGAAGACATCGATCCACCGCTGACTGATGTGCCCATGTGTTTTGAGAGTTGTGGACCGATAGAGTGTTTGACCACAAGTTCTCCCTCTCCCTTCTTCTAATCCTTCCATCTGTAACGCAAGTCATTGTCCACTAAGCCACCCAGAATTGCAGGTCAAACCAAGCAACTACGATTGATGAGGCGCCTTACTGAACCATTACTCACATCGCATTGTGGTAATTCCAAAGCACCAGCCAGCATCAGTACCTCCAGGTTTGACTATATTCTTGACGAGTTCACTCAACACCTCGTTTCATCAATAAGAAAGTAAAGTGTTTAAATCAGAGAAGGAAAAAGAAATCTCGAAAGTAAATTTCAACTTTATCGTTTCATGCATTGAAGAACACCGAGAAATCGTTCTCGAATTTGACTTTATGCACGCCCTTGTCCACTTCGGCCAAGGAAGTCCGACGTGAAGAATGATTTGCATCTGCAGGATCCTCATGCGTGCAGTTCATTCTTGGTATCCATCCTTTTCGGGTGCGAAAACTCGTGAGAGCTTCCTCTCCCCCTTTTTTTTCTGCAAAGCAACAAGGTCGTGTTCACTGCAATCTCTACACGACGAGTTTTGTCGTGAAAGCCACGAGCAAGAAGAAGGCGGCCTCTTTCTTCTTCTGCTCTTCAGTCTTGTCCTTTTTTTTTTTTTGTTTCCTTTAAGTGATGTCTTTTTCTGCTTGTGGATCATTGCACTTATTGTGGAGATCTTCTGGCTTATTTGATGCCTGCCTAGATCACATCTTTGTTGTGAAAAGCATCACTTGGATTTCAACAAGAGCAATGAATATTCAATGCAATCCAACTCTTAGAAGGTCGGCCCGAACAAGAATGCAACTGTAGTGCAGAGAGGTCGCAGTCTCCATGTAGAATTGTCGATAGGACGACTTTAATGGCACCCGAGTATCCCTCCTGAGTTGACTTTACTCTCTCGTGTCCTTGTGATGGCCTTGCAGGGGACAAGGGTTCCATAATGACTCCCATCCACCCTCTGCATGAGTTTATATACCTTTGTCCAGTAAGCTAGGATATATGCACTTTGGATAAAATCAAGAGAGAGAGAGAGAGTAAGAAAGATCTTTATCACTTTTGAGCAGAATTTTTGCTGAGGAATTTGCTGGAAGTTGATTTGCTTCAGGTTTTATGACTATTTGTTAGGAATTTTCTTGTATCATAATATATATATATATATATATATATATATATATATATATATATATATATATATATATATATATATTGCAGAATTGTTGGAATATTCTTGTTTTAGTCCAAGTATACATAGAATGTTCATCTGGACATTCTCTGATTTCCCAGGAGATGAAGAAACCATTAGTGGAATGTGGTCATCTCAATTGTTACTTCAAAACATAGTAGTTTGCTACATGTGGTCCATATATAATTCTGAAGCTGTTGTTTGTTCAGATAGGCATCTTTTCAAGTTGCCTAACATAGTTGTTCGTCCATTATCTATCGACTTGTTCTTTTCTCTCCGACTAGTCACCCGTCAGCTTATGAGCCATGAAAAGCATCTAAAAACTCTAATCACCAGCAGAATTTAATTTACATATATTCACGGTATGCAGATTTACCAGTGACTCACTTTTACCACCACAAAAAATAGAAAACATTCTCTGCCCGTCTTTCTTTCTTTCTTCTTCTTCTTCTCATCGGGAGAAGCAGAAATTGGACAGTTTGTTCTCCAGACATGAACAAGAACATTGACGTTTCTCTTTTTGATACGCTCGAGGCTGTCCTAATTTATAGTACACCACATATAAGAAAAAGAAAAAAGACTGTGCTTGCAGTACAAACTGAAAGGGAATAAACACTACACAGTAAGGGAGCCTTCATTGCCAAACCCTAGCGCGTTGCTGCTGCTGCCAACTCGCTGTCTGCTTACAGCCATTTATTCCTTTGGAGTCCCATGACAGCTCACGAATGATTCATATACTTCATCACCTTGCTGTGGACAGGCAAAGAACAAGCCATCGGCTCGGCGTCACCCATGGAACTCGGTATACATCCACACTCATCTGATGCTGTATGCTCTGCAGATTTCTGAAAAGGACCATCTTGTGATGGAACTACTCAGAGCTTGAAGTCGAGCCTGGTGGATATATGTGTATATAGATTGCATTTACTCTTGCAGATAAAGTTCAGGTCACACGGTTTCACATAAATCTGAACGAAAAGCAACAAAAGTATCTCTCACCTCTTCATCTAATAATGTTTAGATAAGGACAAGTTGCGGACCATAAATCTAGATTCCTTTTGCAGCTGGCTTGTGTCTTGCTGACTTCGCCGTTGTTTGTTTTCGGTCATCTTGCTTTGATGCAGGCCATGGTCGACAAGCAAGGAAGCCAACGCCCGCGCATGGACAGTAACTTTTAGCAGCTATTACTCTCCATGGGCAGCGCACAACTGATGCCGAGATCTGCCTTTCATGCCTATGACAGAACAAATAATTTAAAAGTCCCTCTCTCTCTCTCTCTCTCTCTCTGTGAAGCTAGTGAGACAAACTGTTCCAAGAAACAAGGCGTCTTTGTTGGTAAATTGATGATCTTTGGTCTGACGAAGACGACTGGAATCCAAGGTTGTTTCATAGGTCAGGCTTACTGATGGATGTCAAAGGGACACGTTTATTTAGGGCTTGTATATGCCTATAATTCAACCCAACCCAGCAGCATCACCACCCGACGTGGAAGAACTCGAACATCGTGAATTGTGTGTAAAGCATCGATCTTGTATGATGATTCATCAGATATTTGTATTTCCTCCTCATCTTTTACGTGTAAAGCATCACCATACTTGTGTTTCCTCGTCATCTTTTACGTGTCTCATTAATGGTAAAACTTTTCATTAGTTCCCAAATGCTCAAGATAGAGAGAGAGATCTATTTTCTCATTATCTATTTATCATCATGCAATAAGTCTTGTCCTTATATTCAAAGTCATAAACTAATAAATAGATCACTCATTTCAACATTAGAGGTACGAAAGTCTTACCTAATCTTTTTGAAGGTCAATCAATAAAATTCTAATATTTACTTTTTTCTGTGATATTATTGTCAAACACCAAATTAGCAACACTTTGGGTATAAAAGAGGGCAGCTGACCGATCAAAAATCCAAGGATGGCATAAAAGCTTTCTCTCGCAAGCTGACAAGCTATTCCTTATCAACTTAATTATTAATTCTCTTTTCACTCATATAATTCTTAGTTTATAGGTTTTCGACAATCTCTTGGCTCATTTTTCTAAGTTTTCTAGAGACATTTTTTTGCGATGACAATCAACAGCGCCACAAAATAAACTTAATTAGTTTGGAGAACATCACTCTCCCCAAAGATTAGGGCGGTTTTGGTGTATGCATTTTGGTTTATGTCAAAAAGGACTACATGTGCTAAATAAATCATTCACATTCTCAATCAAGCCAATCAACTTTGGGTCAAACCTTTTATTTCTGAATACAACCACCTTCACCCATGGGATTTCATAAACTCATTAGTGATGGTCAAGCACTAAGATATGGGATGAACCATAGCTAGACAACATATCTTTTGACAGATGGCCCACCTTTATAAGGATAAATGACATGGATAGCTATTCTTTTATATTTCAATGCTCTCGAGTTAATGTTCCAATTGCTCCTCAAGCCTAACTCTTCACATCCCTCATCATCCTAATGATGATTCTTAGATTTGGACACTTAGCCCTTTAGGCAACACCACCATCAGCAATGTAAGACCCAACTCTTATTATCATTCATACTCTATATATACTCATACTCTGTATGCCCTCTTACTATCATTCATCTATGCATGATTAAAGTAGAATGTCACATTTAGAATATCATATTTTAATTTTTTATTATTTCTATAATAAAAATATAATAAAAAGTAGATAATTTTAAAATTAAAATATGCTAATTTATTAAACAAAATAGAGTTTTTCTTATACTTAGTATTTTTGATACTTGTATATAATTATAGATTCTATCCAAAGAAAAATATAAACATAATATGTCTAAAATTTATATACATAAAATACCCACAAGTGATCATCTATATCTACGTTGACTTGGGTTTGCATATGCTTATTTTCCTACCTAATCACTTGAGTGAGGTTTTAGAATCTTTACCTATAAAATAAGGTCTATGGTAAATAATCACTTAGTAAGTATAAGTCTTTATATCTTTATTCAGGTGAGTATCCATTATGTCATATATACAATATAAATCATTAACATAAGATATTTAATGACTATGATTTCTTTAGCAAGTATAATCTTAGACATAATATATGCAAAATAAGAACATAAAATTCTACATCAAAATAATTTAAAAGGCTTAGATATATAGGAAATATAGTAAATTCATGAACTTCTATCTCTATGTCATAACATATACATACACTTCCATACTACACGTCATCTTAATATATACATGCACTCCCACACCATACGTCATTATATATATATATATTTATATATTTATATATATATATATATATATATATATATATATATATATATATATATATACATATTTTCACACCGTACATCATAATATATACGTGTACTCCAACATCGCATATCATCATATATACATACACTCCCACACTGCATGTCATAGCATATACTTACGTTGTTATAAAAAATAATATCCTTCTTTGGCATATCATGGTTGTGATGTATTTGTTGGGCTTGAAAAAATCTTTGCTCGGCTTCCTTTGCCTCCATGCCTTTTTTCGCTATTAGGGAACAGAGAAATATCTGGGACATTCATTGTCATCTTCATATCTCAATAAATTTCTACTTTGAGTTCTTGTAGAAATTGATCAACTAGGCATTAGTGCTAACCATGTGAGATGCAAATCAAGATAATTCCTTAAACTTTCAGATGTAATCCATCGCCGATTAGCCTTCTTGTTTGATGTTAACAAATTCTATCATTTTGGCTAATCAGTGAGCTACACTGAAATACTTTTGGTAAAAGATCTCCTTGAATCTTTTGTAGGTTATTTATTCAATATCTTTAATCCCCTTCTTGTATCCCACTAGTGGCGAACATCTTTTCGTAATATATAAGTGGCACAAATAACTTTGTCTTCATCTGAAATCCTTGAATATGCCAATATTCTCATAATATTTCTTATCTACTCCTTAGTCATTAGTGGATTTGTATCACATTCAAAAATTGGTAGATCATTCTTTTTAAACCTCTCTGATTCTATAACATCATGTCCTCGAGTTACTACCGGCATTGCCTCTTATCCTCGGGCCAATAATTGCTCCAATTGTCTATATTCTCTTTCCACCAACTCTATTAACCTATTAATCATCACATCAGTTTGATTTCCTTACGTGGATGCCTCTCTACCATCGGGAGTCTCCTCTTGAATATTACTAGAGCTACTAGCCAACCCTTGGGTTCTCATGATATTTTTCTGATTAATCCCAAGTTGTTCACACCCTATCTACTAATTATAAGAGCATCAAATAATAATAAAAAAAATCAATGTAACTCAATTATTAAAACTTACAAGATAGTTGAGTAGTGCGTCTCATGCTTTTTTAGATACAAATACTCTATAAGACTCATTACTTAAGTTATGATATCATAACTTGTAATACCCTATTCCTAATTTCACCTATCCCCTACATGCATGACTAAAATAGGATGTTACATTTTAAATTTTCATTACTGTTATCAATGAAAAGTAGACAATCTTAAAATTAAAATATGTTAATTAACTAAATAAAATAATAGGATTTCTCTTCTACATAGTGTTTTGTTTTTGACACACGTAGATAATTTCAACTTCTATCCAAAAGAAAAATATAAATATGACATGTCTAAAATTTATATACATAAAACACTCATAAGTCATCATCCATATTTATGTTGGTATAAAAGTGCATGTATGTATTATTCTTGGAAAACGTGGAAAGGCATTACGTGTGCAGCAAAAAACAGAATACAAAAAATAATTTTCCAAAAACTGATATAGGAACATCGTGTGATGATTAGAAGTGAAAAACTCAACAAACCAACAAATCACATAAGATTCATGAGATGTTCTCACCTATGGGGAGATTGTATATCCCTGAAAAGGCAGATCCAAGTATATGGATGAAAGAGATCAGATGTCCTCCTCTCTAACGGTGATCCTTATGCAGATGATGCAATGATGCACCTCCTTTTGCAGTGTAAATCCTCACAGCTTTCGCACACCACCTCGCAGTAGCAAACAAAGAAGGGGCCAGCCTAGTCTTTGCTGTTCTCACGCACCACCAAGGGGCTGTCGGTTGAGGAGGAGAGGGAGAGAGGAGAATAGGAGGAGATGGTAAAAAAAAAATCTAGCCCATGACCTTTTGGCCCCTCTCATATTTATAGAGGTCTTTGTCAACTTAACCTTAATGAATCTTGCCCTGAGTATTGGATCTCCATCCAATCACTCTAGTATATTGGATACTAGATCTTCATCTAATTATCCCTGGCTTAATGGAAATTAGATCTCTATCCAATTATCCACTTTAAGCTCTTATTGGGTCTCACCCAATAGATCTAATAAAAAAAAGTTATTAGATATAACATATTCAATCCTCTATTCGTCGTGTTATCCACCATATGTGTGTGACCCTCTAGGCCTAATACCGAGCTGGTCGTGAGTTGCACCTATCAGAACTCCTTCTGATTCAGTAAATTTTTATCTCATGATAATTCACTCAACTCATCGACTATAAACGTACTAAGTCACTACGCCATAGTCTCCAAACAATACAGATGGATCTAATCCATTAGACTTATCTACCCTCAATTACCATGTATCTATAGTCTCCCATCATTCTAATATCCCTGAGATCATATACTAGACATAGTGTTGTTAAGCTTATACGGAATCTATTTCAAGTCTTGCTCTAATCAGATTTTTTTTGGAAAACTCATTCTCTCTCAATCTGACTAGGAATTTACTTGAACGAGAACATATGAGACATTTCTCTTATGATACTAAGAGTGGATGATCATTTATTGACACCCAATTACCCTTGTAAGGTTAGCTACCACTCCCGATGACCGGTTGTGTAAATCAGGTATCAAATAGTAGAGTACTTATATAGAGCATCCTTGGTGTCTTAAGTCTAAGGATCATGTACACAATTAGAATCACAAAACTGTTGTTTGACAATGAGGTATCATTGACCATCTAGCATTCTGTGAGCGGATCATTCAGTGAACTCATTCTCCAATGAGCACCTGCACTAAATCTCTAGTATCCCCACACAAGCAACTATAAGATCAACTATCTCTATTATCTTGATATCTCTCGAGTAACCTATGATAGAGAATATTTAGAATATGTATTTACAAGCAAAGTGGTCTCATTATCATGATCTAATTCCTATTGCACAGATCCATATATATCATAATGTATCAATCATGTAATATGAAGTAAGAAAATATCATAATAATAATAATAACAAAAAAGACTATACAAGGTGTTATACATACTATCACTCATGTGATTGGTTTATAGGGCACATGTAACCAGTAATTATGATTTGTGGTATAGGAATGCACGTATATGCTATAAAGTGTAGTATGGAAGTGCACAAATATATTATAATATGCAAATGCACGTATATGCTATAGTATGTGGTATAAGAGTATATGTATATATGATGACATACGGTGTAAAAATACATATATGTATTATAACATGTAGTATGAGAGTGTACGTATATATATATTATAACGTACGGTATGGGAGTTCATGTATATATTACAATTATATACGGTATGAGAATGTATGTATATGATATGATATGAGGTATAGAAACTCATAAATATACTATTTTTTTCTAATTTATATATAATATTTTTAAATTATTTTGACAAAAATTTTATTTTCTTATTATGCATATATTATATATAGGGTTATGGCGGCTAAAGAAGTTAGGGTTACGATTGCTAAAATTTTATAATTTTATTATACATATATTATGTATAGGATTATGTCCGCTAAAGAAGTTATGATCGTTAAATGTCTTATGTCAATCATTTTAAAATATATATAACATCATGCATCAGCTAACTCCTCACATTGAACAAATATGTAATTTTAGAAGATAGGGCATTTGTAGCTCGCTCAGCTAAGTGCCCTCCTTGTTTCCAACAATGATTTACTTTAATAAAGCCCATGGGTGATCTTTTCCCGCTAAATATAATAAGATTTATCTAGTTCAATTTTTATATATGAAACAATATATATATATATATATATATATATATATATATATATATATATATATATATATATGAATATTTGCAATTGACATTGTAATAATACAGGCCATAAAATGTGAGTTATATCTTCATCTCAGCTCTCAAAACCAATGTACGTCAGCCCAGACTTATCCGGCCCATCCGTTAACCGCTAATATAGTGGTTAAGATCCGGCCCGGATCATAAACCGGCTTAGTAGGCCCCACTGTTAAGAGGAAAACTCACTACTCGCTCAGCTAAGCTGTTTGCTGCGTTGTATCCGACGAGACAGGACCGCACGTGAGAGAAACAGAGACAGGGTGGCAAACGCCACGAGATGAGATCTAGGCCGTCCGATCCCTACTCCACAGCTGTCCGTCAACCTACGGATGTTGTATTCTAATCGCCAGCTCATCACCGGCCCGAATACGATCCGCCAGCACTTTCCATGTGCATGTATGTGGTCGTCATGTGAACTCTCCGCCTCCGTTACTCAACTATAATCTAAGCCTATTCCCACCGGCTTCACCATCTAAAAAATACATACGTACAATAGATATGGTATTTCCATGATATGTGCCTTTCGATTCGCATGTACCATATTTCGGTCATGTTTCATTTGTCGTACACGAATGCTTTTCTCTTTTCGACTAAATAATATCTTATTTATTTTAGGAAATTACAACAAAATCTCCATATTTCAGTCAAGTGCTCTAAGATAAACAAAATCTCCATACGTAAATATGTTCTAGTCGCCGTACCATAAACCTCCGGAACATGTTCTGCAGGAATAAAATACCGCGACTCTCGACCTTCAAATAGCACAAAACGACGCTCCCCACGTTGGCATTCATCCCAACAAGAGTCCGCATAAAATTCTTTAGGTTGGATCAGATCTGACAGTAAAGACCATCGATCAGCAGATACGAACGGTGTATGATGCATTCCGCCTACGAACAATTCATGGTGACGTCCATAAGAGAACCTTCCTAATCACATTAGGTCAAGTCAACCATTGGCTGCTCGACCCGCATAAATACGGCCCCTCTCGCTCCTCTCGCACCCATCACTGCCTCCTTTCTCTCCCTCTTCCAAGCTGAGGCGTGGAGTGCTCCAATCGCGGAGAGAGATCGATCACGCATCCCTAGATCGGTACATCCGTAATCTCGCATCAAATAATTTCGGCCTTCTCGGATGGCGTTGCATTTGCTTTTTGTTTTTCTCCCGGTCTTACTTCTCTGAAGATGTGTGTTCTCTCCGTTCTTTCCGGCCGATGAACGTGGTTTCTGATCTCTTATTTAAGAATCGGTGGGAGCAGCAGCAACATTTACCTTGTTGGTTTTCGTGTTTTTGATTTATTCGTGCACGGTTTGACGTCCTGGTTGCAGATCTGAAGAAGGTAGGCTTGATCCATCAAACTTTCAGTTCTCAGATCTGGTATTTAGGATAGTCCTAGCACCTTGATCGATTGTCCGATTGGCGAAAGGCCCCACCTTTTGCCAGCTTTGCCTTTACCAAACGAAGTTAGTCCGTAAATTTGATCTCTAGTTAGCTTTTTTGTATCCGGTTTTCTCGTCGAGCCTCATGGATTATTTCGATGATTCTGGAATTTTTCATCTTGCCTGTGATAGCTTAATAGCTTCACATTGTATTATGTGTAACCAGTGTTTCTCTAGCATATACGAACTCTTTCTTGAGAGAAATGGATTAATGACATGCAGTTAAGGATTTGTTCTTTCCCTGTAGATCTCGGATAGATTAAGTCTTGCCACCTGGTAAGGTTGCTACTTTGCAACTGTTTGACCGTGGCACGAAGCATGTAAACAATCTCTCGTTTTTCTGTGCTAAGCCCGCGTTGATCCTCTCCAGATCCCATGTTTGAGGGAGCGTCATGCACGGGGCAGCACTTTTGTGTATTTTATGCACATCAATATAATATGTTATGTTGTTCAACTGCCCTCTACAGGGTCGACTTCGAAGTTGTTACATCACTTAATAGCTAAATTTTCTGGGTTCTTGATTTTTGTACCTCTTTATTCAGATAATAAACAACAAAAAACATATTTTATTGTCGTAGATAATTTTCTGTAATTATCCTCGAGAAAAAGTATGCCCTCAATAAGAAATCCACAGACTCATGTCGTCATTGGAGCTATCCCATGGGAGAAAAACAAATAAATAAATATAAAGACGTAATCCTAATTGAATAACTCGCTTTTCCATCTCCCTATATGCAGTTAATTTGGTGAACCGATTGCAAAAATGGCTGCCGTAGCTAATGTTTTTATTTGACCAGTTTATTCTTCTAATTAGTTGATTGGATAACAACGATAGGGTGGCAGTCACTTTTTAAAGTTTTCACCTTTCAAATAGATAGTTGATTTGGAATGTTGAAATTTTCATTTTATATTCTTTTTGAGATGTTAGTTCTGGCAAGCATTACCAATTCTTGGTTGTTCTTTCTGTCTATATCAGGTGGATAATCTAATATTCTAAAGAGTTATTGTTCACAAGTTACAAATTTAGTGTTTCTGTGGCATAAAATGTAGTGTTCTGCTGAGCTCATAGATTGCTTCATGTCTTCCTTTTAGGAAGCCATGGAGGATCAGGTTAAGCACCCGACAGTGGTCCAGAAGTTTGCTGGCCAGTTCCATCTTAGAACTAGCTTTTCTCAGGATCTACATGCTCGGAATCGCAGCTTCTATGGCCCGTCTTTGTATGGGAATTCCTTCACAACAGGAAACTATATCAATGGGGGTTTTCAGAAATCAACTATGCAGGCTTGCAATGTTAGCTGTGGTATCCCCACTATGTCATCTGTGTTGCCTGTTTTTGCCAATGCTCCTGCTGAAAAAGGTTTTACAAGCTTTGCTATAGATTTCCTTATGGGTGGAGTTTCTGCTGCAGTCTCTAAGACTGCAGCTGCTCCAATTGAACGTGTGAAACTACTGATACAGAATCAGGATGAGATGATCAAAACTGGTCGTCTTTCTGAACCTTACAAAGGGATTAGTGATTGCTTTGGCCGAACAATCAGAGATGAGGGTGTTGCATCACTTTGGAGAGGGAACACAGCTAATGTCATTCGTTATTTTCCCACTCAGGTAAGTTCTATCCTTTGGTGCTATCTATAACGCACTCTAAATTCAGTAGACTGTTTTAAAAATGTCTCTTATAAACTATTAACGTCACATAGAGTGATTCACATTATCTAGATTCTCCTGGTTTAAGTCCATTCTTGTACCAAATTCCAGAAATTAGAACTTGTTTAAGTGGCAGATCTTAGGCAAATACTATGTTTGTTAGATTTATCATGTAGATTGTATACCGAATAGGTAATTCATAGCTGCTCTTCATGGTTAAGCTCTTCTTGAACCCACATGTCACATGTTCTTTTTTAGTGGTTGATTGACTTATCAATGTACTAGTGTAGATTGAGATTATTAGATTTGATGGATATCAGAAAGTGTATTTTGTTATTACAAACATATGATGAATTGCCATGTTGTCATAATTTGGCACAAGCAAATGTTTGATGAGGATGGAACATCAGTGAATTGAATTAGCTTTTCTTTGGCTGCTGATATATTCTCAGTTTGTCTCCTTGCCTCTTCCTTTATTGTGAGTATTATTAATTTTTTGAATATTTCATGAATTCTTTCTTTCCTATAGAAGGTGAGCTTTGGCTTATGATAAGATTACTCTTCTGTGACCTGGGTAATCCCTTTAAGTGGGTTAGGCTACATATATTTAGCCGAGAGACATGCACTGGACCATTTTTGAACCTTTTCTTTTCTCTTCCTGCATCGAGAACAATTATCTGATGCCAATCTTATTATAAAATTTGGATGTGGAAGTGTGTCTAGATAATCTGACTCGATGTAATATAGATTTTCCATGTCTTCTCTTTCTTTTTTTAATTATACTGTTCACAAGAATCTTATTAGCTTAGTTGTGTATGCTCCAGTCCTCTTCACTTTGAACTGAACACCTATATATTGCAGAGAGTAATTTGTTGTACAAAAATGGAAAACTATGGATTGTCATAAGTTTATTACTTTTGAATATAATAATTGATTTTGTACAACCTGGGCTTTTTGTTGTGTCAATCATACTTGCAAAAATCTGACTTGATGTAATATTGATTTTCCACGGGTTCTCTTTCTTTTTTAATGATACTGTTCAAAAGAATCTTATTAATTTAGTTGTTTTTGAATTTTGCTCCATTCCTCCTCACTTTGAACTAAACATCTATATATTGAACAGAGGATTTAGTTATACATAAAAATGGGCAACTTTGGAGGATCATTTATTACTTTTGAATATAATAATTGATTTTATACAATATGGGCTTTTTATTGCATCAATCATACGTACAAAAAATCTGACTCGATGTAATATAGATTTTTCATGTCTTCTCTTTCTTTTTGAGTGATACTGTTCAAAAGAATCTTATTAGTATTTAGTTGTTTTTGCTCCATTCCCCTTCACTTTGAACTAAACATCTAGATAGCAAACAGAGTATTTCATCATACAAAAATGGAAAGCTTTGTATTTTCATAAGTTTATTACCTTTGAATATAATAATTGATTTTATACAATCTGGGCCTTTTGTTGTGTCAATCATACTTACAAAAGACCTCCTCTTGCAGGCTTTGAACTTTGCCTTTAAGGATTACTTCAAGAGAATGTTCAATTTTAAGAAAGACAAAGATGGATACTGGAAATGGTTTGCTGGAAATCTTGCTTCAGGTGGTGCAGCTGGTGCTTCCTCTCTGCTTTTTGTGTATTCTCTAGATTATGCCCGTACACGTTTAGCAAATGATGCAAAAGCAGCAAAGAAGGGAGGTGAAAGGCAATTTAATGGTCTTATTGATGTGTACCGAAAGACCATGCAATCAGATGGTATTGCTGGACTCTACAGAGGATTCAACATTTCATGTGTTGGGATTATTGTGTATCGTGGTCTTTACTTTGGAATGTATGACTCTTTGAAGCCTGTACTCCTCACAGGAAATCTCCAGGTCTGCATTTTTTAACTTTTGCAAATTCTATCATCTCTTGATATTTTTTTGTCCCATTGGTGCAAATTGAATTTTAGCGTTTTTAACATTTTGGTTCTCTAGCATTACGAGTGACAGTATCCAGCGAAGGAATTGGGCATGATTGCAACTTGTCTCTATATTGGCTGGATTGGATAATTTTTATTTGAATTTGAAAGTTTTAATTAAATAACGTGACCTTTTCCAGCTTGATCATGGTTTTGGGCCATTTCATGAATTCCAAATTCTAAAGTTTGTTGCTGTACTATGGCTAAAAATTGATCTGTTTCTGACTGCTGACCCATTTACATGCCATAATGAATTGCAGGATAGTTTCTTTGCAAGCTTTGCTTTGGGTTGGTTGATCACAAATGGTGCTGGACTTGCATCATATCCTATCGATACCGTTAGGAGAAGAATGATGATGACATCCGGAGAAGCCGTCAAGTACAAGAGCTCCTTGGACGCTTTCTCCCAGATCTTGAAGAATGAGGGAGCCAAGTCACTATTCAAGGGTGCAGGTGCTAACATTCTTCGTGCCGTTGCGGGTGCAGGTGTGCTGGCTGGTTATGACAAGCTGCAGCTCATTGTCTTCGGCAAGAAGTATGGTTCGGGTGGTGCTTAAGGATACATATCATCCTTCCATGATGACGAAAATGGAAACCATTTTTCTTTTTGAGATTACATGCATCTCTTGATGAAGAATTATCAAATTTGAATAAATCTTTTATAGAGAGAGTTTTCCCTCCAATTTTCTTTTGCTGGAGATTTGTTCTCCGTAACTTTGATTATTTTCAGATAGCGAATCCGCAAAACTATTTCTGTTGGATGACATCAATGAAGTTGTCAAGAGATGAATCAAATGGTGTTTTTCTTTGGTTTGACTGTAGTGATTGATAACAACTTGAGTTGGTTTCTTCCTAGACATAAACTTGAATTCCCGAACCATCAAAATGTGACAGTGAAAACAGAGACATGAATTTTATTCTCAGATTGACAAAACAAGTATGTTTTTTTAAACAGAACTATTTTCCTGCAATAGTTAATGTTAGTAACCTCAATGATAAGTGTACGACCTTTGATAAAAGAACTTTCAAGTGAAAGAGCTTGACTGAGTACTTGGATTAGGCATTATCGTGACAATAAAAATAAGAAAAATAGTAAACAAAATAAGTCAAAAGTTATTTATTATTATTTTATTCTCACGGATAAACTATAGCACTCACAACTAAAAGATTAGTACATCAGATGATTTTAATATAAATGTTTTTATTTACAATTATTTAGTCCAATCGGATTTGGTAATTAACAGATTTATTCCATTTATTTCAACTTGGAATTCCGATTGCTCGATTTCACATCTTAGAATGTGTCTTATTAAACTTTAAACAAATAATCAAAAGATTATTATTATTTTTTAAATCTCAAGAGATATTAAACAAACAGGATATCTTTTTTTTTTTTTTTTTTTGGTGGCTGCTTCCCCTATGAACAAAACAAATAAACATCAAAGGCGTCTGCTCAGCCTTCAATTCCCACCATCGCCTCGGACCTCCAGTACTTGGCCTTCTCAAACCCGTTGATGCAGTACTGGAAGTCGTCGATGGTCCGATCGATCTCCTCGTCGGTGTTCATCACGAACGGCCCCAGTTGGGCTACCGGCTCGCCCAGCGGCTCCCCGCCGACGAGCACGAACCGGAGGGGCTTCGCCGACTTGTTCCACACGTCAACCCCATCACCCTGCCCCAGCAGGAGAAGATTGTGCGGGCCGATCGGGGCGGACTTGTCGCCGCCGAATGCCCCCTCGCCTTCAAGCACGTACACGAATGCGTTCCAGGCGGATGGGATGGGTTGCCGGAGGTGCGCCCGGGGCTTCAGCGTGAAGTCCAAGTACATGGTTGGGGTGCGAGTGTAGACCGGGGATCGGACTCCCATCGATTCGCCGGCGATGACTCGAACCTCGACGCCGTTCCCGGAAGCACAAGCTATGTCCTGGCTCTGCATCTCTTGGTACCTCGGCTCGATCCTGGATGACATCGCAGGCAAAATACATGTGAGGGAAGCTTTTCTTTCTCTGTTTCATCAGTGGAAGAAATGAACATGAAGAAAGCTGGTCGAGAAACACAAGGGAAGCAATTCCAAAAGGCTTTTCTCTATCACTAGGAGTTCGAAAGAGACTGGTTGGTTGAAAGTCCAGCTCGCATGATTTAGAAAGCATGTTTGGGTCGGCATAAGCAGAATCAAATGCGGATTGCATGCCAATAGTGTCCAAACAGCATTGATGGCTCGTCTGCAAGTGTGCAAAACAGGTCTCGAAGGACAAACCGTAAGGGTGGTTGGCTGTCTTGGAAGATAAAAAATGTCACCACACGGAATCTATCATAAATTCCAGTCCGACCGATGTGAGGTGAATGGTCGAAACAGTAGATGCAGATCAATATGAGCTACAGAGTCTGCGGACCAGTTATGAAAAGGAGGTTTGAACTAGTAATCGTCTCTCAACCACCGTGACTTTTATCTCTGTCTGAATCATTAGATTGAGACTTCCAAGTTACCCTACTAGAGCAGATATGAATGGCCCATCCACTTGCTGGTCCAGATTCCACAGTTCCTGTGTGCTAAGAAAAGTGCTAGCGGAAATAAAGAAAAGGAATGAATGATACATGGAAAGGAGAAGCTTCATTCCCATGTTCATCTGCTGATGGTGATGGAAAAGCTTTTGGGTAGACTCACATTTTGTTCTTGGAGGACAGATTAACCCAGAGCTGCAGGCCTTTGGATGTGCCTTTCCCTGCCGGCATCTCAGAGTGCACAATTCCCCTTCCTGCCGTCATCCATTGCAGGTCGCCCGCCTTTATTGTACCCTTGTGGCCTTCAAAGTCTTCGTGAGTCACAGCACCCTGCAATTTCCAGGAAGATGACCTCTCAAATCAACGTACATTTTCCTATCGTGACAGAGAAGAGGCATACTTAAAAACATTATTAATGTTGTAGTTCACGAGAACTTGGTTCATTCTCTCCTAGAATCCAAGTTGATCGTTAGCATGAACCACAAACAAATTGTTCTATTGGTGACATGCTAATTGAAGGGTTCTACTTGTATGTGGTGAAAAGCTGCTAAAGAAAGAGAGATTAAATCGTACCTCTAGCATGTAGGTGACTGTCTCAAAACCTGAAATTGGGAACAAAAGAAGCAGCAGACCAAAAAATGGAAAACAGTGGGTCAGATTTAGAATGTAAAATCATAAGACAAGCAGCTTATATGAGTCCTTTGATACCTCTGTGAGGATGATCAGGAAATCCTGCAGGAGCAGTCACTGCAACACAGATGAGAGAGGAAGAAACATGTCACCAGGCTATGACTACCTCTTAATGACAATCTCTTCATACCCAACCAGAAAACTCACCTGAGAATTCATCCAGAACGAGGAACGGATCAAAGTACCTCAGCTCAAACCTGAAAGCACAAAAAATAAGGAAGCCAATGTGAAAGAGGAACCTTTCCAAAGCAAAACAAGGATCTCAGAGCTCATCCTGGTGATCACCTCCCAATGCTTCTCCTGACGACGGCGCCGTCTCCTTCGTGTTGCGGCTTGGCCAGAAACTTTCTGACGACATGCCTAGGCTTCTGGAGAACACAGGGGACCACTGTCTCCGCCATCTCTGTGCACCAAATTTGCCTGGGAACTATAGAAGATGATCTCAGATCTCTTTTACTTGCCCAACTCCTGTGCTATTAGGTAGAGGCAGAGAGGAGCCAGAATCCATGGCACTTATAAGGTGGAGGCCGAGCGCTGTTCCGTTGGAGGGTCAAAGTGACTACCCCGTCGGACATTACGAGACGGCGTTTGCTTTCGGTTGCAGGTCATGGAAGCTGTCACCTCCATGAGTTGTCGTCATGCTGATGCACCGCTGATTTCAGCTTCCCCGCCTGTATTTGATCATGTGGAGGCATCCACAATACGACAACACTTTTTCTTGCAAAATATATGAAATCGAATAGCGAACAGAGAAGGCAGAGTTCGCACAATCATATATATATATATATATATATATATATATATATATATATATATATATATATATATATATATATATATTGGGTGAATATTTGGGTGGGGAGACCAGTGTTGCGCATGCAAGCATCTGTTAATCTCTCGAAAGAAATTGATGACACCCACATCGACGTAGCGATGATGCTGTTAATGGAAGAGTTTTGGTGAGTTCGGAGAGGCCTTCTCCTGTTGATGTCAAGGCGAAGCTTCCCAGATCAAAACAACGTGCGAAGTTTTGACCAATGGAAGCTCTGCTTTTGTTTTGTCTTCGCCCTTCGGGGACGTGGTACTATAGCCATTTCCCCAGGTCTATCTACAGGTCAGCTCTCTCCCACATCTGTCTACGAAAATAGGTTAATGTGCACCCATCAACGTGGTTGGCCAAAGATTTAGAACTCCATTAAAGATGGGGTTTGAGTTAAGGCGAAGATGGGAAGATACAGTTGGAGTTGCTGACTTGGGATATAGTGGGAAGATGAGAAGCTGTCATTGCGTGGTGGCGACGAGTTGCTGACTCAAGACGCCTAGAATGGATGACTCAAGAGTGACGGAAGGGTGACGACATAAACATGTATAACAACACACAAATGGATTCAAGAGAACGAGTCCTATTTTAAGATCAAAGGTCTCTTATTTTAACATACCTTTTACAGATCTTCTACTTTTTGTTTAAAGAGCAGATCGATTAAGTATGTCTAAGAACAACAAGAGATGCCTAATCACTGCAGGGAGGGAGGGAGGCATGAGGTCAGGTAGTGTCACCCAAAACATCACAGCCCATTGAGTGGACGAACTATACTTATGGTCCAAGTCAAATCTCCATGGCGTGGCTTCGACTCTGCCATGTCCATGCCCTCATCCTTACACCAGTAATTGTGCCAGATATTTAGTTCCGTGTATCTCCTAAGCATCGGAGCTTCATGTTCTTGAAAGCGAAGGTTGCACTGTGAAACCCTTTGCTGTTTGTTTTCAGATTCTGTCACCCTTTGCTTCTGAATCAAGCAGTGTCTTTGCTCTTCTACCCCTTCCAAGTTAACACACATACACACACGCACACAGATACATAGATCGATAGAGAGAGAGAGAGAGAGAGAGAGAGAGAGAGAGAGAGAGCAAATTCCAAGGTCATTACACTGCTTACGATTGACAGGCCTCATCTTCGTGAACTGAAAGGATTTCCGCAACAGAAGAACAAGTTGGAGAGACAATCGTAGAGGAAAAAGGACTGTTTATTATGACTGGCTCCACCTCTATGTTTCTTAGTTATCGATGTGCTGCTTCCTTTCCTCTCTCTATACTGATCATTTTGTAGATTACACACCAACATGTTATGATTTAGATCTTATCCGATTTAAGCAGCGTTTTTTCGGTTTTCTGACACAGAGGATCAGTCCTTCCCTTAGAAGATCTCACAGGTTCTAATTTAGTCCGATGTGATTGCTGGTGACTAATGAGCCATTGAAGTCCACAATAGCAAGTTTAATCCATCCGAGTCCATGACAACATCATCAAAACAAGCAGATCTACATGACAATGAAGCTACAGCCCATGGCAACTTGCCGTACCATCTGTTCTTTGTTGGCTTCAATGCTTATCCACAAAAAGGGTCCAAGGTTGTTCTTCTACCTCATCCAACGATCAAAGTGATTAGCTGCAGAGCATAGAATCCCACCTTGTAATCATTGCCTTTATTGCAGACCAGACACGTTACCTCTCTCTTCCGGACCTGCTAATATTAATCAAAGGTTGCCTTTCCACAACAAAGAACCTTCGCTTCCTAGGCTTGAGGTGGTGAGCATTCAAAACCACACAAGATGATGCAGCCCACAATCGCTGCCTAGGCTGTTTCACTTTGTGGTCACTGTAAACTCCCTTCGGCCATGATATCTTTTACATGCACGGAAATCAACAGCGTAACACTTTTTACCTCAAGCCCAAGTGCAAGTTCGGTGCAGAGTTGAGATGGAAAGAAATGCCATCTCTATGTTCATATGAAGCAACTCTATGTTTTCTTTTCAATCTCTTTTCAAGGGTGAAAAAGAAGTTCCAGCAATCTGCTTGGTCTCTCAGATCATGCAATCAGCAGCTACCTGAAGATACCATTAAAGCATGGTATTATTCTTGTGATCTTTCCCAAGTGGTTGGCAAGACGAAGCCAGAAAGTGCTACAGAACCGTGTCAAGTTGTCGAATTCTTAGACTACGGCATCACCCAAATTAGTCCATTTCCATCCAAAAGACTTTGCCCACTACTAATTCTG
Source organism: Musa acuminata AAA Group (assembly GCF_036884655.1). NCBI lineage: Eukaryota > Viridiplantae > Streptophyta > Magnoliopsida > Zingiberales > Musaceae > Musa > Musa acuminata. Next base: position 7,935,730 of record NC_088329.1, on the reverse strand, counting down.
TGGGGTAGACTTGAATTCAGGCAGGAGGAAGTCCAATCGTAATTGTGGCAAAATGAATCAGCAAGATTTTGAGATCAAGAAATCAAAGTCTCTTTTGTCAGGTAAAAGAATTTGTATGCACATCCCTGCATCCCATTTATTTGTTCATCATCTCTACAGCAACTGTGATGGTGATAAGAGTCTAAACAACCATTCTTCTGCTCGATATACTAATGCAAACATCCATAATTTTCTATTAGGATCAGATCTGGAGACATATTCGAAGTTATCATTCCGATTGGGTTATCCAGATTTGAACAGTGATACTCTCGGAAGAGTCCCAATTCGATCCCAGCCTAACAGGGAAAGGTAACTTGATCTCAATCAGGAACTCTATTCCATATATGACAGATGTAGCTTAGGAGAATCAATCATTACATTCTGTATGATCTTAAGATCCGCACAAATGCATATTCCGCTTTTTATATATCAAATCTACAAAATGATGGTTTTCATGGAATCATATGCTTTTTTGCATGTGACGTGATTCAGGTGGTAGACTGTCTCCATCACCTACCTTGGCATTTCTGAACTCCATCACCGTGTAGCCAAGTAATCCCCCCCATGGCATTTCCGAAGAAGATGTGATGTGGTGGTCGTCTGGGAAATCAGTAAAAGCATACAGTTGATTCAACGGGGAGGATAAATTTATTTGTATGAGTGGCAATAAAGGAATGAAAAGGAGTGGCATTACGTTTTAGATTCTTGGGAACAACTGCTACGATCCACAGACGATCTCGATGGAACTCAATTCACGGGAACTTTATGAGTGAGTTCCAGGAGAGTCGAGAGTACAGATGGATTTCCACCCTAAGATGAGACCTCATTAGCACATATTTTAGTCACTAAACCAACTTATCCAAGACAAAACCAGAACCAACATTCCCACTAAATACATGGGCTAAGGAAAACCAAAACCAGAACCCCGTCTCGATATACTTAAAAAGTCACTCCATCGTACTCCGCACTCCAGAAGCTGGAAAACGACGACACACAGCAGCAGTTCTATTGGCCTCACCTGGAACATAAGCACATGCCAAGGCCATGGTCATCTCCAAAGCTTCCGATTACACTCTCGAGCGGACTTACTCGATCATGTGCTGCTTACTTTTAGCCAAACAAGCATTTTTATTCCTGGCACTAGACACCCACAAGCAAAAAGAAGGAACGAAAAAGGAGAGCGGTCATGGCCTTCCCATCCCCACCCCCCCACCACCACCCTTATAATTAAAGCCCGGTAGCAGCCAAACCATTCACGCACCGCTGCTCCGATTAACCTCTGCAACATCATCATTCCATCCGACTCCCGATGCAGGAGGCCATGCTGCAACTCCTGTCGGCCATGCGGAGGAGGCTGCGGTGGCCCAAGAAGCGCCGCAGCGCACGGGTGTTCGACGAGGTGGCACTGGCACGCACCAGTACCCCGGAGGATGCAGGGGCCGCGCGACGCCCGTGGGGAGGCCTGACGATGCTGCTGGCCATCGCCCGCGCGCCGCTGGCCGCGGTGTCTTGCCTTGTGTGCCAGGCCGAGGACATGGACGCCGGGGGGCGCCTCCATGCAGCGGAGATGGGTGACTTGATGGTCGGCGAGGCCATGCGTTTCGCCATCTATCTCTAGCCATTATATATCATCTAAGAATGATATGATGTGATGTGTTAGAAAATTTTGTGACGTAAGGAAACAAGAACAGGATTTCGAATGGCTTCTTCGTTTCTTCGTGGCCCAAAACAAGATTTTGCACTGAGACAAAAAGAAAACATCTTTCACTTGGTTTCTTGTCTTGTGTTCTTTTCTTTGGGTGTTTCTTTCTTTGTTAACATAGAAGGAAAAGTCAAATCGTAGCAGTGTTTTGGGAAGTCAAAGGTCTGATCATCTCTAAGATCTGTTCTCACAAGAACAGCGTGGTTACTCTGTTTGGTCTAGAGAAATCCGGAGTTGATCCGTTTCAAGAAATGCTCACTTCCACCTCAAGAAAAAACCTGCCTCAGATCGAGGAAATAAAGGATTACCAATTGCTTGGAAATCCTTTTATTTCTCCTTCAGAACTCTCGACTCGAGTAAAGGTATGATGATGATGATGATGATGATGATAGGAACAATATGGGAGCATTTTTCTTTTGATGTATGTGGAATAAACAGGGTTGATCAATGCGTCAAAAGATGTCTCGATCTATCATGGTACGAAGTGTGATGGTAGTGGGCAATCTCATGACTGGTGGGGATGTGCATAGCCTTTAATTGTGATAATGTAGGCAGTGGAAGACCCAAACTATCCCATTTGTGATAATGTAGACTTTAATTTGAAAGTTACTCGTAGCTGCAAGCTATGAAAGAGATAAGATTGTTTACATAGCTCCAGAGAATATATTTCCTGCTTTATTCAAAGCAAAGGAAGGAACAAACAGTGAAGAATGCTGCCGGAGAAACACCACCTTCATGAAAATTTTCGTCCATTTTACTTGTAAAAGTTAATCATTGCAATTTAATTTTTAGATGATCTAATAAGAGTGCTCCCCAAGTTTGAAACTTTCGGTTAATGCTACGGTCGGAGACTGAATTAGTTGAGAATTTGAGGTAGAGAATGAAACGAGTGCTAATGTTGTGTTTGTGAAAAGATCACAATATAGATAAATATAAAATGATAATTTTTTATTATTATTTTTTTTATATGTTTTAATCCTCAATCGATGTATGATTTGGTAATCAATCACAAATCTAAGTGTATGATTTGAATATATATGATTCAAGCGAAGAAAATCTCTCCCTCTTATATAAATATGTATTAGTTTGATGAATGAAATCATCTCTTTCACAACAACAAATTTTTTATGATATCATAACCTTCTTGCTTAAAATAAGACTCTCTTTTCCTTGCTCTCTGCCTGTTAGTGACTACTATTCTTCTTCCTCGCTTATCTTATTATTACTTTATAACTCTTTTTTATTTCGGATTCTAATGTTGCCCCGAAGATTAAGATGCATGACTCCTCCATGCCAATCTCCCAATGTGATCTGCTCTACAATATATCTACTCAACTTTGCTCATCTGATCATCCTCCTCTAGTGATCGATTGGTTTCTCCAATAATCCTTCGTCCTTATGTAGTTTTGCTTAATGAGTGTTCCTTCTGCTCTTACCTAGTGGCATCCTTATCTCATTCTCGTCAACTACCGAACTCGCTAGTGCCTTGAATCTGTGATCGACCTCTCAGCGATAGTTTATTGCTTACCACTATATTTTCAACTGTACCATCAACATTCACAATCGAGAGGACTCAAGATAGAACGGAAGAGATCACCTTGTTCTGCACTTCTCAGATCGTATCCTCCCTTGTGCACTTCTCAGATCTTATCTTCTTTGTCAGATTAAATCCCTCCCTATATACTTCTCATATCCTCCAACAGATTAGATTTCCACCATCTATGCATCCAAACCAGACTATCAGTCGATTATGAATTTCTCTTGTTCATAGTATCTTCTCAGCATGTCTTTCTCATTTACATCTGAAGCTCTAATTATTATTTCCTTAAGAAATAATAGTTTATCTCAACCTACATAACTTATATCTATCAATATAGTAATTCTAATCCCCTTCAAACTCTTCAAAGATGATAATTATACATCTTGTCAAACACAATTCACTAATTTCCTATTTGGATATGATTAATTAAGCTATATCGATGACTCTCTTAGTTGTCTATAAAAAAAATCTAAATATTATGAGAACCCATCCCAATAGTAAATCATAATCATAATTTATAATAATGATAAGATCATCTCATTCTATAAGTCATTCAATCCTTAATTGTTGACTTAATGGCACCACTAATCTCTTCATGCACCATTACAACAGAAGCATGATCCTTGCTCTCACATATATGCTAAGTCTTTTATCTGCTATGATGAAAATAACATAAGAGGAAAGTATTATTATTGATTATGTGCAAAATTTAAAAGTTATTATAGATGATTTGACTTTAATAGGTTATCTCCTAAGTGATGAAAATAAAAAAAAAACTTTATTTTCATCTCTCAATTTTACAAACAAAATAATATTTCTATTAAGTTATTTTCTAACTTGTTTTTTATAAAAGATCTTAATATGGGGGCATCCTTGGCCCAAGGCTAGAATAAAGATAACATCTACGAGTAGTCATCAACTTCACAAAATATCTAACGAATCACTTTTGCTTCAGTTGTTATTCCAATCGATACGTGGCATCATCGCCTTAGTCACTTGTCATTCTCGATTCAACTACAACTAATTTATGGTTATTCTCTTTCAACTTTCAAAAAGTTAAATTATAATTCATTGTGATGCTTGCTTTAATAATAAAGTCATAGATTATTTGTTAGAACGTCTTCCATCCTGCTCAAATCTACTCCTTTAATATAATATGATAATGTTGGTGCCACCTACTTATGTGTCAGCCCTGTGTTCCACTCACGCATAAAACACATTATCATTAACTTTTACTTTATTAAATATCAAATTGTTAGACGCCAATTATGTATTTTTCATATCCATAGTTCTAAGCAACTAGTAGACTCACTCACAAAGTCTCTCGCCCGTAGAATATTTTAATTCCATTACTCCAAGATTAACATATTTGATGGAAGCTTAATTTTAGGTAAATATGAAATGATAACTTTTTATTTCTTCTAATCCTGAATGAATCTATAATTTAAGTTCACATATAATTGAAGAAAAAAATTTCTCATAATTTATATAAATATACAGTATCTTTCTTTTCATAATAAAATTTCAATATAAACATATTTTACCTTTGTCGAGAAAGACGTACTCAGTGTTTGGTCGGTCACTAACGAACTTGTGTTTTAATAACGATTAACCAAAGAGAAAAGAGACATTTAATGTGATCTCACTAACGTAAATGATTGAGGTAAGATTGGCTCAAGTTTTTTTTTGCTTTGTGAATGTTTTGTGATGGAAATTAAGTATATTTTGAAGTATAAACTTCATTGTGCACTCCCTAAAAATAATTTTGACTAGAGTTCATGATAATAGAGAGATTTCCTCAACTGCATGAGGAAATCTCGTCGCTAGAAAAATCTTTTATTTCACTATGTATAAATAGACATTATATGACACTAATTGAGATGTGCTTTCTCTTTACCTTTACAATTTCACTCTTCATTCTATCACTTTATCATGGTATTAAGAAGAGAGGTGTGAACCTCTGCCTCTGGCCAGCGACCACCACCGCTGCAGCCACATTCCCAAGTGAGACTCCATGGTCAATCCTTATCTTCCTCACCGCGACAATCTTCACTGATATGCCACAACACTCTATAGACTTGAGGAGATCGAAGGGGACGCCTATGCCCTAAAAAATCTGCACGCTGGGCGGTCCGACGCTCTCCTCTGCTTATACGTACAGTTACACCATGCACAACACTGCGTAGATTGCTGTTGTGTGCACGAACTCAAGCCACCATAGTCACCCACCTCTTACCTCCACACACTCCTCAACTAGTTGGCTCTGTTGAATGCAAATATTGACATATCGTAAAAACTAGTCTCACTCTTCTACATCAAGCCTCCATGCCAGCCTCTTTTTGGTATGTAGCTTTTCAAACTGTCATTTACCTTATTAATCGTATGCTCACTCTACTACTCCAATATCAATCACCATTTGAAAATTTATTTTTCAAATCCCTTAATCTTCACAAACTCAGAATATTTGATTATTTATGTTATCCATGGCTACGTCCCTATACACTATATAAGATCACACCAAGATCTAAGCCTTGTATTTTCATAGGATATTCTCTTGAACATAATGTCTTTCGATGCTACGATCCTAAAACTCAAAAAGTCTTTATCTTTCGCCATGTTATTTTTGTGGAATCTACCTTTTCATTTCAAAATCATGAGTCTTGGCTACTTCAACAAATATATATCACTGGAGTATACCATCGATCCCCTCAAATGAACCTCTCACCACACCATCCAGTCCCTTTTCTCAAGATCCACACTCTTTTGTTCTCTAGGTTCAATAGCTCCTCGCTCCCTCAATTACTTCTTCTCTTCCTTCTTTACAAATATCATCCACTACTAGTGTCATATCCTCATAAACACAACAATCTTCTTTACCTAGTGCCACTGATGTATCTCAGCCCAACCCAACCCATGTCAATGCCTCTCCACCACTCATACTAATACCACAACCTATATAGCTCCTAGACATCCAATGACAACTCGCTCAAAAAGTGGTATCTTTAAACCACGTTAAGTTCTCGACCTACATGCTCTCATACAATCCTCTCCTGAGACCAATGAACCTACCACAATCACTCAAGCCCAAAAATCTCTATACTAGCGTAAAGCTATGTGTGAAGAATATGATGCTCTACTCCATAACTCTATATAGATTCTTGTGTCATTTCATCCTACACAAAACATCATCGAGTGTAAATGAGTCTTTCGAATTAAGTGGAACCCAAACGGGTTTGTTGCTAGATGCAAAGCATGTTTAGTTGCCAAAGGATACGACCTAGAGTTGACTTCATAGAGACTTTCAGCCCCGTAATTAAACCTACAACAATTCGGCTTATTCTAAGTTTGGTCATCTCCAAGGGCTGGCACTTACGCCAACTGGACGTTAATAATGTCTTTTTACAGGGGACTCTAACTGAAGATGTCTTTATGCAGTAACCCCCTGGCTTCGTTCATTATCAGTATCCGAGACATGTCTACAAACTACAAAAAGTCATTTATAGACTCCGTCAGGCTCCAAGAGCTTAGTATACTAAACTTGGATCGTTTCCGATATCAAGTGGCTTCCTCAACTCCAAGTCTGATACCTCTTTATTCTTATGAAAACAAAATGGGAATACAATATATCTTCTAGTGTATGTAGATGATATTATTGTCATGGGCAATGATACCTTGGAGATTCAGACATTTTTAAAGCAATTAATTGGTTGATCGATGCTCCCTCAAAGATTTAGGACCCCTAAGCTACTTTTTGGGAATGTAAGCAACATCTACATCCTCAGGTCTCCTCTTATCACAAAGAAAGTATATTCAAGACTTATTATCAAAGACAAATATACTGGATGCAAAAGAGGTTACAACTCCTCTCTCTATTAGTGCATCACTCAAAATATGTGATGACAACACTCCTATAGACTCAACTCAATACCGCCAAGTACTTGGCTCCTTACAGTACTTGGCTCTCACCCGTCCAGATATCTCATTTACAGTCAATAAACTATCTCAATACATGCACCAGCCTTCTGCTATGCATTGGTCTGTGGTTAAACAATTTTTACGATATCTTAAATGGACCCTCAATTATGGTGTCTTTCTCCGCAAACACACTCCACTTCATCTTCATGCCTTTGCTAATGTTGATTGGCAGGAAACTTTGATGATCGCACCTCCATCTCAGGGTATGTCATCTTTCTTGGGTCTAATCCAATCAGTTGGAGTTCTAAGAAGCAAAAGACAATCACCCGATTTACAACTGAAGCTGAATATCGTGTCATCGCTACTGCTGCTGCTGAACTCAATTGGGTTACAAATTTCCTCAAGAAACTCAAAGTCAGCTCTACCCTTACTCCTACAATATATTGTGACAATGTTGGAGCTACCTACATATGTGTCAATCTAGTGTTCCACTCACGCATGAAACACATTGCCATCGACTTTCACTTCGTGCGAGATCAAATTGTCAGATATCAACTTCGTGTCACTCATATTCATACGGCTGATCAACTAGCAGACTCGCTCACGAAGCTTCTAGCCCGCAAACTATATTTGTTCATCGGGTCTAAGATCGATATCCTTGACAGGAGCTCGATCCCACGGGGCCATGATAACAGAGAGATTTCCTCATGTGAAAATCTTGTTGCTTAGTTGAAAAAAATCCTCTCTTTCACTGTGTATAAATAGATATCATATATTCTGTTTCTCGAAACCACTGCGGGAAGAAACAATTCAAATGCATGGACAATTCATCGATGATAAAGACTGATGACAAGATCAAGTTGCATAAGAAGTCTATGCGAGTGGCAAATACATATAAGTTTAATGACAGACCTTTAGAGATTCATTGTCAAAGAAGAGGGACGCCATTACAAAGTGAAGGACTGCACATTTTACTGTATGCCCGACCTCTTTACTGGAGAACTGCATGATTGATTTTATAGCCATAACATGTACACAACAGTTTCTAAAGGAGAGGGAGGTCCCTCTCGTAGTTGAAGACCAAAGGCAGGAGATTCCTTGTACATGCAGATGACTTGGTGGAACAGATACTCGCCATTGAAATTGGAAATCAAACAGAATTATGGATAAGAACTTCTCAGAAAAGTCTCCATCTTCAGCAGGCAAGAGAACATGAGGATTCGTGAGACAAATGTTATCCTTCAATCCCACAAATTGTACGAGGAATAAGATTCAGCACAAAAAGCGTACACAGGAAGCGGAGCACCACCATATAGCCTTGTCATATGTAGTACTGTGTACTGTCACCGTAAATTATATATTTGATATATAAAAGAACAATTAGCTGAAATACGCCTTTTTCCTGTGTATTTTTACAGGGAGAGAGAAATTTGTTCCAGCATCCAGAAGTTTAGCCACTGGATGTCGCTTGTAGATAGCTCAATACATGTTGCTGTCCAGTTAAGCACTCCACCAATCCTTAAAATTGCCAAAGAGAAATTTTTGTTTAAAATATGGTCTAAATAAGTTATAAATTGCATGTGCTCCACATGAAATACCATTTATTCAAACCAAGGAATAAAGTTTACACTTAAATATACACCAATTAGAAATATGCTGAACCTGTCAATAACTCTAGTAGTAATTGTGCATGTTCCAACTAAACCTTAAAAAATAGAATTGATTTAATATTTAATTTACAAATGGTTGCAGTTTCTTTGGAATATTGGAGAACTTTTCCTAGTTTTCAAAGAGAAATCTAGAACTAATCACCATGACTGAAGTACTGAAGGATTCATCTGTAAGCCTATATGTTGCATCCTTTTAAATGTGGAACCTATGTGCATTTTGGAGTTAGTAATTAAAGGAAAGTAATATGTTACCATTTGTGAAATGGCGGCAGTCATGTTTTCCAACAGTCAGATGAGTTGACCAGTCTTCACTGAATTTGTTGGCCACCTCAACACCATCGTCATCAGAAAATCCAATAAACCAGCACCGACTTTTAGGTATCCTCTGCAGCTTTCTTTTTAGAACAACTCCTAAAGAAGAGGACAAAAGGCAAAGGCATATTGTTGAGAACCAAGAACATTTTATTTTTGTAAAATCAGTTTTATGGATGGTCAGGAGAAATCAACCACTCATAAAATGAGCACAATGAAGCAACTCTAGAAACTTGAAGAGTCGAGAGAAACTCAACTCCCAAGTAGCAATTTATGACACCTATATTTGATGCTATGGCTGCTTAATTGTGACATCAATTTCTGTAGTCCACAAAAATAAGAGAAATGGACAATAATAGCAAGGTAAAGCTAGATTTTCTGGAAGCCACTTGCTTTGCATACACACACAAATGCCAAAATAGAAATCTAATGATAACAAGTAGGCACTACAATGACTTTACAAAAAACAGTTATTGGATTATTACAATCTTGAATGGAAAAGAATGAATCCATGCAAGAAAGGATGTTACATCCATAACAAGGGATAGACCTACCAGGTATCTGTCTTCGAGATATGACAGAAAGTAATGCATAGAAGTTCTCAGGATCTTGAGGCTGAAAATCAAAGACGACCACCTGCAAGACAAATGAAATATGCATATCCTTTGTTAGAGGATACATGTGTCTAAAACTCCATGAATATAACTCTACACTTAGTGTGCCAGGCAATTTGTTATTTTCATGGCCCACATTAGGAAGTATAGAAAGCTTTTGCAACCTCCTAAATGAAGAGAAGTTTCGAAAGAAATTGTCAGTCCTACCCTAGGATCTTATTTTAGTTATCAAGAAGTATAAAGACAACATGGGCATGTAAACATAAAAACCATGATTATATTACTGTTATACGAAAAACTTTAATATCAAAAATTGAAATCAAATAACTATATATTAGATTTATGATGTGTACCTTTTCGATGTTGCTCAGAAAGCCTTTATCTAATCTGTAGGTGCAATCCAAAAACTGCAGTGATGTCGATTTATAAGAAAAGCTAGTTTCAACGTCTCCTCTCTTCTTATTCTTTATAGGACTGCTATGAGCGATTGATTATGGACAAAGGGGAGATGAGAGAAAATCTATAATCTCTCAATAACTGGTTTATGTGACTAAGGAGAGATGAGAGAATATCTAAATAATATTACATATCTATGTATCCACATCGAGTCCCTAGGAGATCTTGTCTATTTATAGGCAAGAGTAGAGGATCTATGATAAGTAATTAAAAGAGCTCATCCATCAAGGTCATCTCCTAAGGAATCATACCATAATTTAACTTTTTTTCTATTGACCGATAATCGTAATCAGATTCTAATCATATTTATAATATATCTTACTTAACTAGATAAGGCTACATAATCCAACAGGGCAATGATAAAATGGCATACATAACTATAATAATCAATATATGGCTAGGAAAATAAAAAAAATATTAATAATAGTGCTTCCACCACCAATCATTTATAAATTTATATTAAGAGGTAATTTGCTGTTGTAAGTGTTTTATGGCTTCATTAATGTGAATTGCACATAATCTCCTCTTCTAAGTTGAAGAGTGGATGCCTCTCGAAAAACCTACCATCATGATAATGATCGGTATGAGTTGGTATGGGCAATACATACCAGTTTAATGAAATATCAAGAGCTGGACTACATATTGCTGAAGTTATTCCTTGTATTAAAGTGGATCTTGGTGTAGTAGCCAACACAGATCACTATGGAAATTTGGTGTCGGTGGATATTGATCACTAAACGTTGGTACAGGTCTATAAATTGCTTGAACTTAGCAAGTCCTAATTCTAGCTCGTCACTCAAATGGGACTTCTGATCTAATACATGTTTCATCCAACATCTAGTTTACCATGAGAATATGAGTAGAGGCCAGTATCAGGAATGTGTTAATAAATTAAAATGTTGACATTTGTGCTTATTGACCTCCTAGCTCCCACTTTATTCAAAATGGCTTTAGGCTTATAGGTTGGGGTTTTATTGCTTATAATACTTAAAACATATTGTACTTGAAACAAATTAAGATATATATTGTAAGCATTTGGTTAACTCATTAAGTTATAATATATATATATATATATATATATATATATATATATATATATATATATATATATTATATGAAATGTTACTATGTTCCTATATGATACATATGAGCATGGTGTTTGTTATAGCGATAGCTTGTACTACCAAGTTATACCAAATAGGATTAGGTTCTACATTAATTTTCGACATTCTGCAATTGTTATAGGAAATTTTCCACATGCAGCTATCATTGAGCTCTATTCATATCCAATACCTGATGCTATATATTTAAAAGCAATGAAGAACTCCCAAATTAACAAAACAGACATGTGGTTACTTGACTAGTTTTCTAAACAAAACAACAAATTGATGTTTCCCATCATTTTCTTTTTCTTTTGATTTCAAGAGTGTTCCTGTCCAAGAATTGCCATCGATGTGTTTGATTTACTGTCAAGAACTTATTAATCCAGCAAATAACCCATACATGATCGCGGAGTTTATTGGGCTCTGTTCCTATGAGTTTGTAACGAATATTGACTTTGACATAGGCATCTGTTCATTGTACGCAGACATATTTCTCCAACTGCCAAAGCCTAGAGGCAAGCTTATGCCAATATCCAATAGGTCTCAGCCTTACATAATACTTATCATTTACGACAACCCTCAAGCAATTACAAGGCAGAGCAAAAGCACCAAGAAGCAACAAGCTATCGAAGTAAAATTAGGGAAGACCGGCAGAATCAAATCAGAGAAGTAACGGGAACGAAGAGTTTATTCCGAAAGATGAGCATGGTATCGAATGAATAAGAGATGGAATCATGAATCAGAGCAAAAGGGAGAGACCTGCGACTGAGACGGATCTGGTCTGACGACGACCATGAAGTGCTGCAGGTCCCAAACCCCCAGCGAGTACGCCGCAGACATGAGCATCTGGGCAGGGCCTTTGGCGGCCCTCAGAGGCACAGCAGCCACATACACTGCAGCTCGCCCTCTCCCCTGCTCCTTCGCAGAAGGAAGCGATGCCGTGGGCAATCTCGCCGACGCAAAGAAGCTCGCGGAAGCCATTCACCCACGGGATTCATCGCATGTTATCGTAAGAGGCACTTATTGTGTGGGAAGTGGCGAAGGACACGAGAGTCAATTGCCGCAGTGAAATGACACTCAGCTTCCCTAATAGCAGCACCGAATCACCAGCGGAAAATGTCAGGGGTGACGTGGACTCCCCATTTAGTACGAGCTCAAATCCATACGGTATGTAATATTTGGTTTATTAATTAATTTTCTATTTGCACAATATATATATATATATATATGAGTGATTTTATGTACCTCATCTTTTTTTTTTCAAATAGTTCCTATAATTTAAAAAATATTTAAATTATCCATTAAAATTGTTTTCACCTGTGACAATATTTTTGTCCACCACAACAAAGATACTATAATATCTACTTAAAAACATTATAAATAAATTAAATAAAATTAAAATATATTAAAAATTATTTCATATATCATATTATGATTCAAATAGGTATTTGTAATAGTTTAGGAATAATTTCCCCCAAACAGAAATAAAAAATAACTTATTACAATGTTTTGACAATCATAATAAAAATACTATAAAACTTATTAAAAATATTATAAGTGATTCAAATGAATTCCCAACCTTAGTCAAACCAACTACAAGCCTAAAAATATGATATCTTAATTATCTACAAAATTATAACAACTAAGGAGACACAATATGATCACCTATATTTTTAAATAATATTTATAGTATTTTCAGTACCTCAATAAAAAAATAAAAATACTATAATAGTTAATATTGGTAAAAAAACAGATGAAAAATTTTGTTGAGAAATTTTTTTAAGAATATTTTGAGTACTTTTTGAAAAAAAAAAATTAAAAAAGGGTACTGGGCTAAAATATAATTATTTTCTTGAAAAATCACCCGAAATATGAGTATTTTGTAGTGAAATCGCACACCCAAATTTGCTCTACAAGGGTTATTCACACAGTTGGCAGCCGATCCTTTGCTTGCTGCCACTGCATGGAGAATTGCTTCATAAAATATTATGCTTGGCTTCGGATTCTCACCATTGATTTCATTCTCTCAACAGAGATAAGTATGATATTAATTCAATTGTAGCTTCCATCTCCCATATAGAGAGCCACTTCATCCCCAATATCAGAAACAATGCTCGCCCACCCAAGCTTAAGCACTCCCGAGCTATGTTTAACTTCACATGCTAAAAGCTTCTTACCCTCTTTGCTGAAGAGGAACATGTCCAGCAGGAAGCCCAGTGAGTCTCCATTACTGCCTGCAAGTGCAGCCAAGTCGTCATCAGACGTGGGAGGGTACGATCCCCGCAACATCGAAAGAGCCATAAGACTACATTCAGCTATTACGAACAGAGGCTCCAAGAAATTCACGGAACTGATCGGTGATGAATGTCGATATTGTTTCGGTAGTCTTCCTCTCCATCCTTTGGCGCTATGTGAGGTAGAAACTTGACCGAACTCAGCGTTACCATGATATGTTATATTTCATGAGGAAAACCTGTTGGATCACTGTAGAAAGCTCTTCAAATGCTGCACTCTTTCATGGTGCGGAACAGCATCATGTTGGTGATGAAGCCGACGGCGGGCTATGGAGTTGACATTGGCTTTAGATGGTTCTCAAGTATGCTTGCTCAAAACCTAAGTCCTGCGACACAAACCTTACTGATTCATAATTCTGAGAGATTTGACGTGCAAGTGAATCCTGGGCTTTCAGATCTTGCGAAGGACAACTTACCCTTGAGCTTTGGTTGCACCATCTCTGCAGTTCAAGTGTACACGGGCATATTACTTCTAAGGTACTGATAGATGCATTATTGTCATTTGCTTAAGCATTGCTGTATCCAACCTGTTTATGAGTTCTGAACTTGTTGCAGGCATGCTAAAAGCATCATCGACTACTCATTGGCCCAAATGCAACTTCCGCAGGTAAGTTCTACAACACATTAATCCTTTCTAATATCGAGGAAGAATCATCATTCGATGGTAGCTCACATTCTTCACTGTACCAGAAGTTGGAGGTAACTCTTCTGCACATCATTGACAAGCTTGTACCCAAGACTGTTCCTGAAGGGAAGGAAAGAGCAGTCCTACTGTATTCCTTGCTTAGTCTACTGACCATGGTCATTTCTGTCTTCATCTTAAATAACACAATGGTGTAACATGTCACTTACTACGTATGTACTAAAAGAACACAATGGTGTACGCAAGTTACTAGTTCACGAATGCAACAAAACAAGCTCGGTGAGGTTGGTACATAGCTTCTTTATCTATGTGGGATGATGACTAATGATAGCAGGAAACACGTCCATGATCATTGTTTCACTCGGTTTTACCAAACAAGTCTCAAACTTAAGTTTGTGGGGAGTAGGAAAAGGTTTCGACGGCTTATTTGGTTGCTTATGCCAATCAAAGGTCCCCCTGTCCATCGTCCATCAATCTTTAGAGTCGGTCACTTGCTCATCAAGAACAAGCTTAATTTCCGATACATCGTAATTCAATTCTTGATGATGAAGATGTCAACATGCGCGGTTTGCTCCCATTGTTGTCTCGGACGAGGAAACTGCGTTGATTTGTTGATGTGGATGTGTTACACTAAGAAACATATATCAAACAGGTAGTATTCGCCATAATAACCAGCAGATATGTGGAGATGAAATTGGAAGGCCACAGATTAGGTAGTGAGTAGCCGGCTCACATGCGCGACATTTAATTAGTCATGGTAGGTGCTTTGCTGGCCATTTTAGGCTTTGCATTGGTATGATATAACAGATGAGATTGTATTATAAGAAGGGTTGGTTTCATAATGACAAATCCTCTTCGATCATTGAACACATTTTGTAATGATGATGAAACACGGTATGAATAGATGTTTGGTGTGGAAATTGGATGATCATCTTGCTTAATTAATGAGTGCAAAGTTGCAAGGCAAATGATCTATTCAGGAACAGAACACGAGTAAGTGAGGTTTGAAGAATCAACGTATGAGATGATTAGACGTGAAATGTCACTCGAAGTTGTAATTTTACATGCAGTAAAACAAAAACAAAAAAAAAAACATTAACGTGTTTTAAATCCACGTCAAATCTCTGGAAATGTAATCGGATCCGGATCTGGGTCTCAGCTTCAGATCCGAACCTGAGCAAAATCTCGCGAGATTATCGCGGCGAACGCCGCGCAAGCCGAGATGTTCTCCCGACCGACAAATAGTAGTCCACGCTCTCGCTTAACGTGCCTCGCTGGAACACGTTTACGCGAGGGGACCGACCCGATGGTGACGTCTTCCGCACAACCCTGACCGTGGAACACAATTAAAAACGGAAGACTTATCGTGATGCCAAGGACAAAATCTGCTGCGCCTACCAACCCTGTCGATCCTTGCCGCAGAGTAAAAGTAATGCCAATGCCGATTACGATCGTTTAGGTCAAAGGCATCCGTCGGGAATACCTCTCAAGGTGTACGTACTTATTTAGTCCACGGACGTGATACCACATGATCAGCTGCAAGATCCATAGCCGCTTCCACATTTAATTTACCATTCGAAAGTATTTCTAATTCAAAATCACATATCAGAAGTTTATGATCATCGTTATACCTATCCCACCGTCCATGAGACCAAATGTTTTCTCACGTTATGACAAACTTGCAAGAAGTAGCAGTGAGAACTATGATGCATCTCATGATAAATTTGGTGTCAGGACTTGGGGTAGAGTGCAAGGTGGACATTGTTTGAGGAAGAGGAAAAGGGGTATTAGTTGGAAGGTCAGTCTGGAAATCCTACCTGACATGGGTTGTCAAGTTTCTAAGGTGTAGCATCTCTCTCTCTCTCCTGTTGGTCTTTCATATCGCCTCCACCTTAGGCCCCTTCTGGTACAGTTACCTACTCACCTCACCACCACCTGCCACCCTTGGTTTCACTCCACTCCACTTTATATTAGACTGCCCTCACAGCCCCACCTCCATTGAGCTGGTGCTTCTCCTGGTCACCTTGCAGTTCCTCTGGTTTGGTCAGTTCTTCAAACCATCCTCCTCGCTGCATTTAGTTTCCTCATTATGGTTTTATATGTACCTGTTGTAAATATATGTGGCATTATCCTTTGGCAAAGGTGATCTCCACTTGCAGTGTGTTCTTTGAGATTCTTCCTGCCTTCTGTTGTGTTAGATCTTGCGCAGGGATTCCCTTGCTTCAGGTTACTAGAATTTCTTGATTCTCACTTGCAATATGTTTTATTGTCAAAACTCTTTTGGTCAATGGATTTGTCCCCTCTTTTATTTTTTTTGGATGAAGTAAATCTAGGGTTGGAGCCTTTTAGATCTTGTTTGGGATCAATGTTGTCCCTCATTTTCCTGGTTTTCCTACCATGGGATTGGTAATGATGTAATAGTTTCGTATGAAGATTATGGTTTTAGATCCTGTTTCTTTCTTTGGTAAATCACCTCTAGATCTTTGTGTCTAATTGTCCATGATTTCCTTCTGATATGATTTCTCGTTAAATGGCTATAGATCTTTGTACCTACTAGTCTTTTTGCTTCTCCTAACATTATTATTATTATTATTATTTGGTTAAAGATTGAACACAGTGGAAGAGATTGATGTTGCTTTCATGTACTTGGGGTTTAGGAAACAGACAGATGCATGTTTGTGCTTTCTCATTCAATTTGATGAAGCAGTCCATTCATATTAAGACATCAACATGCATCACATTCGTTCACCTTGTGGGTTTATTTTTCTTCTCTGACTCCATATGTCATCTTGATATGCTCCCCCCTTGGGATGTGAATGATCTACAAAAATTGTGGTTCATTCCCTGCCGTTGATTTCGCAATTCGATGACTATTTTTCTGGATCTAAATTCCGAAAGGTTCAATCTTCGATGTGTTCCTCTAGCTTAACAATTTTCCACTGCAGAGACAGCTCTAGCAGTGTAGCCTTCTTGTCTGATGGTTATTTGATGATTCTCTATTGCATGGAACAAAATTCTTTCTGCTTGGTTAATATTTCAGACAAGAAATCCAAATGACAACTTTATTTTCATAAGAGATATTATTCAGTGATTTCGTATCAAACAATCAAAATGGGTTTTGTATGCATATGTTTGTTGATTCTGATCAGATTTCTTGCAGGGACTTGCAAAGTGATACTACAGGAAGAGGAGAGGATTTGGATAAATGGGGCTTACAGCAATCTTTTGTGCAAGCACTCTACTAGCTCTGTTGATCTCTTCTTCTACGACTGCACAATCTCCTCCAGCCCCATTTCTACCTCCATCTCCGGCACCTGCGCCTGCTCCTGCTCCTGCACCACATCTTGTGAACCTCACTGACCTACTTTCAGTTGCTGGCCCTTTTAGCACTTTCCTCAACTACCTACTGCAAACCAAAGTCATCGATACATTTCAGAACCAGGTTAACAGCAGCAAACAAGGTATCACCATCTTTGTGCCAAAAGATTCGGCTTTTGCAGCCCTCGAGAAGTCTGACCTCGGCAATCTTACCCAAAACCAACTGAGGACCCTGATGCTCTACCATGCCTTCCCTAAGTTCTACTCACTGTCTCAATTCAAGAACCTGAGCAATTCGAACCCGGTCAGTACATTCGCTGGCGGGCAGTATGCATTGAATGTCACCGACACGTCTGGGCTCATTCGTGTTGTTTCAAACTGGGCAACCTCGAAGATATCTAGCAGCGTCTGGTCAACAGCTCCAGTGGCACTTTATCAGATCGATAAGGTTTTGCTTCCATTAGCAATCTTCAGCACTGATCCGCCTCTAGCACCAGCTCCGGCACCGGCTCCAGAAACCAAGAAACCATCAGATCTGTCTCCAACCCAAAGCGGAATCGCTTCTGCTCCCAAATCTTCCGAGTCATCAACCACTAATGGTTCTTCATTCGGCACCAGCATCTGCCTCTTCAACTACTTGGTTCTGGTTCTCTCTGGAGTTCTGATGCTTATTATGTGAGGGGCTCTGCTCTCTGGAGAATCCTTCAAGGCACAGAATGCAGCACATACACTGCCTTGGCTTTCTTTTGGTTCAATTCTGGTCATTCTTCATGGTGGAGTAGATGTGATGTTTGAATGGAATTTGCTACATGTGTTGTGCTATAGCTACTATCTGTCGATATAGTTTTTTCATTTAGTGATATGGAGGATATTGGGATGTTTTACTTCATTCTATGAGATAATATGCTTTAAACTTTGCCTGAAATAAGAGATGATGATGATGATGATGATGGCATGCTGAACAAGTTCCATGCCTTTTAAAGTTTGTCTGCCTTGCAGTCAGAGGATGTTATGGCACAAAATGTTATTAGTGTCAATCTTACTGTTGAGAGAAAGTTCAGATGTGCTATGGTGACCTTTTTTTTTTATTTGGTGAATAATCAAAGCTTATGCAACACATTGAATTGCTTGTCATCATAGTGCCACCTTGAATTTGAGTAGCCATTAAGGACACACACCATGGTTCCAAATTGGGAACAATAGGTGGTGTTTATTTGGAAGCAAGAGCATGTGAAACAAGAAAGAATGGAAGATTTTAGCCAGTCTTTGGACTGAGGACATGAATGATCCATGTGAAGTAGCTTTCTATTGTCAAGCCATCTAGCCATGTGAAATGTTGTTCATTTGGTCATCTTCCCACATGCAAAGTGATCCTTTAGAACAGAACTTTGGGGCAACTGATGTATTAAATTCTTATCTTTTTTTCTATTTTCTGACTATTCTTAATTGCTGTTACTTTGCCTCTTGTTTTAAAGATAAAAAGTAATTTACCATTGTTATTCTTGTATCATCGTATTGGGTTTGAGTCAAACTAATTAGAATTAATATACATTAGATTGGACACCGATGCAACTCCACAGATTAAGCCTATTAATTTGTGGATCAATCAAAATATGCCATTCTTTCGATACTTAGTAACATGAGACTCTCTCTTTAGTCCCCTCAATGCTTCCTGTGTTGTATATCATGAAAAGAAAAATCAAGAACAACATGGTTCTTGAAAGGAATCATTAATTAATTGACATCTTGTGTCATCTCTGGATAATTAGTGCAAAGAGATATTAGACTATGCAACTATTGAGCTGGAAAGGGAGTGCAGTCGAAGGAGAAATAATGTGATAAAAGCTGGACAGCAAGTGGCCAATTGGAACAACATAGGCATGTCTTTTTCTGCAGATACTTGTGTTTATCTCTCCATTATAGAGGGATATGTTGCAGCCAAAGATTTGTTCTTGATCTTCCACAGAGGAGCTGCTCAGAAATATTAATCTGAGATGTTACTGTTCTTATTTCTTTTTTGTTTGTGCAGCTTCCACTGTAGAGAAGAACATGAAAACAAATGCTGGAATTAATGATTCTTTCACCAAAACACACATTCTCTCTCTCTCTCTCTCTCTCTCTCTCTCTCTCTCTCTCTAGAGCTCACTTATAAGAGCCTAAGCAATAGGGAAGAATTCTCGGATCAGCTTCTTGAGGACGACGCTGACGGATGCAAGCGAACGGGGCAGTGGTGGTGGGAGAACATTCTTGGGCCCCACATCCCTTCAAACCGGGCTTGAACCCGACCGCTGTTGTCGGGTTTGGATTCCCCAAATCTCCACCCGCGCTCTTCCACCTTCGAGACCCGTGCTTCGGAAGCAAAGCCAGCGGTCAAATCAATCGCCCATTTGACAATCCATTGGATCTTTGTATCATATATATACATATATATATATGAGTGGATTTTGTCACATGGAACTAATTAATGCATGCATTCTACAAGAAACGGGGGGAAATAATTATCATGCAGGGAAGTAAGTAATGATAGTAAAATGATAATGATGTTTATCAGCTTGGATGGAGTCGAGGCCGACAAGAAACCGCATGAAGTGGAGAAAGGGGAAAAGGAAGTCAACAAAACGCTCGTCATCTTCTTGGCAACACCCTTCCTCCCTTTTCTTATTCCTCTCTCATATCCTCTTTCTTTAAGACCCCCATCATCTTCTCCTTGGTGTTTCTTTTATCTCCGAGTAGCACCACCACCCACCATCTACTTGCGCATCTTCCTTCCTCTTCTTCTTCTCTTTTGGCCCTCTCTCGCTCTCCGTTCTTTGCTGCCCCACGACAGCATGAAGGCTGAGGCGGCGGGTGCTGCTGTATCTTGCAGGAGACTTCCCCTTGCGATACTCTACCGGCTCTTGTTCTTGCTCACGGCATTCCACGAGCCATTTCGGAAACTTTCTTCGGGTCTCAGCCACAGAAGTAGGTCAAAAAACATGGGTTTTAGATGATGAACTCATTGGCGATCGATGGCATACACGGGATAGTCAGGCAATTAATTTTTTCCCCCTTAGCTTCTACTACAGCTTCTTGTGTTTTCTTGTTCTAAAGGATAATCCGATATCTAAAGTCATAATGCCGCCTTTATGAAGAATTAGATGTCGATGGAAGTAAATTCGACTGGTTTCCCTTGTATCTCCTCCCTGTTACTTCAGTTCCTTATGTACTCGTTGTGGTGCAAGTTGGCTTCTATATGTTGATCATTCCGTAACATTTTGAATCACAGACAACTTCATAAGCATGCTGTTTTATTTTCGCCATCAACGCCAAGTGTCACAGGAAACTATGCAACAATTCATGCTCATTCCAATCACTCATAATGCAGCCCTGTTCTTTTAATTTGGGATATGATGAGCACCACGGCACACCCAAAATGCAACAAGAAGAATTTATTGGATCTCATTCTCAATACAAACAAGGTTCATTTGCCAACTAGCAATCAAACTAAACAATGATCATCAACCAGGGAGCGTATGTTTTGTATGGCTGTGTTCCTGAGCTGGGGTTTGACTTTGGGAGGCTGCCAAGGGTGGGACTATTCGATGCTTTCAGCAATGGTGTTCGCAGGGTTTGAAAGCGAGAGGCGAGTTTTCTAAGTCTCTGAGAGTGTGGTGGTGTGTGCATTACAACTACGTATGCTGTGTAATTTAATACAGTGTCTGGTAGCGCGTGCGGGGAACTATTCTTCTGTTCCATATTTCAATCAAAGCCATGCATTGCGCCCGAGAGCGGGTTTGGACTCTTTTGACTGTGTGTGGGGGAGCCTTTATAATTGCTCTCTTCATAAAATTTGTGTGTTATTCATTGTATCAAATGCGTTGCAGGCATGGAATTTTGGATCCCCGACAGCTTTTATCGGATCGGGTAAATCATGGACCCGACTCTGCCCAACTCCTCATTTCAGGTGATGCGGCTGTGCACAGCCTGACACCCATTTACTAGCTAGCTGTTGCACGAATCTGAAGGAAGTTAATCCATCGTATATATGGTTCATTCGAGGATCAACGGAACATGATTTTGAGAGAGTGGATTTCGTATTATTGCTGGTGTGCTTCGCCCAACGGATACGCTTATGGGATTAGCAACATCCAAGCAATGAATCCACCAGCTAATGAGGTGGTCAAGCTCATAAATCTAGCACTATTTCAGATCGATCGATATTAATGCATTAGATCAATAATGGCGAGATCCAATGTGCTGTCATCCTTATTCAATATCGAAATTAATGCGTGGTTAAAATAACTTGCAAGTACTTCTTACCAAGCATGCGGCGATCAGAGAGAGGGAAATTACATGGTGGATGACCCAACGAGTGGGTTCCTCATGGGCCCCCCAAACATCAATTAGGGTTCCTCCGCTAACATGAAGGGGTGTAGAGTTGCTTTTCTCTAATAAGAAACCTGCACAAATTTGTATCTATTTCAAGTTCGCCATGCAAGTAGAGAACAAGCTTTGAGCATATTATATATATATTTTTTACTGCATATAAGCACATGATAAAAAATTTAAGATCCACCAGTCGAGTTGATAGTGAAAATTAGCCATGGATCACACACTGCGATACAAACAATAACATCAATATAAGCAGCACTGGTTTTCGGGGGGCATAAATGACACCAACACAATCCAAACTAATGAGTTTGAGCTGAAGGATTGGTCAAAAGTTCGAGCGAGCGCTGAAGAAAATCCACCGCAACAGAGACATCATCGAACGCAAGAGCACCGACAGCAAACCTTGCTGCCTTGTGAGCCTCGGCAATTTTCTCCGCAGATGGCTGATAATTGCTGTCATACTTGTACCTCTCAGCAGATGGAGGAGCTTGTACCGCATGATTCTGGTTGACACTGCCAGAAGCGTACTGCACTGATGGTGTGTAATGTGAAACAGGAGCAGGTTGGTGAGAGTAAGCAGAATCATGGGCATGGTAGTAAGAAGGCTGATGCGAAGGGGCAGAAGGAAAGGTGCTATCATGGAAGCTTGGGTAAGACTGAAAATTAGGATAAGAAAAAGAAGGGCTAGGGTTTTCTGGAGAGTGACTATTTGGAGGCATAGGTCCATGCTCATTTGTAAAGGAATGATGCTCATATTGCTGGGAGTAAGCAGAATATTCGGGTGTGCTCGTTGGTTGATGATGGTGAATATCACTAGGATAATCAGGACCGGTATAAGATGATGATGGTGCCATAGGTGATTGACCAAAACCCTGCAAGTTAACCCCATCAGTTTGCTGGGATGATAAGTCGACAGTTTGATAGCTAGCTGCAAAATTCTCATTTCTTCCCAGGTTCTGTAGCACAAGAAAAAAAAAAGGGGAGATATCAGCAACACCTTTCTGGGCAAACTATGGACAGAAATTAAAAAAATTGACCTTATCTACATGCTGAGGTGAGGTACCACCACCTTGCTGGCTAGAGGAGAAACTATTACTTGGTTGAAGATCCTGACAAAGGATAAAACGATGATTCCAGATTTTGCAAACCAATTAGGCAATTTCTTTTGTATAACAAGAATATTTATTAACAGTCTAAAGATGCATCAAGATGTTAGGAGACAAGACGATTCAAACTCCTAACCACCAGCAAATCCTATTCTAAGCATGTTAAAAGGACCTCCAATTTGTTACGTTTGGTTCTTAGAAACAACTAGAAACTTTCAGGACACATCTTGACACCAAGCAACACAACTCCTATGATTTAGAAACTTTCAGGACACTCCTTGACACCAAGGAACATACGACTTCTCCTATGATTGAGGAAATTTCCCCTATGATTGAAGAAATAATATCATGGCTGAACATGGTAAAAAAAGTAGGAACATGCTGTTCAACTATACCATTAAAGCATATGCAATATGGATGACTACTCTCACTTTAGCCGACCTCTTTGGTAAAAGTTAACCAAAATTAGAGTTTTAGGGATATGATCAAATTTGATACAAAGTTCAAGGATTAGTAATTTAATTTATCCTTTTAAATAAATAAATCCAAGACTTGGCAAAACGAAATTTTTGCCATGCTCACTGGACTACGTAATTACTACCAATGTTTTCTAAAAAGCACAAGTAAAAGCTTGTCAATTCTTAATATAAGCACATAGAATCTTCAGAAATCAGAATGCATTTGTGATAAATTATATATTCTGCCAAGCTTACTGGTGTATGTAGTTACAATAACTTTTGTGTTTAAAATCATTTTCCTCTTGGTATGCATTAAAATTTATCAATACTTGATAAAAACATACAGGACTTCAGAGTTCAGAATACTTGATAAAAATGTATAAGACTTAAGAGCACCAAAGAAAGGGAGGAAAAATAATAAGCTATCTTGCTAAACATATGGTTTTAGTTCCAAGAAAAATAAACATGCTGCATTATTTTCTCAATCAATGAGGCAATGCAAGTTAAAATGCATACATAAGTGTTGCTTGAAGGACTTGAGGAAATTGATAGATCTGCATCACCAACAGGAGGACCTGGATCCGGCTGCCGGCCTTCTTTCAAGGCTTTCCTTATATCTGCAGCTTTCCAAACCGCATATTTCTGTTTTTGCTCAATCTGGAAAGTGCATCATGACCAGCATAAGCCAACTTGCTCAAATTGAACCACAGATCAAGGCAACTTTAAGTTACCAGTGACATGAATAACTTACATCAGGCTGCAGCTCACCAAATTGACACAGAATCTCGAAGAAGATGCTGGCAGCATAAAAGGTTTTCGCAGTATTCCTGAAACATGTATATCTCATAAGATTTCCGATATTTATGATACTAAAGAACCTGCTAAATGTCTTAGGAGAATGTATAAATAATTGAAAATATAAGAACAAGTTGTAATACATACAAATCTGCACGCCCAGCACGATCTTGTTTATCTGCCTTTGCAAAAAGATTAGATGCAAAACCTTCCACATAAAGGTAGTCATCAGGCCCTAGTTTTACTGATTTCTTATCCTGTGAGAAGTTGCAGCATCTTGCATCAATAAAAAGATTCTCCATTCAAATTATAATTTCCAGATGAAACTTCTAAATGATGATTCTTAGAAAATGTTATTGTCTTTAGATATTACCAAGCCATCAATGTAAAACTAAAGTCTTAATTGCCAGCTGGAGAGTCACTAGATTAACATGAAACAATTGTGCTTAATAATGGGTGAAAGTTAAATTTAACACATGATACACGATTAAGCTTAGTGGACAAGGAACAGAGACAAGTACAATTTGCAAATATTTCCGCTTCCTCAAAATAATTTTAAATTACTTGAGACACAATTAAGTTTAGTTGACACTGTTTAATTACAAATCTTTAATAATTGATCAACGCAACCCATTTGCATAAGAGAAAGGCAAATTGCATGCTCAAACAATGAAATACAAAAGTGCATGAAACATTTCTAGATCTGATAGGACGACAAAGGCTGCTATTAGTATTGATGCAATAGGAATAGCAAATTGTCTCACATTATTGAGGTCAGCTATATAAATCTTACCAGAAATTTAGCTCCATTGGGGAAATATCACCATATAATACAAGTGTCACATAGCTTGTTGTATTTCTTCATGATTCTTTGATCTTATTCGATCTTTCCTGATTACTGAAATATGGAACTGATCATATCCCATTGATGCAAATAACAGTTTTGTAATCTCAACAACAATAATTATGGTTCTCCCTTATTTAACCCTCCATGACCACAAGTTTGACAAATATGAACTTGTATTATTTTGTTTTCTCAAAGAACACGAAGCACCAATCCTAGCATCAACATTCTTGTGTCACTAAGTCTATGGATCTGGTACATTGTAGCTAACCACAAACTAATTTGTAAAGGCCACATGACTTTCAAAGCTTACCTGTACTTTAAACGTTTTCGTCTAGTTTCATAACATGTTTATATTTCCATATAAAAGGAACATAAGAGGAAGCAATGATATGGATCTGTAATACATGAATGGCCATTCAGAAAAGCTATAGTGAATATATAAAAGACGGCATATTGGTACCACTGCTGAGTTTTAAACAATAAATCAAAACAACATGAAATGCAGAATAGAAGAAACTTCTAAGAATCGTAGTCCCACCAATCTTCTCATCATATTTCACACTGACAGAAAAGAAAAACCGTGACTTTCAGATATAGTAAATAGAATTCTATATTCCTTATTGTTGCATGATGGGAAGCAGAAGTGTACATCTAGGAAACATGGCTCAGCGACAACTTGAAGTCATTCCACTTTCCCTAATATCCTTAGTAATCAAAAAGCCTAATGAATAAACAAGAAAAGTTCAGATTAATCTAAACAAAATTCGAATAGCAATAACATCATCCAAGTAAAAAAAATAGAGATGCACCTTAACAAACATGCAATTCAGCTCATATCAATCAACAAATTTTAGGGAAAAAAATATCAACTTTAGAGTGCGGCATTCTTCGCAACCCTAAATCAACAAACGATCACACGCGGAAAAGAAAAAAGATATCGAATTTTACACCACGAAGAGATGAAAAAAATGATTAATTTAATCAATAAAAAGAAGAAAACAGTACACCGACCTTTTCGAGTTGGTTCATGAGGGAAAGGAGGAGGGCGTTGGTGGTCTTGGTGCGATCCTTCTGCGGAATCTTAAGCCCTCGCTCCATAGCGTACAATCGACCTGCAACCAACCAATCGAATGAACGATCAAAAAGGGGGCCAAATCTAGGGTTACTAAGGGTGAGAAGTATTCCAAAAAGAATCGAATAATATGGAATTGGATGGTGGTACAGTAGTAGGCGACGAGGGGCTCGTGCTTCTGAAGCTCGTCGGCCCTCTGTAGGTAGGGCAGGAGGAGCTTCGCCGGCTCCGCCTCGCTTCCCATATTTGACACTACAGATCCTTGCTGCTGATCTCTTTCTTGGATCTTTTCTCTCTCTCGAACAGACCGCAAACACCCAAATCCCAATGAAAAGGCCTTCTGGAACAAGGAAGGAAGAAATAAGTTGGCCGCCCCCAGAAAATAGAAACCGCAAGTGGCCTTAACAAAGACGACACGGATAAATTTTAGTTGGTTATATAATTATAAATAATTATAAATAATAAATTTTAGTTTAGAATATAATTATATTTCCATATACCCCTCGAAATCTCCAGAACATCAATTAACCAATTAAAACTTATCTACATTAGTAATTTTTTGAAACGATGCCATTAATATTAGAGGCTATTGAATATTTAATATTTTCATATCGCATTAATCGTATGATTTGGGATTAATTGGAGTGTTTCATAGCGATAGTTACTAGAGAGACTTATTACCAAACACCACGGATAGATGCGTGAAATCACCTCATCACATACATTATTATTATCTCTTGCACTTAATAATTTTGACAAACAAATGTTAATGTACACAATGTTATGTTAAATTAGGAGGTGAAAGTATCGTCAACAAGGCCCTCAAGCTTAAGGGTGGAATTGCATATATTTTATTCACCAGCCTATTTTTCCCTTTTCATTTTAAATATTTTTCCCTCCCACTTCTCGAGATAAACCAAACATAGAGCAGACTATAACATTCCGTATAAAGATGGTAGAATGGGGTATTTGTGAACTTCAAATATTTGACGAGAATGATCCTATTACTCGTGTATTTTAAAACTCAAACTTCCTTGCTATGTAGCTGCAACTTTTCTTGAAGTGAATGACATGCATGTACTTGAGTAAATTTTCCCCTCCTATTTTAACCTGGCTTCATATGCCAACGAAGAAGATTGTTCTGATGGGCATACCATGGCATGCACCACAATTTGATTGAGAGCAGATGACACCTGTGGACTAAGCAGCCAGCTAGGATTGACACGCAACAGAATAAAGATTGCTCTAGGATTGACACTCAGCAGAATAAAGATTGCTCTGTGTATATTCTCCTGCTACAGAGTGTTATGAGGGTTCATGAAACATATGTTAACGTGCAGAACTCATGCTTATCATTCTTCTCTCACTTGAGGAGAAGAATGAGAAAAACAACCATTTATGGTGGGGCATTCATCATAAAGTATGAAGAACAACTATCAAAGCTAGAGCTTGTTGAGCAGGATTTACTATAGAAACATAATGACCACTAAAATAAACATTTGAATGGCCAGTCCACTAAAACTATTTGTTTCTCTTCCTCTAAGAAGTATGATTATATATATTCATCAAAATGTAGAACAGGAGAACTATCATAAACAATTGATAATACCTGGACTTTGTTGACCAGCATAGTGAAAGAAACTTGAAAAATTATCCAGGTTAGCTATCAAACGGATCGAATTT
Organism: Musa acuminata AAA Group; assembly: GCF_036884655.1. NCBI lineage: Eukaryota > Viridiplantae > Streptophyta > Magnoliopsida > Zingiberales > Musaceae > Musa > Musa acuminata. Next base: position 7,907,792 of record NC_088329.1, on the reverse strand, counting down.
GAATAAACTCTTTCAAAGGTGCATATCCCTTTAAACAATTAACATAAATAATCACCCGATTTCATCTAAATGGGTGTATTTGATGCATTGATGAGAAAATGTAACTGTTCCTGGAAATGAATTTTCAACACTACAGACCAAGAATTTCTGTCACATAACGAAATAAAAATACTTAATTAAGTCAACATATACATGTCGGTACTATAAGGAGTTGCAGCACCAGGGACCAAAACAAAATCATTCAATAAGATGGCAACAAACACCATCAAGTAAATTCATATCCAACATAATGTTCAATGTATGGCTTTAATTACCTAATTTGTCTCAAATTTCAATATAAGTTTCCGTAAACAATCATCCAGCTTCTTGATTAGACAATGCATGATAAAGCTGAGAAAACCTCCCGAATGCCATCAAGCCAAAGGTATTTACACACATGCAAGAGGGCATCAAAGTTTATAAGAGCAGTATTCAAAGACTGTCCTCACTCGAGATCAATGAGTGCAGGTATGCCTAAATGCTGAGATGAACATGCACCTGGCAAGCTCATGTACTTGTTAAATAGAGATGAGCAAAAAACTTAACGATTCAGATCACATTTGAATGTTCCTGCAAACAATAAGATGGACCATAATGTATCTGCGTACATGTCTTCCCAACAGGTACTACTGCAAAACTGGATGATCCTCTAAACAATAGGACAGGATGAATTCTGTCATAGGGAGAGCTCCACATACTAATATCCCATACTTTTAACACCTAAATTATAAAAAAGAAGACTTAAATAACTAGAATTCCACCTTCTTTGGATTCAAGTTTCAAGTGCAATTAACTATATTTTGATTTTTGATGAATTTTTCATTTCTGTTAAAATAGTAAAATTGTGAACTCGATTTACCTCACCTTATCCTGAAACAATATAGAAAAAAATGTTGAGGGGCAATATGTTTTATATTCTTAACAATCATCTCAGCAGACATCACAATAGTTTGAGGAAATTCTTAACAATCATCTCAGCAGACATCACAAAGGGTGCACTATGAATAAATATTATAATGTTAAACCTAAAGTTATTCCGATCTGAAACAAAAATATTACAGAATAATTTTAACTAAATTTAACTATAGAAAACATAAGCATTAACATTTCCATTCACCAAATCAACTTCAGAAATACTGCTCGTAACAAACCCTCCAGCAATAAATCCAGGGAAAACAAAGATTGTAGCTTCAAAGACCATTCCAGCAGACTACCATGAACTGCCCCTAAGATCATAATACAAAGAGCTCAGCCATACCAGATTTTAGATGTGGTTTGCTATTCTCTTCTGAAAACAACATTGTGTTCCCGTATTTTTTTTGCAGTAATTGTAATCAGTACACAGCATAATACGGTGTTTCATTAAGAACCACAATTTAGTGCTGACAACCATTCAAATTCATCCCAATTTATGAAAGATGTTTGATCTCATCAGTGCCAAAACTCGTTATGATGCCTCACCTAAATTGCTGATAGTAGTAATAATCCCATTTTTCACTTTTTAATTTAGTGCAATTTAAGGTGATTTAACCCATTCATTTCAGATTTTTTTTTAAGTGAGATGTTCCCCACAAGAGGAATCACTAACTAAAGATATTCAAGAAGTAAATACATGAATCCTTCGAGCTTTGAATGCTTCGAATCCTATCAATTAGAAGAAAAAAATTCACATGATAGATATAAATCAAATCATCACTCCTCACGATTTTTGTTTCGTAATATATATATATATATAAAAATCAGAAAAATACATCAATCGAATAAAAAACAAAAGAATCATAAATACTATCACAAGAAAGAAAAAGATACCAAAATATAGTCATCAAATGACGCAACCTGCAAGATCAAAGCGCAGCTTGCCCGGATGACGACCAAGCTATCATGCATGAGATCAATAGCACTTGATATATGAGAAGGGCCTCTGAGAATGGCTAATACGTACACCATTCCTCTCTTCTCCCCTTCTCATAAATCAAAATACAACCCAAAAAAGCCTCCCTTTTAAACTTCGACGAGAACGATATGGGAAATTCGGTAAGCGGAATGCCTATGGAAAATTTCAAAGCAATCCGACCAGTTTTCTTCCCATTGGTTGCTGTTGCTACAGCCGAATCCGGATCAAGACCAGGACAACAACAAATGAACCCCGATCTCGGTACAATGTAGCATAAAACCAAATAACGATCAAAAGACCTGCTAGAAGGACAAGAAGAGAAAACAAAAGCCATGAATCGGACTGACGAAAGTCTAGAAATTGGGATGGTAGAGGAGGCGCGCACTTGAAACCCTAGAGAAATGACCGGGCCGCTTCTTTGCTGTGGACCTTGTAGCGGTCGAGAGTCAAAAAATCGCAAGGCGATTCCAAACTTATAGAACGGGTGGACGCTTTATGTTTCGTGCCGTGCAACACGACCGTCCATCTAAAAGCGGAGTAAAATAACGGGTACAATTGGACGGGTAACTCAAATAACAAGGTAATTGATATATGGGCGATATCATAGGAAAAAAATCCATAATTTATTTCAGGATATACTTGAAGAGTCTTTTTATATTGATATCCAAATACGATTACTTCCAATATGATATATATTAATTATTAAAAATATAGTATATATTTTTAAACTTAATTATAATAATAATATATTAAATTCGAAATAATAACATCCAACCTACTCAACATCATATTGAGATGTCGACACATGATGATAAAATATCGATTATATGATACCTATATGTCGGTCACATAATACTAAGATGTCACATAACCTTGTGCACGTTTAAATATGAGATATGTTTATTCCTATCTCAAAATTATAATTATAATTATTTTATATTTATTTATAAAAATATAATATGTTTTATTACTAATGCAAAAATAATATAGCTTCAAACAATATCTCATTATTTTTTTATTATTCATTTACAATAATTAATTATAAATATCATAATATTTCTTAGAATATTCATATTTAAATTTAAGACAAAGAGTAAAACATTAAATTTTGTAGCATTCTTTATTTTGAAATATGTCAAGACGTAAGTAATTTCCATCCATAATCATTCAAATTTCATATTAATAATTCTATAATATCTCATAATCTATAAAAAAAATTGATATTTATGGTTACTGGAAATTATGATTAATTGAAATTTAGTTATAATAGTTTTCATTAGAGTTTCAATACCTTGATTTAATGACGAAAATAATATAAGTTCATTCAAAAATATTTTGAATGAGATTATTTTTTATTATCAACAAGGACATGTCATCCTTTATTTTGAAATATATCAAATATCCTTAGTTTTCATTCAAAATTATTTTAAAACTATTACATAAAATATTTTATGAAACCTTAATATAGGTTAGTAACTAATATTTATAAAACTTTAAATTAATTAAACTAAGTTATAGTATTTTTAATAGTATTATCATGTTTTTTAGTTTTATAATAAAAATATTATAGTTTTATTAAAAAAATACTATAATCTATTCAATTAAACTAAAAATATTATTTTGAATCGATTTGACTAGTTTGGTCTAGTCAACTTTCAACTCGAAACTTAAAAACCTTGGTTGTGAGAGAAAATTCCAAAATTTATTTTTTTAATTACCCAAGATGATTAATTAAAGTTATTATTTTAACATTATATAACAAAAATAATAAAATCATAAATCTCAATTATTTTATGTTGATTATATGAATTTTTTATCATTATTAAATTTATTAAAAAACTATATATTTAATTAAGTTTGAAATATTTAAATCATTATTTATGGTTTTATTAAATCTTTTTTGGTCGCTTCTGCCTCTCCCATCAATACCATCGATGCCAATCCCAAGCCCTAATTGACATATAATTATGTCATAATGTAAAATATTTATTTAACCTAATGTTGCTTATATGATGATCACTAAAAATTAGAAATATCATATTTTTAGGGAGTCAAATAGTTGATAGAAGATAAGATTTTCCCAACTACATGAGGAAATTTTATCTCTCTATTCTGAGAGAAATCCTCTATTCTGTTGAGGAAAATCCTCTCTTCTGTATAAATAGGAGAGGGACATGTTATTGTATTCAAGCTAAAGTTAATTCAATAAAACTTCTTCATTAATATTATTTCTATCAATAACTAATTAGATTGTCAGAAAATTTAGATAAGATAAACTGAATATTATATGGGTGGATCAATTCCCTCCGGAACTAACTTTATGCAACTCTCCAAACTCAAACTCACTAAGTTTTTTGGTAAAAGAAAACAATTTTTTTCCAACTTTATTCATTAATAAATACTTTCCAAGTTGGATAGAACCCAAACCGAAGAATTCGGCCCACAAAGATGAATATAACGGTCCACCAAATATAACGTTGATGCGCTACGATCTTATTGCTTGTCGCGCCCCTTCTAGAAGGTTCTAGAACCCGGTTCCCTACATAAAAGCCATCGCCGCCCTCTCGACTGCAAAGTCTCAATCGCAGGTTTCTAACCCTAGATCTTGAGATCGCTTGAGAGACGCCCTTCCATGGCGGCCGACGCGGAGACCTTCGCCTTCCAGGCTGAGATCAATCAGCTTCTCAGCCTCATCATCAACACTTTCTACTCCAACAAGGAGATCTTCCTTCGTGAACTCATTAGCAACTCCTCCGATGTTAGCATTCCTTGTACTTTTCGTTTAGAGTCATTTTTGCCTCTATGATGGGGCTTGATTTTGTTGTTGATCTGGGTTCTTAACAGGCGTTGGACAAGATCCGGTTCGAGAGCCTCACCGATAAGAGTAAGCTCGACGCTCAACCGGAGCTGTTCATCCATATTATCCCCGACAAGGCTACCAATACCTTATCTATCATCGACAGTGGCATCGGCATGACTAAATCTGACCTTGTCAACAATCTTGGTACCATCGCCAGGTCGGGCACCAAAGAGTTCATGGAAGCCCTTGCTGCTGGGGCCGATGTCAGTATGATCGGTCAGTTTGGTGTGGGGTTCTATTCGGCCTACCTCGTGGCGGAGAGGGTTGTTGTCACCACCAAGCACAACGACGATGAACAGTACGTGTGGGAGTCACAGGCCGGGGGTTCATTCACCGTAACCAGGGATGTTTCTGGTGAGAGTCTTGGTAGGGGGACAAAGATTACACTTTTCCTCAAGGAGGATCAGGTATTTGCTATGCATACATCAATTTGCTAAGAAATTTTAAGTTTCTATGATTTGATGAACTGTTTAGATAAGGCATCATGGTTGGGTAGAGATGGAAACTGCTATTGAGTCGAATTGCCGATGAAGCTGCTTTGATGGAAGGATTTCTCTTTTGTTTTTCAAATTACAAAAGATAACCGTGTTTAATTATGTTTGTTGCTCAATGAATTCCTTCTCCGTGTTCTAAGAATGATTTAATTTAACTTGTTTTAAATATTCGTTTACGTATTTACTTGTCCCAATGGATTATTTCTTCAGAGGTAGTGATGAATAGCTTAAATTTATGCTCACTGATGGGGCTGAAAATTTTTATCAATTAAGTATACTCTTGTCGTGGCTATGTTGATGGATATCATATGCTTATCTGTTGAGTTTGCACCTTCCTTTCCTTTGATGATCTTGATTTGTTGAGATTCTTGTTAGACATAAGTGGTTGTAATACAAAGCTCTGATGAACCTTGACAATGATTTGGTTGTAATTATCAAGCTAGATTAATATAGAGAGTGAGCATGATAAGTTTGTTCCATGTGAACTAGGTGATTAGGATTTGGTCACTGAAACAACCTTCTTATTGTGTAGGGTTAAGGTTCTATGTCGACCCTTCCTGTATACTGCATTGTTGGATCCTCCTACAGTTTGCACCCTTCTTTTCTTCTTTCAGATTCATACTTGTATGCCTGCTATAATTTTAGAATTAACCTCTGACATGGAATGCACACTACATTTTTCAAGACAAAGCCATCTTTCTTGAATACAGAGGCTTAGTTATGTTCTTTTTTGTTCATAACTTGCATTTATTTGTGGTGCAACAATTTAAGTTTGTTACTAATGCTAAAGTAGTTACATAGGAAAATGCTTACTAAAGGTCTATCTTGGCATCTCACATCGGACTCCATGTGACCCTTACAAAAGATGGCGAAGGGTCATGTTTACATTAATTAAGCTGTGGAGTGTAACAGTAAAGTGTTGATGATAGCCCTGGCTTTGGTATTATGCTGCATTTGTAGATTGACATCATTATTTTGTGATAGCAATTAGAAGTTTTAATGCTATTTATTTTACATTTTAATTGAATATTACTGATTATTAAATTTTCAAGAACTAACTCACCTATTTTGTGACTGCTTGGTGGTTCAAATTGGTGTAGCCTGCAGTATTTAATGTCGTCAGTATTTTCAACCTATAAAGAAGGTTTCTTGACTTCTTTTTTTAAAGTTTCTGATAGTCCTGGTGCCCTCTAGCATAATCATTAACGCTTTTACTCAGGTGTTTTCAGTTTGATGTTTTTTATTTTGTAGAACTGTTTGATTATAAAGAAACAATGCTTATTGGGAAACATGGTCAATCTGGGAATGATATTCCGGCCAATTAAGCATGCCAGACTTCCATTTATTTTGTACTTTGGTTTGTTCAATTGCAGTTGGAGTATCTTGAGGAGCGCCGCCTCAAGGATCTCATCAAGAAGCATTCTGAGTTCATCAGCTACCCTATTTCCCTTTGGACTGAGAAGACCACTGAGAAGGAAATTTCTGATGATGAGGATGAGGAAGACAAGAAAGACACTGAGGAAGGCAAGGTGGAGGATGTTGATGAAGAAAAGGAAGAGAAAGAGAAGAAGAAGAAGACAATTAAGGAGGTTTCTCATGAGTGGTCTTTGGTCAATAAGCAGAAGCCCATCTGGATGAGGAAGCCTGAGGAGATCACCAAGGAAGAGTATGCGGCTTTCTATAAGAGTCTGACCAACGACTGGGAGGAGCATCTGGCTGTGAAACATTTCTCTGTTGAGGGTCAGCTTGAATTCAAGGCTGTTCTTTTTGTGCCCAAGAGGGCTCCTTTTGACCTCTTTGACACTAGGAAGAAGCTCAACAATATTAAGCTGTATGTCCGTCGTGTCTTCATCATGGACAACTGTGAAGAAATAATTCCAGAATACCTTAGTTTTGTCAAAGGTATTGTCGACTCTGAGGACCTTCCTCTCAACATCTCACGAGAGATGCTCCAGCAGAACAAGATTCTCAAGGTAATCCGCAAGAACCTAGTTAAGAAGTGTGTCGAGCTCTTTTTCGAGATCGCTGAGAATAAAGAGGACTATAACAAGTTCTATGAGGCATTCTCTAAGAATCTCAAGCTCGGTATCCATGAAGACTCCCAGAACAGGTCAAAGCTTGCTGAATTGCTAAGGTATCACTCAACAAAGAGTGGGGATGAGATGACCAGCCTCAAGGACTATGTGACAAGGATGAAGGAGGGCCAAAATGACATTTACTACATAACCGGCGAGAGCAAAAAGGCTGTGGAGAACTCCCCATTCCTTGAAAAGCTCAAGAAGAAGGGCTATGAGGTGCTTTTCATGGTTGATGCAATTGATGAATATTCTGTGGGCCAGCTGAAGGAATTTGAGGGTAAGAAGCTGGTTTCTGCAACAAAGGAGGGACTGAAGATTGATGAGAGTGAGGATGAGAAGAAGAAGAAGGAAACACTGAAGGAAAAATTTGAGGGGCTGTGCAAAGTCATAAAGGAAGTGTTGGGTGACAAGGTGGAGAAGGTCATTGTGTCTGACCGAGTTGTTGACTCCCCCTGCTGTTTGGTGACTGGCGAGTATGGATGGACTGCCAACATGGAGAGGATTATGAAGGCACAAGCTCTCAGGGACTCCAGCATGGCTGGTTACATGTCTAGCAAAAAGACTTTGGAGATCAACCCAGAAAACCCCATTATGGAGGAGTTGAGGAAGCGAGCGGATGCTGACAAAAATGACAAGTCAGTCAAGGATCTCACGCTCCTGCTGTTCGAGACTGCTCTTCTTACCTCTGGTTTCAGTCTTGACGACCCCAACACCTTTGGCAACAGGATCCACAGGATGCTGAAATTAGGCCTCAGCATTGACGAGGATGAAAAGGTGGAAGATACTGACATGCCTTCCCTCGAAGAAGCAGATGCGGAAGAGAGCAAGATGGAGGAAGTAGACTAATCCAGATCGAGGCTTGCTATCTTTCTAGTAATCCTTTTGCTTACTGCTCATTTAACATTGAACTGAGGTTATGTATTGTTGCTATCTTGTCTCTATGGGCTTTTGTGCAAACGCAGGCTTTGTGACTTTGCTCAATTTTTTTTTTTACGTCTGGATGTGCTTATATTTTTTTTTTATTATGTTTTGAGCAATTTATGGTATATTATTGCTGCAAAATCACGCTGTGACAGTCCTGCTTTTGGTGCAAGCAAACTTGTAAGATTTGTTTTTGTGCCAAGCTCGGTGTGATGATAGCCTGCTCGAACCAAGTATTCTCTTGGGTGCACATATATGCTTTCAGATTCGTTGACGTGGTCGTGGGGGTTTCTTCCAGCTCAAGTCGTCTTTTAATTCAATTCTATATTATGGTAATTCAATTTTATATTATGTTTATAGGGAGAAAAAGGATTAATTACATATTATCTTTTTAAGGTTTTTAGTTTTAAAAAATTTATATTAGAATCATTACAGTAATGAATGTAAAATATAAAAATAATAAAATTAATTAATAAAAACAATTTTAATATTCTAAACATTATTTGCTACCATTCAAATATTGCCGGTCTATATTAAACAATCAATATATAAAAGAAACTATAAAATTATTACTATCAAGTGACCTCGTATCGTTGTCGACATGACACAAAGTATCGATATAATTTTAATTGAGATATTAAAATTAAAATTATTTTTTATTTTTTTATAATTATAAAGATCTTAATATAAATTTTTTAAATCTAAAGATTGAAATATGAAACTATAAAAGTAATCTATAAATAGTCAAGGATAATATATAATTAATAAAAAAACATAATCTCCCGATCTAGAAAGCTCAACCAGTGTTTGACTGTACCGAAGCTAAAAATGCCAAAATCTCCTGCTTCGGATGTTCCTCACACGTTTCCTGACTCACCGGAAACGCTCCTCCAGCTCCACATGTGCCCTATCTCCGTCTTCCCTTCACTTAGCCGCGCCACGCACTGCCTCCAGACGCAGTACCCTTTCATTCTCTGGTCAACTGTTTTGTCGCCGTTCCTGAAGACCAATTTGCTATGTACCAAATGGAGGCACACAAGCGTATCTCAAAATTGACTAGGAAACGCTTTACTTTTGGCCCACTAGCAGCATCCTCTGCTTCACCACAGGTTACATTCTTCGTTATCCTCCTCTGAATCCAATTCGCCAGACATTCCCATCCCTTACTTTACTTAGAAAAGTTCTCCTTCCCTTCATCGTATCCTACTGGCTTCCATGCTGAGCTTGGTCTAGGAAGGAGGCAATGGCGGGTCCGGAGTCTCATGAGTCACTGGAGTACACGCCTACGTGGGTGGTCGCCGCCGTCTGCACCATTATCGTCGTCATCTCTCTGCTCGTCGAGCGCTTCCTACATTACCTTGGAAAGGTACGATCTTTGCTGACGCCTTTCCTACCTTCTGACTACTAGCGTTGGAAGAAAAACTTCATCTTTTGTTCAAGCCGTGTACCTTTATTGTTAAAGTTTCCTTGTTCAAACCGATCTTGTGATTTGTTCATTCTATTAAAAAATGGAATTCTCTCTCCCAAGAAAAAAAAAAACAAATCTTTTTTCTTCTGGTGACAATTTTCTATACAACCACTAGAGATGGTCGGGTTTTGTAAGGTATCTGAAAAGGTTGGAATGCTTGCTCTTGAAATGATAAGATTCTTGATGTGATTGTAGGTCTTTCGTTCTTTGTCGTTCCCATCGTTGGCTTATGTTTTACTCTTTGGTATGTGTTCAATGTGTTAAATTCTTCAGTGAGGAATGGTGGTGATAGTGGCCCAACTGGTACCTCCCTATGCAACTGATCATAGCCGAAGAATAAGCATCTTTGTGGTTGTGCCTTTAGGTTTCTTGTTCATTCCACCTGCTCTTTTGATGTCCACTGCCTTATTTCTGTTCACTACTCATACGTCCATGAACTGCCTAGGATTCTTGACTGCACAGTATGGTGCCAACTCAATCAATAACTTACGAGCACACACTGATATGATAAGCCGATGCCTCATTTAAATTATACCAATACACCGACTAAAAAACATTTGATCTGGATATGATATTTATCGCTCAACCACATGGTGTAAAAGGAAGCAGAGCAGCCAAAATTTGAAGAGGTTCTAAAGAAGCTTCAAGTTATTTTCACGTGCATGTAGTGGTGATTCATTGTCCTTTTCCCTTCTTGTGCTCCTTATGCCCACCAAATTTACAGAGTTAAGCATAAAGTTTTCACCGGAGAAAATGGCATGCCCTTTTGGTGCATGACTTTGGAAAGACAGTCTTGTTCTCTGTAGGTCAAAGCCTCTGAAGTTTAGTGCACAGACCAGTTCCATTCTGCAAGTCTTTTGACAATCTGAAGTCTTGCCAACACTGTTTTTCCTTGCTGTGCAATGCTTTTTTTATGCTGCTGGAGTCATAAACCGATACTTCACTTGCTTTTCTTGTTTTCCTTTCAGTTTTTGAAGCATAATCAACAGGATGCACTTTATAAGGCTTTGCAGAAGCTAAAAGAAGGTTAGTTCTATCAAAACTAGATTCCAAAATTCTGTGCAGATATCACCAGGTTTCTTGTATGAGAATATGGAAGTTTTTATATGAATATATATATCCATGAGCTACTGCCTAGTATCTTGAGAGTTTGTATAAACCTTCTGCTTATGAAGCCTGACGTGCTCAAATGCATATGCAATTTGAGATCCTTTAGGTGCATATTTTAGCAACATGCACTAAAGGAAGTCTTCCAAGCAGTTAAAACATTTTCTCCTACCATGATCCGAAGATTGGAAATTTAACACCACTTTCATCAGACCATTGTTGAAACATTTTAAGATCTCTGACCACCTATGAGTGACTTCCTCTCTCTCGCTGTACACAAAATGGATTAAAATTTGCCTTAAATTGTAAGTAATCTGATTCTTATAGTTGTAATTAAAAATTCAAAATGTGGTGAGGGTTTGCAAATGTGAATTTTCAGATGACAGTTAGATTGGAAATCTGGATCTACCATGATACATAGTAGTTCGGGATAACCTGCATTGGCTTGATCATGATCAGCATATCCAAGGAAGAACATTGGTGGTAATCTGCACCAACTTCAAGAGAGAGGAAAAACCCCACATTAGACAAGAACAAAGCTGGAGGCTGGACACAATGTCATGTCTCAAGTCCCACATGAAGATGGTGGACAAGTAATTGATAAATTGGATTGGTCAGAGAGTGTAGGAACATACAAGTATCTTTCAGATTGGCTACTACCCTTCATATATAGATAATTAGGGAACAATCTTGTCTAATCAAACTCACAAATGGATTAGGACTGAATAATTCTAATTAGAAAGGGATGAATCCCTTTCTGGATTTCCCACTCAAGTATTTGAAACACATTTTTTCATTGACATCTACACTCTGGGGAATGACTTCCCTGCTGTGAGTCCTCCCCCATTTTTTGTGTGTGTGGCAAATACATGCATAAATAGTAGTACAACAGCGGAATGACTATTGTTGAGGTCAACAGTAGTGTTACCCCACAGTCAGATGATCTATTAGGGCAGCCAGGAGAGCATCGCTCAGCTGTCACATTCTCATGCATTTAGCTATAGTCAGAAAATATTCAAAGTTGTTCAACTAAAGAACATTTGGCTTTGACAACCTCAAGTGATCTGTCACTCTCTATAAATGCAGCACTCCTGGTCCAAGCTAATTGATTTGTCCATCAAGTTTTTGAGCTCAACTTCCAAATCAAATCACACCCATAGGGTTCCTTTCATGGTTGTTTATGTTGATGAAGGGGTATACTTGTTTCTCTTAGACACATGAATCAACTTCCTTGGCATGTATCATTTTGAGGATGAACAAATGATCCATTTTGAGTTTGATTAGTCTGACTCATCATAATATAACATCAATGATTCATATTGCACATTTTTATTTCTTCCGAGTAGGGCTTGGGAATTACTAAAAGCTTATATTTTATCTACTTTCTATATCATTATGATACTATATTGTAAGGATGTGACAGAATTTGGCAATATCTGTATGCAGAGTTGATGCTTCTTGGCTTTATATCCCTCCTGTTAACAGTCTTTCAACGAACCATCAGCCGCATTTGTGTCTCAAAAAGGCTTTTTCACCATATGCTTCCATGCAAGGAGAATAGCTTTCCCCCCAACCAGGAGGTCCATCGTGCAAAGGGCTTAAAACTTCAACTAACATGGAATAACCGGAAGCTTTTATCTGAGGATGAAGACTCTGATTTTTGCATGAGACAGGTGAGTTTTCTTTATTATTTAAGGATAATATATATTAAGACTTGATCATGCGGATACAAAATTTGCATGAGATATCCGCCAATCTAGCATAGGAAGCAAGAGCATGTGCCTCCCTATTACACCCTCGAAACACAAAACTACACTTGGATAAGTCCACTTTGTCAAAAATCAACAAACAGTCACTAGGGATATTTCGGAGATGCCAAGGCATATCCTCAAAATTGTTGAAAATCTTCACCATGCCTGAAGAGAGTCGGATCTGATCCAAATGTTGTTAAGCTACCATTTAACGCAAAACGAAGGCCTTCCAAAATTGCTGCACATTCAGCATGAAGAACTAAGCTCATGCCTCTTGCTACAAATCTGGCAGCTATCAAGCTTCCTTGCTGATCTTTAATGATAAACCCACCTGCTACATTATTAGAACTCAAAAAAGAAGCATTGGTTTCTGCTATAAAGCTATAATTGGACAGCCTACATGTAAGATCTTGTTGAATCCAGAACTCTATCTTCCACAAATCCGTAACTCCCAAGCCAGATGAGTCACTAAGCTTATATGTCGTCAAATTTGTTCTGAACCAATTTGAATTTGACCAGTATCACCATATTGGAAATCCATGTGATAATATAGTATTTTGACTATTTATTGATGTTATTTAGGTTATCAAGCTTGTGATAAGTTGTGGTTCTAACAAAGTGGGTGATTGCATGTTAAGTTCTCTTTTACCAGTTGATATAAGAATTTGTCTAGCTGAAGGTTCATATATGAAATAATTGATCATAGGTCTGCAAAACTCTCGAACTTAATACCGCTACCCATGCATTTTTGTACATGAACATTTAAACATTATGTACATTCATGAACAGCGCTTATTTGCATGCATATATGCATATGTATATGGTCCATAACAACCTCTCATTTACATAATTAATGATACAATGCATTTTTGTTAGACACAATCATTTTAATAAGCTACATTTATAAAGATTTATATTTTAAAAGGGACAAAGGACCAATATTTGAGAAGTTAAATCTGTAACCACCGTCTCGGTGAGTACATATGTTATGTTCACTTCATATTTGGTTGCAATATAAGTCCACATATAAGTTATGTTTTGTGGAAGCATCTTGATAAAGGAACATACATGAAGTATGTATGCATGTATCTTTTTTTTTGAAACATGTATATTTAAGTTTTAACAACATTCAAGTTTCTAGTGTATGCAAGAAAGTCATTGTTGGCTAGTTGCATAAGTATTAATTAAGCAGTAACTTTCTCAGGGAAAAGTTCCACTTTTGTCGCTGGAAGCATTACATCAACTGCACATTTTTATATTTGTGCTAGCAGTAGTCCATGTTGTGTTCTGTGCAACGACCATGGTTCTAGGAGGAGCAAAGGTAGCCAACAAGCATTTACAGAGGAAATAATATGTAGGTGATGGAAATAGATGACATTTGGACAGAAGGAACTAAAATAAATGATTGATCTTTTGCAGATTAGAAAATGGAAGCTCTGGGAAAATGATATCAGGAAAGGGCAGCCAAAGAAAGAGACATGTAACATATTAATTTATCAGTTTCTGGCCCTCTAACTTTGCGATCATCATTTAAGAGTGAGATCTTTTTGTTATTCTGTAATACAAGATTTCCTGCAGTATCTACAGAGGAACTCTCTACACATGTTCAGCAACATAATGAGTTTGTGATGGAGCATACAGAGGGGCTTCAGCAAAGATCAGTTGTCTTATGCTGGATAGTAAGTTGATTCATCGTTTTTTTTTTATATTGCACCAATTGGCTTGTAGGAATCATATGATTGTTATTTACTTGATGAAAGAGGGCAAATTATTCTCTTCTTTGACTGTGAGTGCAAGTATTCCAGCCTGTTACTTTAGTTTTCATAGACATATTTATATTAACTAGCATTCAGATAAATTCTTAGATAACAAAAGCAGTCCAAACTCCAAACGTAGAATAGTGCAAAAGCATTACTGGCCAATTTCATACTTGTCCTTACAAAAATACATGTACACTGTATCCCTATAGATCTTGAAAACTATTGAACTATGCAGTAGCCATGGCCATTTATGCATTGTTAGTATCTTTTCATTACTTGGTGAATTACCAATTCACCCATTGCTTTGTTATCGAATGTAGATGTCATTCCTGAAACAGTTTTATGCTTCTGTTACCAAATCAGATTACAGAGCATTGCGATCAGGGTTTATAATGGTAAGTTGCATAATTTTTAGGAAAATTATGGTGATAATTTTTTCATTTAATTTGTCTATTTGTGTACCATCCCCCTTCTTTTTTTCTGATCATTTCTTGTTATTTCTTGATATCACTCTAGAAACACTGCAGTTCGAACCCAGACTTCGATTTTCACAAATATATGTTACGAACTCTTGAGGATGATTTCAAGATTGTTGTTGGTATAAGGTGGATAATATGCAAAGGGAAGTTCCTTTATTACTTTTAATCAGTTTTGAATCCAGCTTAAATGTGTGTACTATGTCAATGCAGATGGTACTTGTGGCTTTTTGTAGTCTTATTCCTCTTGCTGAATGTGAATGGTATGTTGAAAATAAGTTATATAGCTTTGATTGCATTACCACTGATAATCAAACAAAACCTTGTTGAGGTTGCTAGTTTTGGATGAATTCAACCATTCAGATACTCGACTCTGGCTATTTTCTGAACTGGCATTCGGGTACAGAAATATACATTTTAGAATTTATATTTTAGAGATAGCTAGAAATATAAATTATCAGCAAAACTTCCTGGTCTACTATTGACTGATAATGTATAGTACACATAATAAGTAGTTCATTCTAGGTTTTCTATTTAGACATCATACCAAGAATCCCAATTAATTGTCCCCACATTAATTCTAGTTCATTCTACATTCAGATATCATAATCCCAATTAATTGTCCCCACACTTCTTTTTTCTGTTTTGGCTGATAATAAATATGGGATATAGTTTCAAGATGAAAAAAAAAACACCAAGATTTTCTTTTTTCTCTTCGCTTGTGCATATGCTATATCTTAAATTAGATATCAAAATTCTACAGATAAAAATCCTTCTATATGGCTCCTAGACCTTTATTATTATGATAACTCGTCTCACATGACCAAGTTCCAGTGATTTATAGTTCACATCATCTCCATAAGGGTCACAAAGAGAAGAAAAAGAACCGAACCTTGTCTAGGATTATTTTGACTTCAAATGTGAAAAATCAATGAAAAGGGAACTTTGATATGGTTGTAACCTTCACTCTTTTAATATTAACAAACCATGTTTTTTTTTTCTCATCAGGAGAATTTTAATAAGGTACTAAAGTTTGTAAGTTCAGGTTAATCAATTTTAGAAGAACCAACTTTGTGCTCCTGTTTTCTGTGTTTTTTTTCCTTTTAAAGTAACTTGTGCTCATGTATCTTTACAATTTGAAAGTTATTGTTGCACATAGTATTTGATTTGCATTCTGAATTCAGGCTTGATGTTTAAAACCTATCCCAACTTTTGTTTAATTTATTCCTTGCAGGATGGCACACATTTTTTTGGCTGTCTTTCTTGCCTCTAGTTGTAAGTATATGCACCATTGTAACAGCTATATCTTTTTAGGAAATCCAGATTAAATGTAATATCTCAGGGCAATTCAAGACCTTATTTGTGGATTGATGAAATTTCAGCTTCTGTTAGCTGTCGGTACAAAGTTGGAGCATATTATAACATGTCTGGCTCAAGAAGCTGCTGAGAAGCCCACAGATGGTCAAGTACCAAAAGTGAAGCCATCTGATCATCATTTCTGGTTTAATCAGCCAGGAATCCTCCTTTACTTGATACATTTCATCTTATTTCAGAATGCTTTTGAGCTTGCCTATTTCTTCTGGATAATTGTAAGCATATTCATGAAAAGAACCACATCTACCCTTGATCTGCATTAATTCTGATTGATATTGGTATCCGCAGAGCACCTATGGATTTTACTCCTGCATCATGGAAAAAGTTGGGTATATCGTCCCCAGGCTTCTTGTTGGGTATTAAAAGGACAACCGCTAGTACTTTAATTAGAGATGTAGATGCTGATTCTTAAATTTCAGAAATGCTGTTAAAATCTTTAACTAATCTTCTTTGTTTTAACTGAGGAGTTTGATCTTGACAGTGTTATTATCCAAGTTCTCTGCAGCTACAGCACTCTCCCATTGTACACCATTGTCACTCAGGTTAGATCATGCAGCCATTTCTTTCCTAGCCTTTCAGAATGTTCACTGCATCTATATGCTAACTCAGCTTGTTTAACGCATCAAATTGTGAAGATGGGTGACATGTTCAAGCAAGCTATCTTCGATGAGCAATTACGATCAACTTTGCATGGTTGGGCTGAGACTATTAGAAAGAGAAAGGAACCAAAAACTTCTGGTGTTTCATCCTTTATGAAGGTGATCAATTCCAAAAGCAAAACGTCTGTGTCTGGCAGCAGAATTCAGATGCAGAATACAACTTTGGAAGCTGATGGAAGTTCTGGGGTTGCTGAAAGACCAGTTGCGTTGGAATGAATTGCCTTGGAATCAAAAGAACCAGCTGTCTACTATACCAATTTGCCTTGGACTTCTGGAGTTAGCAGTCACAATCCTGGATTGATTCAAGCATTTGTGTCCATGAAGTTTTTTCCAAGTTTTGTACAGTATGGTGTCTTTATATTGTATTTAACATGACTGTCGATAATGCTACACAATGGTTGATAACTTGATACCATGAAGTTGGTTTGAACATTTGTTAAATAGGTTTCCTTTCCGTTCATTGGCTTCATCGGGCACTGATTTGGGTTAGATCGGGTTCAGCAGAACACGTATGATGACTATGAAGGCAACCCTGCATCCTCTCTAGGTACAAATCTTATGTTTTTCTTTTGCTCATTGAAAGTCTATTCTCAATTATCTATCTCATTGTTTTTAACGTCAGAATAAGAATTATGCTTTTATGTATGGAGACCACCCTTAATATTCACATCAGAAGAGGAGAATCCCACTTAATGGTGTCAGATGCCGCAAAACATGTACACTAGGAAGGATCCATTTGAGAAATAGACAATTGATACAGGAGCCCACTATCGAAATATATGAATCTGAAACTGTCAGAGTATGATTGTAGATTTGACTGCACTTCCAATTTTCATTTTTGCAACATAATTTAAAAGCTTTTGAACATTAGTACAACACAAAATCAGAAGCTTATTTCCTAGATGTAAAGGTCATGATTTTAGTATTGGCTTGCAAGTAATTTGTTTTTTGTTTTCATTGAAACTTTTCAATGTCTCCAATATCAGTGCTTAAACATCATTATCCTAACATGGACTAGCCATGAATAACTGTGTTTTGACGCAAGATAATGACAAATATTCCTCAGTGCTGTTATAGTTTGTGGATTATATTGTAAATAGTCATTACTGGAAGTTCCAATAGGTCCATACTGGTTTCAGCAACCTATAGAATTGTCACCCAAAATAATACAAGACTATAAACTGCTTCTTTAGAGGATGAGAGACCTGTCTGACTATAGCTTTTGCCAGTCTTATGATTATTCTTCATAATCAGGCGGTAGTTGATTGGTTTTGGATCCTTTTGCCAGTTTTTTTTAGTCCCTCTTGGCATCGTGATTACAATTGTTTCTTGGCATCACAAAGCACCAAGCATTACAGTTACTGAATGTCAACAACAATTATGCATCAAAAGGTTTTTTCTTTAGTTTATTCTTCTGGACATTGATTTTTTATGTAATGAAATTACAAGCTTTAGATATCCTTTAGCCATTGGAAATGAAACTTATCATAGTGCTATGTTCATGCATAAGTCAAATTCTGGTGATACTTGATGAATTGAGCTAACAAGTTTGTTCGACATGTCTATATCACTGAATCAATACCGATATTGTACTAGCTGTGAGTTTCCACATAAAACTGAGGTTAAGTTGAAAAACGAGTCATTGATCATGCTTCTCAGTCACTATAGAGTAGATATTAAATTGAAATGATATCATGCACCTTTTTTTTGCCTTTTGCTTAGGACAAATTCAAGAAGCCTACCGCAAGATTTGCTTCCCGAGTGAGATGAATCTGCAAGGGGAGGAAAGGTGACAAATCAGTTGTCCGAATCATTGTGATGTGTTCTTCGACTACAATAAATAGACTTTCCGATGGAGGAGACCAGACATTAACTCTAGAACCTAATTTAGCTGTTGAATTAGGGACAGGAAATCAAGGAGTTTCATCCAGAAACTAAGAATTCTACCTACTCTATCTTCTTTGCTATGTTTGGGTTTGATGAAGGCCGTCAAAATTACTGACTCGAGTGTTTGACAACCTCGTCAAGATGACTCTCCATTCGCATGGCTCAATCAATTTGGATCATGCATCACATATAAATTTGCTAATTAGTTGAGGATGGTAAGTCGATATTTCTCCAATAAATTGACTATGAGGATAACTCTTTTAAGTGTATTTAGTGTTTCTTTTACTGATCTCTACCTTTTTGTATTCAGGCTATAATAGATGTTTCACCAACCATTGTTTCTTTCGGTGGAGTCGAAAGCTACTCCTCCCGTAGGAGTGTAGTGTAGCACATGCTCTACTGGAATCTCTATATATAGACCCCCTGAACGCCAGAGCTCCTCCACATACGAAAGAAGAGATGGGATTGCTTCTCTTGGTCACTACTTTTCTGCTTACAGTAGCATCATCTCTCAGAGATGTTCCTCGTAGCTCATGTTCTTCCAAGGACAAGGGTAATCTTCTTTATTTCATGCTTCAAGTTTCCGTATTACTTCATGAATTAAGTTTAAAGAGATCACATCACCTCTGATATCCCTATCATCTGCTTTGTCATGCTCGTTCCTTTTACTTTTATATAGTATGATGATGAAGTTTCAGGGAAATCAAGACGAAGTATATGCAAGTTCAATTTGAACCGTAGCCATAAAAATTTCCGGAATCATTGTTCTTCATCAATGTTTAGACGAAACTATTACGAAATGGATCTTTTCCTCCCTGGATTTCTTAGAAAAATACCTCAAGAAGTGATAACAGCACTGCAGCGCGAGTTTAGAGTTCATATTCCTTTCTCAGCATAAGCTCTTGATTTAATTTTATGGAAGTGCAGTATTTTGGTTGAACAGGGATGAAAAATGATTCACAGAAATCCTTCTTCTGCTGTTCATCCATCAATCTCCTTCTAATGATTCCTTCGCGCATCAGCAAAGGAATTAATGGTAGCTGGTAATCTGCTTGTTAGGCAGGCACGCATGATGTGACAAAGAGATGATGCATTCATTGATGTCTTCTCTAAAGGACGAAATAGTCCTCCGAATGCTTGGGGCCACTGCCAACCACCATTTATTCTATTAGTATGAGGTCGTCGGCAGGCGTTTCTACTACTCGTAGCATAATTTGCAGCCTAACAATCTATTGAAATATTCCTTCCTCATCTATTTATTATTGTTTACAGTACTGTCTTGTTCCTTAGATTTTTCTTGTTCTGGGTGGGGTATGATCCAACCTTGCAATTTGTTATGGAATGGCCCACTTGCCATAGATTATCCAATCTAACGATAAGAAGCAGAACTTTTGTGGTCCTTCGTTGTGATGCGATTGCACTGTCAAGTGGAATATGGATTCACTTGACGGCAGTATATGTCATTGCCAAATCTTAAAACCTGTTAATATGCCATTAACTGATGATTTAAATGATATTACAACTTTAAAACTAGTTTAGATAGGTATTTTTTATTTTTTATATTATTTTAATCCAAGTCGACTGATATTAACTACGGTTAGCTATGCTTAACCCATCTTAAATCATCATATGCGATCTTGAAGCAAGCTCCTGTTGATGATGCTTTCGTCTTTGCAGTTGATGAGCTCCACCACCTCAACAGCTCCGGCATCCACTTCACGCTCCACCACCCCAGGAGCCCCTGCTCCCCTGCCCCTTTCCCCTCCCTCTCCTTCTCCGCCATCCTCTCCCACGACGATGCCCGTGTCCGCTCCCTCGCCGCCCGCCTCCGCAACACCACTCTCGCCCCGTCCCGGTCCTCCCTCATCCTCCACCCCGACGCCGCCTCCATCCCCCTCTCCTCCGGCACCTCTGTCGGCGTCGGCAACTACGTCACCCGCGTCGGCCTTGGCACCCCGGTCAAGTCCTACGTCATGGTCGTCGATACCGGCTCCTCCCTTTCCTGGCTCCAGTGCTCCCCTTGCCGCGTCTCGTGCCACTCCCAGGTCGGCGCCGTCTTCGACCCCGCCGCTTCGGCCACCTATCGCTCGGTCCCGTGCTCTGCGCCGGAGTGCCATGGCCTCCTGTCCGCCACTCTCAACCCTTCCTCATGCTCTGTCGCCAACGTCTGCATCTATCAGGCGAGCTACGGCGACACCTCTTTCTCCGTCGGCTACCTCGGCAAGGACAGCCTTTCCTTGGGCTCAAGGCGAGCTCTCGCTGACTTCGTCTACGGCTGTGGCCAGGACAACGAGGGCCTCTTCGGCAAGTCGGCCGGCCTCATTGGCCTGGCACGCAACGAGCTCTCCCTGCTGTCTCAACTCGGGCCAAGGCTCGGTCAGTCCTTCTCTTACTGCCTTCCGACCATGGTGTCCACCGGATACCTGTCGATTGGTTCATACAACCCAGCACAGTTTTCGTACACTCCCATGGTGTCGAGCTCGCTGGACGACACCCTTTACTTCGTCAGGCTGACGGGCGTCACGGTCGGCGGGAAGAACTTGCCGGTAAGAGCGTCGGCGTACACCGGGACACCGACGATCATCGACTCGGGGACAGTGATCACGCGGCTGCCGCCGGACGTGTACACCGCACTCAGCAACGCGATCGTGGCGGCTCTCAAGAGGTACAAGCGGGCGCCGGCGTACTCGATTTTGGACACGTGCTTCAGGGGGACCGTGAAGGCGTCGGCGGTGCCGGCGGTAAACATGGTGTTCGAAGGCGGCGCGACATTGAAGCTGGCGCCGAGGAACGTAATGATCGACGTGGATGATGCGACGACGACGTGCTTGGCGTTTGCGCCGGCAGGGAGGCTGGCGATCATCGGGAACAGGCAGCAGCAGACGTTTAACGTGGTTTATGACGTCGCCAAGTCGAGGATTGGATTTGCTGCAGGCGGGTGCAGCTGATACAGACAGCTGGTGGTGCTGGTGGTGGTGGTGGTAAGAATAGTAGTACACGAGCATTAAGTGGATAATACATTGTGCTTTGGGCTGTTAATGAAAGCTTACACGTAATAATTGGCTTTAATGATTCCCTAATGGGAACTCTTTACACTTCATTGCAGTCTAATATTTGACATACTGTCACCTCATGTAATATAGTGCTGACGACACTATTTACATTAAACTGTAGGCTTTTGGCAAAAGGTAAATCTCGTTGCAGGTGACAACATATATATATATATTTCAATCCACAATTATTGATTGCTGAGTAATATTTACAAGGTTGTAAAAAGATTAACTATCAAAACATTTCCCTGCTCTCTTGATGAGGCTTCGGACTGGAAGACTGTACTCCGACACAAGTAATTGGTAGAACCTTTCAAGGTCCACAAACACACAAGAGTTGATGGTGAAAGGATGAGTGAGGTCCGGAAAGAACTTTGGGCAGGTTTTTGGAAACCAGCCGACGTCTTATCATGATCTTTTTTCTTCAACTATTGCCTTGAAAAAGATGACTAGTGACACTCGAGGGAGACATGATGTTATATAAGCCAGGATTTATTCTCTTGTCAACAGTCTCAACCCATCATTAACAGTGGGGATCATTGAATAATTTGGTTGGTGGTGGTCTACATCAGGTACATATTCTTCCGGTGTGTTATATTTTAAGCTGTTCATGGGCCCTATCCATGATCGTGAGGTTGGGAATATGAAAGGTTAAAGGTCTCTTTAAGTACAAAATAGTGCTTAATAAAGGAGTTTAGGTGCCTCATATATGTTGTCGGCTCTTCAATTCTTTCTTGGAGGATCATATACACTTGTTTTCTAAGTTGCCAATATATGCTACTGTCATCTGTTGGATGGATTCAATGGAGATTTTTTTGTAAGGATCCTTTGAAGCTTGTTGGATTCTGTCAAAAGCCTATATGAATGACAAGGTGTAGGAGGAGTCGATAATGAAAACTGAAAGGAAACAGAGGCTGAGGAATGCTAAGATTATACCTTGATCTACCGTATAACCTACTCCGATGAGGTCTACTTTAGCATCTGATCTCTGACCAAACTCCCAAAACGCATTAGAGGAGTTCATGCCGACAAATGACAGCACTGCAATCAGACATTTTGTTCTCAGAGTCAACAATGTCAAGGAAGACAGTCATACGTTTCCTAGGACAGTGGCGAGGCCCCCTTTTTCAACACACTTTATCATGCCAAGACAATTGCGCCACAGACTCTGCTCGGCCAGAGTGATGGTGCATGCAGCATGCATCGGTCGCAGGACACAGCCCATCTTGTCACGGCTGATGAAGAGGTACAGTGTCCAGAAATCATTCAGATTTGCAAATATTGTAGGTTGGATGATATCCCTGTCTGTGTTCTCTCGTGTGCCAGTGCCAAATTATCGGATCATTCGGTGGAGTGGCTTCAAAGCTCAAGAATCAGTTCAAAGATTAAAGATTTGGCACAAGCAACAAGTTCGTCCAGTGACAGAAAGAGCTGATATGTGCAGTTGTTTGATATGCTAACACAATCGTGTTGATTGGCCCAACAATCCAATATCCTGCTTGTTCTACACCGAGACTTATATATCTCCTTGTTTATGCTGATTTCTAGTAGCCTTTTCATCAGCTTAGAACATAAATGTGGTTTAGTTAAGCTGGAAGTAAACGCAAGCAAATTTCTTCGGATTAGCGTCCAATGATATCATTGTTGTGATCTTCCTCTCTTACTTCAGACGCCACACTTGCATCTTGTCCTAAGAGATAGTCAAACTCTAATCATATTTTAGTGTAGTTCATGTTCCAAGGAACAATTGCTCCCAACCATCCGTCCTAGGAGAAGTATCTTTAATGGCGGATGCAAGTCCCACTCCATCGGTTCGATCTTATCAAGGGATCACATCCACCATATCAAGGAAACAGAAGGTGCCTTTCGCAAAGCTGCACCCCCCATCCTTGTCCCCATCTCCTCTTTGCACAAAAGGAGGGCCACCATGGATGTATCTGCTTTAAAATATGAAAAGTGGGGATGGGGAGTCCTGGAAATTTCGGCTCCGCATTAAAATAAAAAGGCATTATCACCATTTCCAACCCAAATATGATGATGAGGATCAGAACTCTCTCTCTCTCTCTCTCTCTCTCTCTCTCTCTCTCTCTCTCTTTCTTTTTCTTAATAGGTAAAAGTGATGTCACAATTTGATAAGATCGCTTCACGGGGAAAAAGTATCGAAACACCACACATGCACACCACCCATCCTCATCCTACTCCTTGAAGAGATAGCTCCACTGCAGAGTCATTTCAAGGCACCATTGCAACCAAGCCACTTCAATTTGATAGGCGATCATTCTATAAGAACTCCAGGGCTGATTTCTCTGTTGAGTCCTTGTAGCAGCTAAAAATGCCATGAACGAGACTTGTTTGAATTATTTGGAGGCTGGCTTGCACTATTTTACCTCAGCTTAAACTTTACCTGTTTCATAAGCCAACTGAGATTAGCAACAAGGTGTTCTACAAAAAAGATCAACAGCCAGGCAGCCAGCAGTGGTAGTACTTGTCCTGTTCTGAGACCGACTGGCATCAACTTCCTCTGTTTTATTCATCTACAATCATGCTGAAATATATGACTAGGTTGAGGCTGATCTGTCTTACAGGACATCATAAGATCCTCTCCTAATAAATGATATGAACAGCATCTACATCTTTGTTAGATCTTACCGTGTACTGCTACAATTAAAATCAATAAATCCCTGTCTGCAGTGATTGTCTGTCAATTAATAGAACAATAAAACTCAAGGCCCATCAATTTTGACTTAGCGAGAAGCAAACAGTGTTCTTCGACTGTTGCCTCGGTGTAAAATACACTTTCGGTAGGGATCGTACAGGGAAAGTCTATGAAGAATGAGTTACTCATCTTTCTCGTTCTCCCAGTTATCTAAAGGAGCATTCAAGTGGGATGGCGTGATGTGGATACGTATTTTTTTTTTGTGTCTCCTTGACATGACAAATTCATGGACAACAGCAAGCCATCGACGTTGAAACTTCACAACCATGTACAGATGCACGAATTCTACTATCAATGATCACATCTTTAATCGCCTTCCTTCCTATTATTTTATTGCTTGTCAAAAATGGTGGTGCCTGTGGCTTGATGATCATGTGGGAGAACTCACACCTCAAAGATTCAATTTAGCTTAATTTCCCAGTATATACCCTGAAGTTTTAGCAGTTCACCAAAATGATCATATTTCATCCTTATATAATGCAATAATTACCATTAAAGTGGGAAATTTTCAGTGATGTTATGTAATTATATTAGGAAATTAGAGAGCTACTACAAGCATTTACTCCGGTACACTGATTACCTACATTAACTGAGACAGCCAACAACTAAGCTACTCTGGAAAGCTGATTGATTCCCCATCACCTTCTTGCCAGAACATCAGGGTCCCACTCCTGTTCTTCTTGAGGAGGATCCACATAGATGAGGGCCCCAGTAAGAGATCATGCGGCACTAGCTTCCATCCACAATTGATGCATAGAAAATGTATATATTTATTGCTCGTGAAACAGAGAGTTCCTTAATTTTGTTTTCTACTCCAAACCAAACAGTTATAATTAAGGATAAAACACCATGGCGATACAGGATCTAGCAAATCTTAATGTGTTGGATTAGAGAGAGAGAGAGAGAGAGAGAGAGAGAGAGAGGTAACTTAGACACTAAGTTGTTGTTCTGGGGGTATTCAACATTAGCTCACTTTGTAATGGCATTTTCTTATATCTTAGGCGTGAAGTACTTGGAAGAAGAGGAGAAGCTTATGGATGAGACCCGAGACGCCCAAAGTTACACAGGGTGGTAGTAGACCGAGGAGGAGAGAGAAGAAAGGGTGCATCTTGTAGTTTCACTGCAAAGGCAGGGTCAAAGTGATCACCTCCTTAGTTCACTTAGGACGATGAGAAAAAAGAAGGGTGAAGATAGCAAAGCTTGCAAGAGTAGGTGTGGGATAGGACAGCTCCCTGAAAACTCCATTTTCTTTGCCCCTCTTCTCCCTCCCCTCCTCTCTCTCTCTCTCTCTCTCTCTCTATCCATCTCTCTCTGGAGTTGCTGGTGCAGGCCTGCTTTTGGTGGAGAACCTGATGCCTTGGATGGGTGAGTGGGCGGTGTAATCTTATCTTTTATTTCCTCTCGTCTGCAAACTGTGTCGAGAGAGAAGAAGGAGAAGGAAAAGCTGCCTTCTTTCGCCTCATCCGTTATCCTCATCTTCTCTTCCTCTCCGATATTTGTTTTACTGCCCTCTTTCTCCTTTCCCGGTCCGAAACTAGGTTGACTTCTGTGCTTCCTTTTGCATCCGTGAGGAGGTAAGCTCTGAGGCCGTGGGTTTTCATGCGATTTTGTGTAGTTATTCTCAATCTTGGTTTTGAGCTCTCTTTTCTTCTGTCTTGCACACAGTTCTTTTCCTCTTCTTGTTTCCTATTCCTATTGGGGTCTTCAAGAATAACACAAATGGTCGTAGGATTTCTAAAGATTTTACGGTGGTGATTCCAACTCTGATTGATTTCCCTCTACTCGCTTTTATTAATTATTCTTATCCTTTCGGTTGTGATATTGGGATTTCTTGGAGTCCCAATCAACCACTAAAAGAATGTGGAAACAGCTTCTTTTTCTCAAGATTTGATTTCGGCCAAGTGTTTGTGATGAGCGCTTGCGTAAGCAGCCCCTTTTCTCCATATGTTTCATCCTCGGCTTGGTTCTCTCAAGCTATGTTTGTCATATCATGACATCTTTTCTCTTCTTCTTTCTATTTTCTCCATGAGCTTCTTTTGAAGAGGGAGGTTCATCACTCCTTTGTCTATATTTTCGCCTCCTCAGTGGATCGTTCTCTTCTTCTTGCTTCTTCTCATCATTTCATGTGCTAGATTTGTAGAGGGAAAAAAAAAAGGTCTAATCTAACTTCTGTACCCTTTTGTTCTCTTCTGATCTCTTCGAACAACAGCTTCTTCGAGCATGCTTTTCTTCACATAAAATGATAAGAGGACTTGAAGTTCCTAACATCCGATGCTTGATCTCCTCTATCTCTAGTTGGGACTGAGTTGCTTCATCTCCCGAGAAGAGACCTCAGTAAAATCATTGTTAGGTCTACATGAAATAATGCTCTGGAAGCATGATCAAGTTCCCTTTCTTTTAATTGATTGTTAGTTTGATTTTCTTTTTCGCATCATGTTGCAGGCATCAAATCAGGTGAGGAGAGGAAGAAGGTTTGCTCTTCTTCTGTGGGGACTTGGTGTTCTATTTGTTTCTTTTGAGGGGTTGCTTGGGAGTTAATATCCTTTGTTATGCTGGAGGCTAAGCATAAGAGAAAGCCCAGTAGCAGCACAACGCTTGGGCTTGTACTGTTGGAAGACCTAGGGATAACTGACAAGGCCTTCCTCAGATGTTATCGATTGATAACCCTTCAGATCCTTCATGTTCCTCCAATCTTTCAGCACTGAACTCTCATGAGGGGGCTTCTGAAAAGCTTGACAGCCAGGAGGCAAAAGCAGTAGTCCTCCAAGATAATCCAACCTCCAATTTCTCTATTAGGTAGCTGCTCTCCTTTTTCCTTAGTATCTTATTGTTTGCTTGCTGAGAATGTGGTTGGGTATCCCTGGAAATGGTATATTTTCTTCATTTCTTTGGTTCTCCTGAAGATACTTTCCCATCTCAAGCAGCTAATGATGGACATCTAATTTGTTCATATATCTTCTTATGTTCCTAAAGCAGCTCTATCTCACTCTAGTACATTTTGACCCACTGATAATTTGAGGGGTTTTCACCTCAAACAGAATGTTTTGCACTGAAGATCCACCACCTATATAAGTTGATTTTTTGTCGTGGGCTTCATCTCACCTTTTAATACTTCTACTGTCATACTCTTTTCTCATATGGTGATAGTCTGTTATGCGACTTAAGTAATGATATCATTTAATTGGAAGGTTGTACTTTTCTCAGTCTGTGTAGGTTTGTTTAGACTTCACGGCATCTAAGCTATGTGAAACGTTTTGTGATAAATAGTTCCTTGATTAGGAGTTGTCTAATTTTAGCAACTAACATGTGGTATAATTTGACTATGATGGTAGAACTTTTGTCGCACATTTGAACCTCCATATTCGGCTCGCTTATCTGGCCTTACTTTGAATACAAAGTTGCAGATTTATGTTTGCAATTCTACTTGACGGATCACATGATTTTATTTCAGAGATTATGTTCTTGCATCAAGGAACAAGGGCATCGAGTCAAGTTGGCCCTTTCCGCAGCAGTTCCTGCAACTCTGCGTGAAACATGGTTCCAAACCTATATTGCCACCTTTCGAACCTCCTCATTTGGTGAGAACCCAGTGCGTAAGCAAGCCGGCAGAACCTCAGCCAGTTGCATGCTCAGAACCTGACAGTATCTTAGCAGATGATGTTTTGCTTGAGCCTTTATGTGTTAGTCCCTTCGGTAGGAAGCCTGCTAGTGTCAGATCAAAGTTACACTTGCCACTAAAGGAGATCATTCCAAACTCTTCAGACCCAGCAGTATCATCTGAGGTTGGGAACACTACAGTGAATGAAAGAACAAAATTGGATGAACTGATCCATCTTGATGCAAAAAACACCTTGACGGTGAGAACTCATCATCCAACTGAAGAAACTACTAACAGGATTTCTGAAGATACTGTCCTGGTGGCAGAAAGTGGAAGTGCTTCTGAAATACCATCGGAATTATGTGCTCCTGAACCTAGCCAAAATTCTGACAAGTTATGCAAGCCTTTGGAAAAGAAGTGCAGGTTGAAAATTAAATTGGGTGCCATTTCGAAGACCAGCCAGGTGGACAACATAGCATCTTATATCAAAGTTTCAGATCCTATGGCTTCAAAAGTTTGCCCAGTTTGTAAGATATTTTCTTCTACTTCCAACACCACTTTGAATGCTCACATGGATCAGTGTCTCTTCGTGGAGTCTAATACAAAAAATATTTTGGGTGAACTCCCAAAATTTAAAGTCAAACAAAGGAAGAAGAGGTTGATGGTAGATATTTACACGACAGCTCCCTGTTGCACTCTCGAAGACCTTGATAGGAGGAATGGTACAAACTGGGCAGTGGAACTCGCTTTGCTGGCTGCACCAACTACTGATGTTGGTAATGGGACCAAGAGAGCCAAGTTGTCAACAATGGAATCTATAGATGACGGGAATGAATCTGCAGTTTATGTTGATTCAAGTGGCATGAAAGTAAGGATTCTATCGAAGTTTCATGATGCACCATTGGAGAACAACCTTAAGTTGAGGAAGGATGCAAGAGACGTGAAGGCACTCAAAAGTGTTTTGAATGGGAAGAAAAAGAATTTCAAATCAAAATACTCCAAGAGTATGGAAGTGAAGACACAGAAAAGTAAAATGTCATTCAAGGTATGTATAGGATTCTATAGAGAAAAATATGACTATATTTGAGTACTCAGACTAGCATTCATCATCATTAAAGTTGATATTATAAACCTAAAGCAGTTACTGAGGGCATATGTAAGAGCTTAGATGGGAAGCCAGTCAATTGTATGCTGTGAAAGAAATTTAGTTTGACCACCAGCATGCATGAGAAAGAGAAAGTCTAAAGAAAAGAAATAATTCTCTACTGGAAAAATAAAATGGTTTAAGAGTGCTTAGATGTATTAGAACCCAAAACATGAACTGTGGAATTCCTGGTAATCTAATTCAGCGAGTGGTATGGTCAGATAAAATTGAATGCATGAGCCCAACATTTGAAAAGGACAAAAGGAAAATAAAAATTAATAAGGGGAAAGAAGAAAGGGGCAGAAGCTAGATGGAAGTCGCTGGAAAAAAAGGACAAGGATGTAGAGGGAAGTGATTGAGAATCTTGGAGAGAAATGCTCAAAGAAAATAAAGAATTCAGATGGGGCTAAAGGGTGGTTAGCGAAATTATCAAATGAAAGGATGATAACTGTGGAGTTGACAAATTAAAAAGAGGAAGCAAAAGGAAAGAAATTATTTCACATTAGAGAACAAGGTTGTGGGGGAATGCTTACATTTTTACTTGCTGAATAATAGATGTTACATGGCTTTTGAGTTAATTGGTCTCCAAACTTCCTGCCCTCATAATGTACATGATTCTTATATAAGCTGATCGAACATCGATTCCTTTATAGCATTAATTGAATTTTTCCCTAACAAATCTGAACCTACTGAAAATATGAAGATACATCCATGATTTTGAAATTTTTTTGGCTGATCTTATCAAAATTGTTAGTAGTTTACTTTCTGTTATTTTGGAACTCCAACTGTTTTTTCAGTTTTAAATTTCAAATAATCGATGAAATTTTCTCAATCAGTATACTGATGGTTTGTCACCAGCCACGCAGCTACTATATTAAGTTTCAAGTTTTGTGTTTTCTAGTTTTCCAACTTTAGCAGTATCTTGTACCCAAATTTTCAGTTCTTTTCCATTAAGTCATTTCAAGAATGGTAAAATACTTTTTTTTTTTAAACTTGCTTTTGTACCATGCTTGTGTTCCAGTTGAATTTCTCGTCCAATGTAGTGTTCTTACTTTAATTTTCACGACAATTGCTGATACAATTTATAACATGAGTCCAATAATGTCATATCCAGTTTATAGCCACACCTGAAGGAGATCATAGGTCAGCCGATCAACAGCATAGTGAAACTCAGACATATAAATCATACTCAGAAAACCAAGTCAAGAACACTGCTGCAACTTCAAGGCAATGGGTGCACACTATACAGCCAGATCTTGAAAAAGGTCTCATCAATAAAGGCAGGAATATCAGCTTGGAGAGGACTGTCTCTGTAAATAGGACCATACTTGCAGAGAATAGCCAATCAGATCCGTGCAACTCTTCTGCTGTAGATTGTCACCAGAATAATTTCTCTAGGTCATCTGAAGTCGATACTGGTTCCCCAAAAATGAAGAGAATTGATTGCCTGTATAATGACTTCGACCGCATGAATGATGTGAAGATTAAGTCTTCAGAACCACTTGCTTCCAGTTCCAGACATTCCTCAAAAGGTACCAAAGCTCTCCTCAAATTGTCAAAGTCAGTTGATAATTGCCAATCTCTGAAAACCAAGTCAGTGGAGGATGACTCGAGCGTGCAAACTAAGTACAATAAGTTTTCTAATTTGGCAATGAGACCACTGGAATGCTCCCCTTCCATGTTGAATGAAGCTACTGTCACTTCAAAGAAGAACATTTTAGTAAAGAGATCATACTTCCATTTGGAAGGAAGGAGAGGTGAAGCAATTCAGAGACCCTCTATGTTCCTCAAGTTTCGTAAGCACAGATCCATTTTGAGAACTGGTAAGAGAGGACCATCATATTTGCCACCCATGAATGGAGTGCATGGACCTACCAGAAGTTTTGGTCTTAATATTACAAGGAAAAACAGAACATTATGCACTCGTCAGTCTGGTCTGTCAAGTAAGTTCATAAGGTCTGAATCAAAAGTCATGAACCAAGGGTCTCCAAGCCAAAGCAATATCCCAGAATATGAGAAACAGGAATCCCCAGACACGTTGGAAGAGCAGAAACACAATAGATTGAATGTGCTGGCACTGAGACCTGGATGCCATGATCCTCAAATTGAAGATTCAGATATGCAAATAGAAGTTCCAGATTCTGAAGCTGCAGAAAAAGTTGTTGCTGATGACTTTGTGAACGCAGATAGCCTAACTTTCAGCACCCAATCATACTCTTGCCCATGTGCAGATGATGTACAGTCTATTTCTGGAAATGAAGTCCATGTAGTACAACACTTTAAACAAAGATCTGATCAGCAAGAAACCGTTTGCGATGATGTATCTTGTAATGAAATTGACCACCAAGATATTCAAATAGTTGAAGCTGCAGATAGAGGTGTGGAAGACTCTTGTGCGGTTCAACCTACAGATTGTCAGGCTGAAATCACGTCCGTTCAAGATTCTAGCGGTTGTTTAAGTACTCACCGGGATGTGGAGCTTGAAGTACCTCGTAAAAGCCCATCAGTAACCTCATTCGTAGTGACAGCAGATCATGATTTGTCTGGTGACAGTGGACCATCTGGATCACCACTTTCTACTGGATCAACCATATCCCTAACATCTTCAGAAGACTCCAGACTTAAAGACTCAGCGGAAGAACCCTCACTGAGAGCCATTGCTGTTCAAGATAGATTGTGCTTAGCCTCACAAACTGCTGGAAGCATCAGAGCAGCTGAACAAAGAATGTCTAGTGGGAGGAATGAAGAGCTTAAGGAAGATCTTCCATCAAAAGTACCTGGGGTTGGACAGCCTTTCTGCTGTTCATGTTGGGAGAGCATCTCAAAAGATTCACAATTATCGAGGCAAAATGGAACTTCCAGGAAATCCAAGGCAAGTCAGATCTCCAATCTGTTCATCGGACCAAGTATCTCTTCCTCTTTTGGTACATATCCAAATTGGAGAACTGTTCTTCCAGCCAACCCCGGATTGGAATCATCTGATCTGTCCATTTCCATGAACAATTCACTGGATTCTGCTGCAAAGTATCCAACCTGCATTGATTTAGGTTCTCCAAGCCCATCACCTCAGTCTCAGAACAAGTCCACTTCCAATCCTGTACTGCGGTTGATGGGTAAAAACCTAACGGTTGTGACCAGTGAGCAGCTTGTGCAACCTCAAATTACTGCTTTAGACTTTACACCGAATATGAATTCTGTGTCTCCTGGATTTTCTTCGACCAACAACCTCTTGAAGAAAGAGGGTTCTGCACAGCACTATGATCAGCTATGGTTCGGGTCTCCCACCATTGGCCAAGCTCTATCAACTGGTGATCACCAAATGCTTCCACATTTGTCTATTGTGGAAATGGGCGGTATTGCAAGGTCCCCATTTTATAGTTGGACAACAAAAACAGACCAACAGACTTGGCAGGCGAAACCTACTGAAAGGCCAAACTTCTCTCAATCTTTAATGGATGCAAGAATTGTCACTGATGACCCTCACTTCGGACAGGAGAATGAACTCAAAGGCTTGGTTGCAGGTACAGCAAACTCTTTACTGCTTGCATCTGGTCCAAGTCCTTCGCTTCAGAGATCGTTCTCTTACTTTTCATCAGAAAGCCAAACTAGGAATATCTCAGGAGGACCAGGGTCCTTGTTCCCTAATTGTTTGCACCAAAAGGATGATGCCAGTCTCTTGAATCAAAGAATCAATTCAGAAGGTCAGGGGCACCTTCTACTTGGCCCTTCTATTTTCCAGTCACCTACAGCAGGTCAAATGGCCCCAACAATGTATTATCCTCCACTCCTGCGATGATCCTGATCGTGTAAAAATGCCTGTATAACAGCTTAACATCAAGGTTCAGGTAGCAGCTACATTCATCGCCAGCTCACATTCCTGAAACCAAACATGTTCACAGATAGCTACCAAATACACCCAGAAACAATTGAGCAACTTCATCTTTCGATATGGTTCTTTAGCGGTGGGGAAGTATCTGGTTGACAATACAGGACGATGCTGGCAAAGATCTGACTGTCGAGTTTTTGCTAGGTATGTATTTAGTTTGAGACTCTGAAGGCATCATCAGCCAAGATAAAAGCTTTTGTATTCCGGGAAGTCGTAACCTTTAGCTTTGATCAAGAAATATGTATATTTGCATGATCCATGCATCTAACTATATCTTTTAACTGGCAATAATACTCCAACTATCGCGTGTTTTTTATCCTCCAACTTCCTGTCATAAATGTTATATTGCTTAGCTGCTCAATTAACGTTGTTATTGACATCAGTAGATACAGACTGAATCTAAGAACGTTGTATTAGTTCATCATTTGACGTCTCCCGTTGACTACTTTTTGAGCTTACCAAATGGACATCACGAAATCTAGTTTTGTTATTGGAATGTCCATGAACATAAATCGATTGCACATCCACGCAAAAACTGTTAGAATTGCATCGACATTGTCGCACCAAATGATGAGTGGTTTGGAGTGTAATGTTCGTCACAAGGTCTCCTTAGACCTTGTGTTTGCATGCGTTCCCTATTTCTCTTCTTGTGATGAGGTAGAGAAGGGAAAAAGGGCAGCAATTCCATGAACTCATCATCTTATGTGTTCTTGCAATATCATTACCAGTGCAACGTGATGCTTCATGCACCTGATCTTGGCACGCATTTAGAGGGGGGAGGACCACTTGGAGACGTGGCCCCACAAGCGGGGTAAGGTTGAGTGGTCCTGTGACGCTGTGACGGGTTGACGGAGGAGTTTGGAGTGTGGTGGGGCGCCGAGTGGGTGGAACCTTGCAGGCACCAACTTAATTATGTGGGGCCCGGGCTCGTGGTCCAACACACTTCTTCCACGTAGGATGAAAGACACAGGCATTTACACCGTGGGGGCAAAGGTTGCCCTCAGGTGAAAGTTCTT
Source organism: Musa acuminata AAA Group (assembly GCF_036884655.1). NCBI lineage: Eukaryota > Viridiplantae > Streptophyta > Magnoliopsida > Zingiberales > Musaceae > Musa > Musa acuminata. The sequence continues at coordinate 7,873,614 of NC_088329.1, read as the reverse complement.
TTTTCTCCTCGAGTAAATTCAAAAAAAAAAAATAGGAATTAGTGAGAGAGAGAGAGAGGATTACCATTCACAATGAAGGACAAAATCGGAAGAGCACCTTTTGTAATATCCGGAAGTAATAACCTAATTATTTTGTTCAATTTATTAATTTATATGAGATGGATAAGTAAGTTATAACGAGCTAATTACGACAAAGAATAATAGCATCTATTTTCGTAGTTACGTGCAAATTGGGCTGCAACGCCTGGGCCGCGCATGAGCCGCAAGTGCAAGGCCGCATTGACCCCTCACTCGGCCGAGTCGAACTAATGCCGGCTTCTCTGAACCGGGTCGACTCTTCGTCGAGCCCGAACCAATAGATCCTGATCGGGTCGAACCAAGGTCCGGACACCGATAGATCTAATCGAACCCAAACCTAGGTTTGACTCAGGTCAGATCCGAGTCTAATCGGTTTTGATTTCAATTTCGAATGAAAGAGATTGCTCAATGATGTTGACGGCTTAATGCTCAATGAAAGTAATAACATAAATTTGTAGCGGCGATGAAAGAGATCCGCTGCTCAATGATGTCGACGGCATGATGCTCAATGATGTTGTCGACAAAGTCAATGCCACATTCAATACATCGAAAAAGAGATGATCGACTCGATGCTAGATGATATGATGCCACTAACGGATACATTATCATTCTCGATCGAAGAAGAGATAGGGTTGTCATCGTTAGGTAATGTTGCTATCAAAGTTCACCACCGGGAGGAGGAGAGGAGCGTTGGTCATCATCGCTTATATTAAGGATATACTTATTTGGTCTAACTCTTATGTACCCTCTTTATTATTTACCTTAAACGTAATCCAATCTGCTTCACAAGATCCGACTCGAATGGATTAGACTTGAATTGAATCTCAGATTGGATTGATCAGATTTGAATCACACCCTCTGATTTAATAAAAAGGATCGACCCAAGTTTAAAGATATCACTGATATTTAAAAATTTTAGTAAAAACTAAATATGGGGACATCATACAGTAAAATATTATTATTAAGACTTTTAGATAAATTGTCAAAAAAAAAATTATATAAGAAAATTATCCCATAAATATTTCTTTTTTTTTCCACACATTTTCACACTGCATCAAAATTTTCAACCTAGTCTGCCTGGTCTACTGTCCCTAAATCAGTGACCTAATTATATTCTCTGCCTCTGCTGCTGATGTTTTCTACTGAGATTAATGAGAACATATGTTATCAAGTTCAGAGCCGCAGCTATCAAATCAACCTCTCATATGATCAGTCAGTCCTTCCACATGAATCATTTACTTCCTGGAGCACACAAGTGACAGGGTTCAGAAAATAAATGCATGTAGCATTCTTAACAAGATTTATTGAAGTACCAAGAAAAATGAAGTAACAGGGAGAATAAAGACAGCAGAGGAAAAACCAATATGCTTTCTCACTTGTGAGAGCATTAGGAACATTGCAGAGGCATCTTTTAGGATCAGTGAAAGGTTTCTCTTGTGAGCAATGTGTACCTTGTAAATTCTTCTGCAGCTAGTGGTTCTGTGAACACAACAAATATGTGGACCAGAGAATAAAAGGTGCTTGGAGTTGCCATGTATGACTTCTAAATGGCATTAGTGTTTTGGAGTTGCCAAACTGCAAGGTCAATGTGTTGGAGGAGGCAGCCTTAGATCTTAGATTTGTCTGACTAATTGTTTATGGATGCTTGCAAGTCATAGTTTTGCACATTGGTTCACATGGAAAGGAGAAAACAAAAAAAAGATATGTGGTTATAGCATGATTGTTGACCCACAACTCCTTAGATCTTCCCAAAGAGAAGACAGCCTGGTTTCATATCTAAAAACATTTTGGTGCAAATTTATGAGCTTGGCCTCAAGAAAACAGCAGTTAATTCCTTAAAGAAAGAAAGAAAAAAAAATCTTCCTTTTTGAAGAGAAATGAAAATTGAAGTCTGATATTTCACTAAGAAAAAGAAAATAAGCACCTGCATCTTCTGGTGCATATGGAATCAACACTGTTTTTTGAATTGCCAAGGGTATGAAGAGAATAATAAGCACATAGATCACTGGATTGGAAGTGAGGAAAGATAACTGGCAAAATGCAGCTAATTCCAAAAGCATCCCAAGGTTCACTAGAGTCCAAACCCTAAAAATCAGCTCACCCCAGACACTTGTTGCTACTTAGGCCACTGATTTGATCAGCTCAGTGCTGTTCGAGTGTCAGCAAGGTCTCAGAAAGATCATTTATGTTCATTGGTATCCTGATGCAATCCCATGTTCAGTTGTCAGCAATGTTGAAATCTGGCATCTTGAATGTTGCTCAGTACTTTGCTCCAACTTCATTGCTTTTGTCCTGCTACCACCACCTTCATTCCCTGGTTACATGACACTCAGACTAGCAAAGAAGGAAGCCAGAGGCAAAAAATTATGAGTTGCTAATGAGTCATGGAAACATGATGAACTGGAGATTCTCAATTTAAATCCTAATGTGTCAGCAAATATACTGCAGTTGCATTTGCATGGCTCAAGTGAGAATTATCAAGAAAGCATTGTGACTGAACATGTTCAAGTTTCTCAAAAGTGGATTCATAATTGATAACGAAATGTAGTCGGAAAAGAAGAACAAAGCTAAGCAATGTCGGACTATTTTTGTATTCAAAATAGAGTATCTTCCAATCAAAACCAGAAAACAAGCTTTGAAAGGTCACTCACTGTCTATGTTTTACTGCTTTAGATTTGCAACCCATATCAACTATATAACACATGAATACGATACTTTGTGCGATAATTTTAACTCTGCACCACTGGTTGTATAGAACTGATCGAGTTTTGTTATTCATCACAGATCTTAAGCTAGACATTACTAACAAAGTATGTGAGAACAAAACTGAGAATGAGGTGAATGTAGAGGTCAAGTAAGCCGAAGCGATACGATACACATTTTACATGTCCATAGCTAGCTTCATATCTTACTTCTATACCTGACCAACTTGGCTAGCGTTTCTTGAGCAGCCAAAGTCTGAAGATGGTTATGGCCAAGCATGACAGTCCTAATACTAATACAAGTTCGGCATAATTCTTCCCCGTTATCAAAAAGCCCTCCTCTCAGCAGCAACTTCGCTCGAGTCTCAAGCAATGTGGCTTTGAGGAGAGTCACATCTTGCCAGACATATTCATCCACCTTCTGGTTAGAATGGAGCCGATTTTTCCAGCACAAGGAACCTCGGTGCCAGTCCTGTATCTGTGACACAAATGATTTCTCCACCTCCTCGAGCACATTCGTGCATACCTTCAGGAGCTCCAAAGCTGAATTGCACCTCGAGAAGGTCATGAATGCCCGAATTGCTAATGGAAGTGCGGTCTTTTTTATGAAGAAGACCATGTCGCCTGGTTTGAGCTGAACGAGAGGGGGTTCTGATTTGAACCCGAAGATGAGGAATGCTGAAGCCCATAGATGGTCTAAGTTCGTTGCAGCGTTACCAACCTTCATGACTCCATGGACCATGGCCTTGGCCGGTGGCAGCCCCCCTCTCATCTTGGCAAACATTTGGGTGATCGGGTGGAACTGGATCCAGCATCCCGGCTGTCTCATTGTTCCCTTTGCCAGGCCTAGTTTTACCAGCAGGAGAGCAGACTCCACTTCATTTTTCCGAGCTTGGGGTGCTAAGCAGCAATTCGAGCCACATAAGAAAGCGATCGTGAGACCTTTCCCCCATTGATGGAAGCTTCCTTTTGTGGGTAAATTATTAGAAGCAGCTGCTAATATGGTTGAAGAAACTGGGGCAGAAGCAAACCATGCACCAGTGAGGACCATTCTCGATGCAAGGCTTCTTCCCTTAGCTCGATCCAGTGCTGCAAAGCAAAACACGAGGACTTTCATTAAGAAAGTGTTGTTCCTGCAGAAAACATCCTCACTACCACCCAAAGAAAAAGTATTGTCGTTAAGGGAGATCCTGTCAATTGCTTCGAGTAATTCGGATGGTGAAACAGCCAGCTCAGAAAGAAGGGAACCGATTACTGACAACCCAAAGCTCAACCTCCCCAACCTCTCATCGAATTTTTTTAGCACTTCGATCTCCTGAACCGAGTACTCCTTCCTTCTGCCTCTAAGTATAAGTAGTGAATCGGCCAAGGAAAGCAGTGGAAGTTGCATTGGCTCGAAGCTCATAACCTTGGATAGCCTCGTCGTGATGATCACATGGGTAGCTCCAGTGTTCCTCGGAATCAGATCATGCAGGTCTTTCCCTTCCCACCATTCCTTCTCTGTTTCAAGATTGTCGATGACCAGCAAGTAAGGGATATCTCGGAAGAGCTCCCTCTTTACCCTTTGGAATGCATCAAACTCTTGTTCGTCGAAGCTCCTTATCCTCCCTCTTTCCTTTTCTCCCTCTGCACTGACATCCAGACCCAAGTCCATTGACAAATTCAAAATGTTCTGCCTGAAGCACCTTGCTTCACCACCAATCCACAGAACCAGCTTGTATCTCTGAGCATATCGATAGGCAAATTCCAAGGCAAGCTCTGTCTTCCCTATGCCTGAGGTTCCATTGATACAGAATACATTCGCGTTGCCATAGCCTTTGCTGGCTCCACTCCTTGATTTTTTGTGCTTTGAGCGTTGCTTTTGAAGGCTTCTTCCTTTGCTTGTTAGCTCCATCACTGGTTCTATCCAAGCTTCTAAAGTAGGTTCTTTGCACTTCCTCATTTCTAGACTAATGTACTTCCCACTTGTTCTTACGGTATCACTCTCCTCATCAGCAAATCCATCACTTGAGCCAGCTTTCACCAGGGCGTGATTTGGATACTCTATTTCATGAACTTCACAGCATCCAAAGAAAGCAGCCTCGATTTCTGTCAGCTCCTTCTCTCTACCGCCGAAATGTCTGTTTCGAGGAAAGGGTAATTCTTCAGAAACTCCGTTTTCCTTCACCGTGCTGCTCTTCCTACCAAGTTTTGATTTTAGAATCCCAGCAGCCTTCACGATGCAGCTTCTCCAGTTGCTATCATTTGTTTCGAGCTTGAACTCATTGCACCTGGTCAACCCTTCAAATGCTTCCCTACACTCCTTATCCTCCAACCTCCCATCAAAGAGACTCATGATCTCTGAGTGCTCAGTATCAAACAATAGTGGAATGAGATTTTTCTTCTGAGCAAAGAACCTTATCTCCTCGACACTGAGAGGGTTAAGAAAACTTGACGGTGTCACCACAATGACACCAAAGGTCGCGGAGCATATGACTCGATCAGCAATCTCATGTCTCTGAGTATCTGAATACCTTTCCCTATCAGCGACAAATGAGGCTATTCCCTGGAGCTCAAGCTCAGACTTGAGCCATTTACAGAAGCGACTGAGATTATTGTTAAGGCCATGGAATCCAATGTAAACATCACAGCTACGGAGCTTGGCATTGGAAGAAGGAGAGTCCGAGCATTTTGTAAACGAGATACGAGGGACTGGGAAAGAGAACGAGATACGAGGCGGTGCTGCATCGGAAAACTTGGGCTTCTGGTCGATTTGGTCAGCCACAAAGTCGTATCTTTCTGATGGAGGAGTGTAGGAAGTGCTTGGGATGTCATCAGAATGTGAACCAGAGTATGAAACTGGTGATGGGACTGTGGTCGTCGGTACAGTGTTGTTCTCGCTCGGTGGTTCTAAGGCTCTCGGAGATATGTACGGTGACTGTAATGCTGAGACAAATGCAGAGGATGGTGGAGAAGGTGAATTCAAGTGTGGAGAAATCGATATGGAAGGTGAGATGGGGACAGATTTCTCCCCATTCTCGGATGAAGGTCCTGCTATTTTGATGGTTAATATCTTTGTATTTGGTTCAGTGGAATATGGGAAAACATCAGTGATAGGAAGGTCATGAGGAGCCTCAGCTGGAATTGGTTTATCCATCAGTAGTTGGCTACAGAACTTGATAATACTTGCAAGTGTGCTGAGTTCTACTTCCAGCAAAAGATGATTCAGATTGAAACAAAAAACAAAGCGGAATCAGTACATGCTGCATGGAAAGTAGTTCTTCCCCATTTCACATTGGAAAGTAGTTCAGGACATACTCCAGGCATGGGTTCTCATGGACTAGAAATTTTTGTTGAAGAAACCAAAAAGAAGAGGAAACAGAAAAGGAGAAGAGGGAAGGTAGAAGGAACAACTTACAGAGTGGGCGTAGCTGGGTGTTCATGTATCTGGTGTCGGATGTTCATCTCGGGTACAGAAGTTTGACACATTTCTGTGAAGATGAGATCAAATGTCTCGGAGCAACAACATGTGAGGAGGAGACATCAACCTGTGACCATATTGCCTCCGCCCATACCTCCTTTTATTAGAACAGATGCAAAGATCTGAACAGTTGTCTCATCAAAAATGTATCACGAAGGAAGAAGCCAAACCTACAAGGATTAAATGGAAAGTACAGTTCCTGTCCACTATGAAGTAACAACGATTTGCAACTAAAAAGGATAGGCAAACTGATTTGTTTCAACACAAAAGAATGGCATCGAAAGGTGCAGCTCCAAAGGCACAAAGATCACACGTTTCCCGAAGTAAACGAGATCACGAGCAACCCATCAAAGGAGAACCCAAAAAGAAGCAACACCGAGGCTCAAAAAGAAGCACACATTTTCCTAAAGATTGAATTCCATCTCAGGGGGGGAAAACAAAAGCAGGTGAAGCAGCTTATTGCCTCCCCATGGAAACAATAGTCACCATTACCAAAGCTTTTTAGTAGTTTGTCAATCTCAAGAGAGGTAATCTGACGCATGCATGGGGTTGATCTGTAAACGCTGTGGTGTTCATATAACATAAGTTTGAAATAATGTATGGTTGCACAGTAGACTGGGTGGGGTGCTTTGAATGGATTACGATGACACACTGTCTTGACTTTGTTTTATGTGTTGGGAATCCTTTATTTAACTCTCTTCAAAGAACAAGGTCTTCACAAGAAATAAAAGGGAGGGCTGAAGGGAGCATTGGGAGGGGAACCAAAGCTCAGATCTTGTTGGCGAGGGGGGATTCAGAGGGTCAGAAGAAGACAAGCTATAATATTGCTGGAGGGAGGCTGAACAGTGTACTCATCTGGCAGTCGGCTCGTGCTGTGGTATTTGGAGCAAAGGCTAGTCCAACTGCAACACCGAGGAAGGTAGGGGTCCCCCAGCATTCAAATTCACACTTGGACTCTCTCTCTCCCTCTCCCTCTCCCTTTCTCTCTGCGTAACTCTGACAATTTCTGCAGTCATGGCAGTCTAAAGCAGGCCTAAGCCAACTATTTTGGATGCTCTCTCTGCTGTGGATGCTGACTCATGTGTTGACCAAGTCATCCAATGGCCATTTAGCTGCTCTTTCACTGTCACGATGAAATCCAAGTAAGCTATTCTGGTGGATAGATGATCTCAAAACCTAGAGAAGAAGAGTGGTGGTGAGAGAGAGAGAGAGAGAGAGTAGACATGTATGTATACCACTAAAAAATACCATAAAATACAAATAGCAGAGTCCAGGCCACAGGCTCATTCAAAAGAATAAACCCAAAAGGTGTTGGCAGCCACGAAGGGCCATGTTAGGTGGGACTGCAAGGATGAATCTGAAGTTGAAATGCCCCAAAGGGACTTTGTCTTTCAGGACAATCACAGTAAAAGGACCATAAAACAAAGCATAGAAGCATTTCAGTGGTGGGTTGTAACTTGCAGCAGTATCTTTTGCATCAATCTTGTACATGAATAAAAAAAGATTTATTCTCTCACAGAATATGGGAATCTATGACAAATCATGGATCACTCTGTATTTAATTTCTGAAAACATGACATGACCAACCAGTGATCAACTGATCATTCAGTTGTTTCCATGAGGATGATGAGCTGATGAAATGTTTCTTGCAACATTGTACCAACTAGAAACAATCATATGGAGTTTCTTTCACATCTCCCTATTTTTTCACTAGAATATGTTCCCCTTGTCATGAAATAGTTTTTCCAATAAAAGGTTAAAATCTTATGGTTTGGCAACAATAAATAATAGTAAGTATAATATATAAGGAGTTAATTTAGAGATCCACATTTTGAAAGGTCAAAATGCAAAAAAAAAAAAAAAAAAGTTCTCTATAGAAATGCAGAGAAATTTAAATGAGATCTGACAGATTTGCAAAAGTAAGTCACTTAATTGTACAAGTGCTAATGCCCATGATTTTTGTAGCAAGTGGTGCCCTGGGAGATAGACAGGAAGAGTGTTAATGAGGGCAGCATGTCGAAGCATCTTATCACAAAATGATTAAAAAGAAGCTGAGTGGAAGAACTGCATTATTGTTGAGTCCTTAAGCTTCTAAATTAAGTTAAAGAACTAGATCAATATATAGAACAAATCTATCTTTAAATCATGAAGACAGATCCCACCACTAGAAGCTTGGTTCTTTTCCATCAATAATGTGCAAGAATGACAGAAAGCACATACAAGAACATTGGGATCTCTCCTCTCTCATGTAAGAACTCCTTGGAAGAGCTTCCCCTCCAACCGATATCTTTGTAATTGCCCACACAAAAGTAGCAAATATTTTGGGACCTTCTTCCTGAAGTAGTTTTCTACCGATCGCTAAAGGACTTCCAAAAGCCATAGGATTGAGAATAAACTCCGACATTCACATTAGTCATGTGAGCCATGTCCATCCGAACAAAAACTGTCCTCAAGATTTTAAAGATGCTGACACAATACAATTGACACATGACCAGAGATGTTCTATCTTGGTATAATCAGTATCATAACCTATCATGCCCACCATCACTTTTGCAGAAGAGCTCAAAGGTCTGCAAGGGCAATCGAATCATCAACCACCTCTTTTTGAAGCTCCTCCTGAAGCAGCTTTTATAACCATTTGGCAGCATCCAACATATTTACCTCAAGCATGCATGTGACCAGTGATTTTGGTGCACTGTACCGGTATCAGGTGTCTTCCTCCTGAGAGGGACACTACCTGCACTTCTCTGCCGGTGAAAGGCCAACAATGGCAAGCGAGCGACCACAGCAAAAAGAAAGATGACGACTGATAGAGCAGAAAATGCACCTCCTCTCCTAAGCAAGTGTGTTCTTCTCATAGGAAAATATAAAGTTCTTTGTTGCCCATACACATCAAATTAGGAGAGCTTTTCTACTTCTACTATATGCTCCTGATCATATTCTTGCAAATTATTTTCACAGTTTCATGCTTCTTCCATCGAACATGCTCGTGAGAATTAATGTCAGCTCTCAACTCAAAACCCAAACTTTTCAGGAAAGGACTTTGAGGTTCAAGTACTTGCTCTGGGTATTTAGGAAACCATGTACTTCCTTAGCCTGAAGAACAACACATGATCTGTTGATGCATCAAACCCTGAGAGAGGTGCTTCTCGCAGTCACTTTTCAACATGAAACGACAGATGATGCTGCTAAGGCAATAGCTCGACTCTATAGTGCCAAAGATAAGGATGGTGACAGAACCTGACAACCTAAATCCAAAATCCAAAATTCATTGTATGAATCCAAGGATCTGTATCTGTATCTAACCCAATACCCGATCTGAATCCGTTTAAAATATGGAGTACCAAAAACCTGACTTCCATCAGGCAATCAATCAGCCAACCCTGCTGCCATCCTCAGATATATGAGAAGATTAAGAAAGAGAAAAGTAGGTAAGGTCCAAATGTGGAGCACGAAGGAGATCGAGACATGAAGGAGACACACTTTCTAGCTCTCCTGAGAAGGAGTGACATGTTTGCTAACCTTTTTGTTGAAGAGATGAGTGAAACAATGTCGAGCTACTTTATTGTCATTCCCAAATCCTTTATTCAAAAGGTTTGACTCATGCTGTCTCCCATTTCAAGTTGGAGATATCAGTTATTTATCTATCTCACTTGTGCTTCATTCATTAATTTCCATGGATCTCGAGTTCACTTGATTGAGGATCACTTATAGTTTGATGATAATGCATAACAATTAAGGTGGTGTTTGAACAGATTGATGTTAGTCCGACTGATCAAAACATGTCCATTGGTTGATACAAATGCTCCACACAAACCCATTGTGGTAGTCCAGCAGTGGCATTTGTCTGTTGGCCAAGGGGCAAAGTGAAGTGGGAGAAGCATATAATAAATACTACAAGTACCAAAATCAAACTTCAACTAATCCACAGGAACTGCTTCAATAATTTAATCAGATCGTGAGTGGCTCGATCTTTGAACCACAGGCATTTGAAAGTTCTTGATTTAAGAATGCCATCATGATTTTATCTATCTGATGGGTCGTGGTAGAGTGTAAGAAGGTTTTTTGATGAATCTTTTTAGGTTGTGAAGATTTTGTGTGCCTCTTCTTTTTAGGTTGTGAAGATTTGTAGGAAGTGACCCTTCTCATTTCTGTAACTCTTCACAAAGATTTTTAATATGCTCTTGGTGAATACATATATGAAGAATAACATGATTTTTTTTCTTTTTTTTTAGGAAATAACTATCATTTCTGTAGCTCTTCACAAAGGTTTTTAATATGTTCTTGGTGAATACATATATGAATAATAACATAGAATTAGATAACTATTTTGAAAAACATGAACAATTTTGATAGAAAGTTTGATAGCAAAATAAATATAGAAAAATAGAAAAAAAAGCACAACAGATATAAAATAAATAAATCAAAATAAATTATAGATCATACGATCATAATTTTCGAAAACCAATTTTGATAGCATAAATAAACTAGAACAAGGATCAACCTCAAATTTCATATTAAGTCACAAACACATCTCATTACATGTGACAGGTGAGGTGAGGAGCACCACTTTATGTGTGATTAGGAGTATGATATGAATTTACTTCATCTTTACCAACTGCTGTTGGTAGAGAATCTATCCCAAATGACTAAACATCTTCATATACGGTTAGGATTATATCCTATGTCATGTGTTATTCTAGTTTATACTTCCAAAATTGATTTTTAAGAATTTTGACCATATAATCTATGGTTTTATTTTGATTTATTTATTCTACATTCACTATGGCTAATTTTCCATATGTTTTGAGCAAACGTATAAAAAGATTCCGACTTAGCTTTTATTGATTACTTGTTGTTTATTTTTTTTATAACAATAACTTGATTCTATTTCAAACACTAGAGGAGCATTGTCTATCACCAGAGTTACATCAAGGCACTTCAACTTTATACATTATCAGCTTAATCATTAGAGTTTAATTTATTTTTTTTTTTTTATAAAATATGGATATTTATGAATATTTAAAAATTATTTTAATTAAAGTTATTATTAACTTTATATATGCTTTAAGTTATGATTATGTGAAAATATGTCACTTCATGTGTACTCAAGATATAATTTTTTTTTTATGATAATCTCAATAACAAATAGAGAAATAATTTAGCTACCACTTTCTCTCTCCTATAATTAATAGGGATCATATAGGTCCTTTTATCATATCAATCATATATCCTCATGTGATTTTCAAAATTGATGGTCACATATATCAACTCATCTAAAGTCATCAAGAAACATCAATATAATGAATTATATCCTAGTTAGTCCTCAATTGGCTTGGATCCTAGTTGAATCGGTTGAATCGACTCAAATCAAGCATAATTTACCTAAAACCTAATAGAAAAACTAGTTTGGAATCATTCTTAACTAGTCTAGCTTAGACTTAAGTGTAATTTAAGTTAAAGAAGCTTGAACCGATCTAAATCAATTTAAAATCATCTTGAATCGATCAGAATCGGTTAAACTGATTCGTTTCATGTTTAATCTAGAGGTTAATTGAGCTCAAACTCTTAAAACGGATCAAACCAGCGCTACCGGGTCAAATCAGGCCCGAATCCGCCCTAATACAGAGGCCGAAATTAGATCAGTGCGGCTTAATACTTACTAGGCCGGACGTGGATGAGCCCAGATTGCACTCAAGAGGAAGGGGGCACGGGTGGGTTGCAGGGTTCGGCCGTGATTGGGCTGAAGTAGGTGGGCTACGTAATTATGGGCCGTTATTGGGCTGAATAGGGGGCACGGCTTGGTTGCAGGGTTCGGCCGTGATTCAGCGGTCACCCAGCCGGACCCAAGCCGCGATTGGGTCATGCCTGGGCCGAAAAGTAGGCCATAAGATGGGCCACGACTCTACTGCAGTCAATGGACCAGAAAGCGATAGGCAGCGGGCTGATCCAGCCCACTAACGAGCCGGGCCAAGCCCGCCAAGCCTTCGCCTTGATCCAGTCGATCTGCTGGACCCGAGTTGAACCGGAACCCATCTTCAAGGTCGCCCCGGACCGAGCCACAGTTTGGGTAAGTTCCGCACCTGGCTCAGGCCAAGCTGGAGGCCGTGCTGGTTGGGACTTATTAAGGCCGACCGCTTGGTCTGACTCAGATCCGACCAGAGTCAGATCAATTTTAATTCCGATTTTTTTTATTTTTACATAGATAAAAAAGTATATGATAAATCTATTAATTAACAAAAAATCTCAGAAATATAGTATCTAAGTTTCAGACTAGCATAGTCATTTAAATAAAAAATAAACATGATTTATAAAATCATAAAACTAATTTTTATAAAATAAAATGATAAAAAATAATAAACGAGTGAAAAATTCGGTAAATGATGAAAAATACAGATTCAACTTTATACCATTAGCAGCAAGTTAGATAAACAGTATAATCAGATTTAAAATCTCTAATTTGATTTTTAAAAATTTCTAATCTTATATTTCATATATTATATTTAAAAAAATTGACACAATTGATAGAAATTTTCAGAAAATATACACTAATCCTAAAAAATTTATCTACTTTTAATACTAAAATAAAAATTATAATTTATTAAACTAGAAGAGTCGGGAGCATTTACTTTTGGCCTCACGCTATTACGAAAGAGTTGGGAGTATTTATTAAATTATAATCTTATTAGCTTAGGACTCTAATAAAAATTTTGAGATTAATATTTAATTAATAATATATATAGTTTAAAATCAATCTTTCGCACGAATAACTTAGCTTTGATACCATTGTCGGGAAGTCTAGGTGCGACATGATAAGCGCAGTGGAAAAACATAAAACAAAAACCTCAAGTTTCCCAAAAAGGTGTTTGTCATCGTGCGAAGATTGATACGTAAAAACCTATAAAACTTAAATCCACATGTGAGATAGTGTTTACATGGGAAGATCATATATCCCTAAATTCCTATAGATATGTGGGATTTGACGAAGGAGTTCAAGTGTTCTCCTCTCTAACGATGATCCACACAATAAGGCTACGATGATGCTCATCAAATCGTTAGCCAAATCTCCATACCTGCTATCTAAGGAGGAAAAGGGGGGACGAGAATAGGATGTGGTAACCAAGAAGCCTCAGCATATTGGCCTTTGGTTCTCTCCTATTTATAGAGGCCCTTGGTTAATTTAACCCTAATGGATTTTGTCCTATTAGGTATTGGATCTCTATCCAATTGCCCAAGCATTTTAGATTAGTGGGTTTCTACCCAATAATATTTTATTAGCTCTTATTGAATCTCATCCATGAGATCCAATAATTCAGGGGCTTATTGGAAATCCAATAAGTTCGGGCATCAGGCCAAGAAGAGCGGATAATGTGTCAAGAAAATCGAAGTTATGAAGATCAATTAGCTGATTAGGCAATAGGCTATAAAAGAGGTCGATGCGTCGAACAATCGGATGAGGCATCGATGAACCAATGATGTGCCGGACAACATCTAATTAGCTTAGTATTAATTGTCTAGATTGAAGTAGGTTTTATGTGTGCAGGATTAACTATGATAACAAGGCATAAAGCAAAATGAAGTCTCGGAGTGAAGGACGCGATTTTGTTAGGAGTTCGAGAGTTTGTCGAAAGTCCGGATATCCGTCGGAAGTTCTGACGAAATTAACCGAGAAGTCTAGGAGCTTGTCATAAAAGCTCGTCGGGACTCACCAAAAAGATCATCGTGAAGTCCAGGAGCTTGTTGGGAGTCCGTTGGAATATTGCCGAGAGATCGCCGGAAGAAACCTAGACTTACGGACTTGTTTAGCTTAGTGAATATATTAGATTTCATAGTTAGTACATAATTGAGATTGGAATTGAACCAACCCAATTAGGGGCCAGTTGGGCCCATGTATGGACTGTGTTGAACCCAATGAAATGCCCAAACAATGACCCAACAGGTAGCAACTTCGTGGCACAATCTCCAAGACTATGTCAGGTGGTGGTACCACCCAGATACAATCTCCGAGAGGCTGTCAGGCGATAGTACCACCCAGTGTCAGTGTCAGTGTTAGACTGGCATTGGCGGTGGTACCGCCTATACTTGGGAGACCCGGGATGAGATATTTTTAGGCTCCAAATTTGAATCAACTTGAAGCCTATAAATAACCCTCTCATCCCTGGTTAATGAACACACAACTGAGAGTAAAAAGGAAAGAAAACTCTGTTTTAATTATGTGTGAACTCCTCTCAAAGTTCTAAGTGTTAGAATAGTTTGAGAGAGGAGTAAGTAAGGGTGTAAGGGTTATCTCATAAACCCAGTAAAAAGAAAAAGAGCTGTAAAAGATAGTTGGTCTTCGCCTATTGAAGGAAGATCGATAGTGGATGTCGGTGGCCTCGACGGAAGAGGAATCGGTAGAGTGGATGTAGGTCATGACGATTGAATCACTATAAAAATCTGGTTTGCGTTTCTTTTATGCAATTTACCTTACTGCAAACCTCCTTACTTCCTTACTGCTTTTAATACATTTACGAACACACTTTCAAGTTTAAGCATATTTCTGGAATCGGTTTTCAACGTACGAAAGAATTTTTCGAAACTGATATTTTTATCCGCTGCACTAAGTCACCCCCCCCCCCCCCCCCCCTCTTAGTGCCGATTTGTTCCTAACAATTGGTTTATCCGATGTTTTATTCGAACCTTTGACCTATCATCCTCTCCTTCGACATATTATCTAATCTATCGGTATGTTGACCTCCCATAATATCCTATCTTCTTGATGCAATGTTCGATTCTTCTGGCCCGATGCTTGAACTTATAGTACGAAGTCTATCTTCTAACACGTTGACCAATCTTCTAACCGGACATTCAATCTTCTAACATTATGCTCTCCAGCCCAACGTTTGATTCTCTTTCTTTAATCACTTTATCTTTCCATGATCGAAGTTAGTCCTACGTCACTCAAATGCTTATTAGATCATAACTTTATCAATTGATTTCATCATCAAAATTTGAGATTCAATATAAATAGTTTTTAAAATTTCAGAATCGAAATCCAATTGTATAAAATTATTTTTTAATAAATTTTATTTATTTATTTTTGAGTTTATATTTTTTTTTGTATCTTATCGATTAATGGGCTAAGTAGGAGAATGTTATATTATGTTGACCTATTTAATTATGTAAGATATATTATGGATATGATTGTATTTTGATTATGATAATTGACTAATAGAAATGAAGTCCAATTAAGATTCATTATGAGACGTCCTTGATGGGAGAAACTCTCTTAATTATTTATTATAGACTCTTTGTTCTTGTCTATAAATAGACAGAATCTCCTAGGGATACATCACGAGAACATAACAATATAAGAGTTCGTGATATAGTAGAGAGATTATATTTCTTCTCTCTGTCTCTCTTTAGTCAAGTGAACCATTCAATGAGATATTATAGATTTTCTCTCATATTGTTTCTGAATCTATTAATTATAGTAGTCATGTGAAATGATACGAGAAGAAAAGAATATGAGTCTAATTCTTCTTGTAGATTGAGATCCGATGATAATATATTTATAGATCAAATAAATTTTATTTTTTTGAATAATAACGAAAGATACGTATCATAATATTTTTTAGATTTGTTATTTGATTTCATATTCTAGCACGAAAATTTTTTTCTATTATAGTTTACATAATTATATATTTTATATTAACAATAGGAACTAAATTATATAAAGAATAAAAATAATTAATTATATCCCATCGCTTTCCCATCGCCTTTGTCCTCGTAATTGCGTCTCTCTTGTATAAGAGAATCTGTGAGATCTCATCCCACAGATTCTGGCATGATATCGGGTGGGAGCGTGTGGGACAGACAGAACGAAAGGGAGAAAAAAAAAAAAGTAAAAAGATAAAGAAAAGAAAACTTCACGATACAATGTGAATGGATTAGAAATAAGATATTATAAATGATGATTTGGAGAATGAAAAAAAAATTATATATATATATATATATAATAATAATAATAATAATAATAATAACTTTTGGGGTTCATAGTTAAAAGGTAAGAAAAATTTACTGAAAAAAATTATATGAATTCTTAGTTAAAACAACAAAAATCTAGCGTGTATGTTAAAGAAAAGTTTATCAGGATTTGATTTTTCTATGATAGATCATCAGTATAATAAAACTATTTTTTACCATTATGTTTATATAAAATATTTTTAAAATATAAATTTATTAATTACTTATTATATATAGATGATATGTTAATTGTTAGTCATACTATTAGAAAAGACCTGCGATCATCTAAATATATTTTTTAGTATGATAATTACAAATGACAAGATAATGACAAAATTTGATTGTCGTACTAGAGATATATACAAAAGCTTCTCGACAAATTAAATATGATTAAGTCAAAACCAATTTGTTATCTACTTTAGGTCATTTCAAGTCAAGCTCTAAATAATGTCATTGAAAGATAAAACAAATATGGATAGAGTATCTTATGTTTAAGCAATTGATAGTTTCATATATATTGTGATGTGTACAAGCAATGGATAGAGTATCTTATGTTTAGGTCATCTATTACTTGGACAGTTGGTGTGGTCAATCCATTTCTCTTAAACCCTGAAAAGAAATAATAGACAATAGGTAAGTAAATTTTTAAGTATCTAAAAAGTATTTTTTTACTTAAGTTTATGTTTTAGTATCGAAAAATATATGTTAGTTGGCTACATACATACAAATATGACTTTGATATTGATTCAAGAAAATCTATCCTTTGTTATAAGAAAAACGTTTGAAGGATAATAATTTTTGGCAATCAAAACTATAAAAAATATATTAATTTAATTTCTCCTAGGGTTAAATATATTACTGTAAGAGATATTCATAAAGAACTCTTATGGACAAAAAAGGTACAGAAATTTATTCTATATGATAGCTAAAGTACATTAGATTTGAGATATACTAGAGATGTTTCAGTCATATTGTCATAACTTTTTGATATGTCAATTTAGACATCATCCATTATAAGTTGATTGGTGTTGACATTGGTAATTTCTTTTCCTATTTTTTTGATGTCTCTATTGTGGAGGTGATTTTTCTCCCTAGTTCATGTTGAAATCCATCTGAACATTTTATATTAATTGCATCCCAATGATGAACAGATAAAAACAAAAGCAGTAAGCCTATGCATGCATTCAGAAGATGGTTTTGGCTACGACTTGTCAAGATGATTAATGAATCTCGGCTTGTTACTTGGTCGCTTAGATCCTTTTCATAGCCGATATTAACATGTCGGCTGCAAAGGTCAATATGGTTAGATTCACTTTTGTCACGAGGTCATATGGGTTGCAGTCTTGGATTCCTCACCAACAGTTCTCTGAACTCAACCATATCTAATTATTTGATGTGCGATGTTGGTGGAGCCACCACAAACAGGTTAGGTAGCCACCGTTCTCACGAGAGTAGAGAATGGTAGTGGAACATCATCTCATTTGACATTTGTGGATTGTTTATTGTGGTCTACATTTGGTCCACCTAACCGTAGCAGCAGTAGCCATTGATGACTGATCCATTGGCTCCCCGGGGGAAGATCCCCTCCATCTCCTTGGGTCTGCTTGAGGAGGCATGGCTGGAGAAGAGGAAGAAGGGAGCTCCCCTTTGCTGTTGAAGCTTCCAAAAGCATCAGAGGAGCAGGAAGAGCATGTGAACAGAAGTGGTGACATGACTTCTCTCGTCTCCTCCTTTTCTTCTGTTCTTCCCAGTCTTCCGTTTAACTGTTGTTCTTGAGAGATTGGATTTCTTAGAAGGGGGCTTCGATCACCTGTAGCCATCATGCTCTGTTCGTATCGCTTCATTTTTTCCTGGGTGGCTCTTTCTACAAGTCCTTTTGATTCTACTGCTTCAAACACAGGAATCTTGATCTGTATGGTGGATTCTTGTTTCATCTCTCTGTGTTTGTGAAGGCACCATATGGACAACCATCGCCCACATAATAACAGCAGTGATCGGCGCCGGAGTTCTCTCTCTGGCGTGGAGCGTGGCTCAACTGGGTTGGATCGCTGGCCCCATAGTCATGGTGCTCTTTGCTGCAGTCACTCTGATCCAATCAACGCTGCTCGCGGATTGCTACAGAACACCCGACCCTGAGAATGGACATCTCAGGAACCGCCACTACATGGATGCTGTGAGGCTTTTCTTGGGTAAGAAATCAAAACCATTCTACGTTTCGTTCTGATGCGCAAAATGTAGTCAGACTAAGGAAATAAAATCCATCTCATTTCGCGTCGCTTCATCATAAAAAGATAAACAATATATCCCATCGTCACGTCGCGTCACGTCACGTCACTTATTTTATGCTTTTTTAGTTCACACGTCAAGTAAATATTACATCACCATCGAACAAAAAGCACACATTGATGTCGCATCTCACAGAGGCAAAAAAAGTTGGTGCATCTGATTTGGTGAAAAAAACAGAAGATAAAAAAGATTATTTCTTTATACTAAAAATAGTGCAATTGATTACTTATGACATGATTCACTTATGTATAGTACAATCGATTACTTTCCTAATCGTAAGACTCAAGTTGGACCTCAAGTTTGGCTTAGAGAAGACAAAGCAATTCTCTTTGCAAGTCATTATCATGCTTCCCCATCCTCTTTCTTCTCTATTCACTTACCTAATATTGACCCTGTTTTGTGCTAAACTCATCTTAGTTCGTCCTCGTCATGCAAGCACATGCAATCAATATAGAGAACTGGTCATAATTGATCTCAGTACGTGTCTTATAAACTGGGTGCAAAAAGGAAACATTGATGAAATAAGTGTATGCAGGTGAGAGAAGTGTTTGGATTTGTGGGTTCCTTCAGCAACTAAGCTTGTACGGTGCAGGGTTAGCCTACACCATCACAGCTGCCACCAGCATGAGGTACACTTTTACTCTCGACCTTGTCTGCTCATATTTTTCTGAACAGGTAGTAGTGCCGAAGCCGAATTCCACAATAAACTAATGCCACCTTCACTTGAGAGATTCTCTGTTGCTACTATTTCTGTGGGTGCTGTCAATGGTGCTGCACTAACGATTTCAAGGACAAAAAAGTTATGGCGGATGACTAGATCACCACTGTCTGCCACATTCTTTAGCTACCATAAATGCTCTAGTGTTCTGTTTCTTTCTAGTATCTCAAGGAATGAACTCCTCTGAGACTCCATGGCAAGAGTTTTGAAGTCATAAAAGCGTCGAGTACGTGTATGTGTTATGTGATATTTGAGGCTACATTACCATGCTGCAGTCTGTGTGCCTGCACCAAGGACGATGGACAATTTTTCCAGTCCTTTTTCTTTTTTCATTATTAGGCTTTATACTATTTTTTTTCTTATGCAACTCCATCTGTTTCCATTTGGTGTCTGTGCAGGGCCATTCAGAAATCAGATTGTTATCATAGAGAAGGCCGAAATGCTGCATGCTCATATGGAGAGAGTTTTTACATGCTGCTGTTTGGAGTTGTTCAGATAGTTTTCTCCCAGATACCTGACTTCCATGAAATGGCATGGCTCTCTATTTTTGCAGCCATCATGTCCTTCAGCTACTCTTTCATTGGATTCGCACTTGGCCTGGCCAAAGTGATTGGTATCCCTTTCTTCATTCTTTTTTCTTCTTTCATTTCTGTTTACTTCATGATCTATCGTAAGAACACACTACTTTGGGGTCATTAAAGACTAAATAACTCTCAAGAGTGTCTGTGCATAGAGGAAAATGCCATGGCAGTGTCATCATACAAAGTATTGCATAATATGAACAGTAAGATATTAATTAGATCACAGATCTAGCTTCAGCCTCATGGTGCATGCCAACCCTCGTTGAATGATTACTGACGAGTGAGTTCCTGTGTCACTCTGATCCGCAGGAGATGGAACAATAAAAGGTGGGATCGGAGGCATTCCCATGGCATCTACATCACAGAAAGTGTGGCGGGTTTCTCAAGCGCTGGGAGACATAGCATTTGCCTACCCATACTCGATTATTCTCTTTGAAATAGAGGTGACAGTCATTTCCCACCTTCATTGCTTGATTCTGTGAGTCATAAATACACGCTACTATCCGAAACATTACTGTTCCAAGGATACACTGAAATCGCCGCCGCCGGAGAACCAAACGATGAAGAAAGCATCCATGACCTCCATTTTTATCACCACATCCTTCTACCTCTGCTGCGGCTGTTTCGGCTACGCCGCCTTCGGCAATGACACTCCGGGAAACCTCTTGACAGGGTTTGGCTTTTACGAACCCTACTGGCTCATCGACTTCGCCAATGCTTGTATTGTCCTCCACCTCGTGGGAGGCTATCAGGTGATCATCTCTCTTCTTCGCCGGAGCTTAGATTATTAGCGTTATCCATCTGCTGACGAAGCTTCTGCTTTGGTTTTGTTAGGTTTACTGCCAGCCAGTGTTCTGTTTCGTGGAGAGATTGGCTGCAGGGAGGTTCCCCAACAGTGGGTTCGTGAACAAGCTGTACACGATCCGGTTGCCATTGTTGCCACCGTGCAGAACGAATCTGTTCAGGCTGTGCTTTAGAACAGTGTACGTGGCGACCACAACAGGCCTCGCCATGTTCTTTCCCTACTTCAATCAGGTGTTGGGACTGTTGGGAGCCTTCGGCTTCTGGCCCCTGGCCGTGTACTTCCCCGTGGAGATGTACCTTGTGCAGAAGAAGATAAGAGCTTGGACGAAGAAATGGGTTCTTCTTCAGATGTTCAGTGTTGTCTGCTTGCTTGTTAGCATATTCGCCTTCATTGGATCAGTTGTTGGAGTGATCAGTGAGAAGCTAAGCTAACCTTCTTCCCGCTCCTCCAAATGATCAGATTTCCTTTGTATATACGCCTATATATTATGCCTTTCAAGTGTAACATTCATAGGAAAGGAAACTCATTTAAAATTGGTGATAAACAAACAAAAGATAGCTAAGGCTGATTTATATTCATATTTATACTTATATATTTAAGATTGTTAACATTAAAGGGGGGTAGTCGATATGACACAAACCACCAGTCGATGTATTTGTCTCGAAACTAATGATTTGTTATTGTCTTCGCAGATAAAATCAAAAGCATAGACAGATGTAGGATCATGCGAATCCCAATAGAGCTTATGATATATCATGCTGCTCAACGAAACTACAGACCGACATTGTTTCTTATTCATCATTATCTCTGTGAAGAATAAGAAACTGTTGTTCTCTTTCTGGCGATGTCATCGGCAGCGTTTTGAGCGTCCGTCGAACAACCGGCCAACCCACTTCTAGCAAAACCTACAAAGTAGAGATCATTCCTTCCCTTCCAGTGATTTGGAAACTTTTGTCTGGGATACCCTTCTTCGCCTATGAATGAATCAGCATCCTGCAGCAATGCCAGTAACATATGTTTTCAACACTTGCAAGTACTTACTGGAATAGTATATTTAACTTTACGTTCCAGCAAAATGTTAGCTTCTACTTTTGACAATCCTAATGGAATTAACTAACTCTTAATAAATTAAATCAGGACATAATCAATCTTATGTGTGTGTAGAAATAAGTCGAATGAAGTTTCAAATCATCGATCATTGCACCTTTAACATATTAATCTTAAGTTGTAAAATACATTGGATTAGGTTTCGAATCTATAATCTTTAGTAAGTAGATTTGGTAAATGAGCCCCGGACCAACTTCTTGGGTGTAAAGATTGAGATGTTGCTTATACTAACAAAAAAAAAATTATTATTGAAGTTATAGGAAGATGAATATTCAAAAAAAATAAAGGTGTTGGATACTTCTGATTTTAGTTAGATTAGTTTCATAGAATCGTTTGAAGATTGATTCAAGGTAGATTGAGGTTTTCAAACTAATTGAAACATAATATAAGACCGTGAAAAGTTATTATGGATTTTCATGACATATATTACAAAGTTATTGTCTTTTTTTGGAGAATGTTGGATTTGTTGACTATATTTTTTTTTTACTATTGTTATACTCTTTTCTCAAAGTTTAATTTGACAGAAAGTTGTTGGGAAATCAAATTTTGTAGTTAAATTAGATGGTTTTGAGAGTTCTAATAAAATTATGAATCCTAATTATAAATTAAGTAAAGACTTAACTTTTATAAAATGATTATTTATAAAGGTTAAAGATTATTGAGGAATGGAAATTAAGAATTTGCATTCTTTCTAATTATCACTTCTAAGAATTACATAAACTTATTAGCATTTTGGGACAAAATCTTGAACATAGAGATGAAACGAAGTCCTGGCAACTAAAAAGCTGGAGTCGGACTGCATGTTTACCTGTAGCCATTTCCCGGGATTGGTTCTGAAGCCGGTGGCAAAGACTATAGCATCGTAATGGTATGATTTGCCATCTTCGAACTCAACCTCATTTCCTCTGATGTTGGTTACGCCCTTCACCACCTTTACATCGTCAAAAACAACACATACATTTAGCTGATACACGTCATTAGACGAGGAGGAGAGAGGAGAGATGTATTCTCGTAAAGCTCATCCAAATGTTTGTGTTTACCTCGATCTCTCCCGTCTTGATCTTTTCGATGGTCCCGACGTCGATAACGGATGACCTTCCGGTGACGGCCTTGAGGCGCATCGGCCCCAAGCTTGGTCTAACAATGCCGTACGTGGACAAGTCTCCGTACTTCAACTTGGACAGAAGGACAACTAATGCATCCACCACACTTACAGGGAGATAACCCAGCATGACCATCGCCATATGTATCATCTCCTTGGTCACCACATGAAGCTGCGCATGAATTCCACATGTTATTAATGCATGCCGTCTAGATCTTTGCATATACAACAAGATGACGATGTGTGATACCGGGCTGTTGATGACTATGGAAGTCCTCGCTTCGTGTTCCGCCAGATCATAAGCTATCTCCATCCCGGAATTGCCACTGCCGACGACGAGGACTTTCTTGCTGGTGTAGGGTCTGCCCGACTTGTAGGACGACGAGTGGAGGATTTTCCCGGAGAAGGTCTGCAGGCCGGGGAGGTCCGGGATGAACCCTTCGGAGTTCTCGCCGGAAGCCACCACCAAGAACCGACTCCTGTACTCCTCGACCTGATCGGTCAGCGCGTTCCTCGCCATGACGCGCCAGGTCTTGCTGGCTTCGTCGTAGGAGGCGAGCTCGACGTGAGAGGAGTAAACGGGGTTGATGTTGAAACGTTCGACGTAAGCGTCCAAGTACTGGATGAACTGATTCTTGGGGACGAAGGTCGGGGCGTTTCTGGGGATCGGCATGTGCGGCAGCTCGCAGAACCGCTTGGCCAAATGAAGCTTCACACGATCGTAGGTCCGAAGCTTCCACAGCGACGCACTGCAGGCCTCCCTCTCGAGCACCACGTAGGGAATAGAGAGAACACTGAGGCATGCAGCGGTGGCCAAACCGGAAGGCCCGGCACCGACGATCACTACTTCAGTCTTCATTGGCCAACAGGTAGAGGATATGGCGAAGCATGCAGTGAGTGACGAGGTCGATCGATTGCCTCGTTGATTTATATCAATTTCTTTCGCCAAGCGATTCATACTGTATTCCATTTTGACGTTCAAAAACAATGTTAAAGATACGCTCCATTAATTATTTGTTACCAAAGCAAGCTGAATTATTTACTTGAGCTCTCATTTCTTTACCTAATCGAGCCAATCTTCAATTCTCCGTCCACTATTGAAAGATTCCTAGAAAATAGTCTTACTTTCCGTTATCTTGTCACTGTATATTTGGAAGCTTAGCGTCGAGCATGTAACTAAATTCTACTTTTACCGGTCACATGCATTTGGGAAGACAATGAAAGGGGGAGTGTTTTTAGAGGCGCCTTTAAACCGAGCATATCTAACGAATTAGCCCAACGAACAATGAGGTGAAAGCACGACTAGAAATGTAAAGAAGTAATAAAGGAATTCTCGAGTGGATAAGATAGTGTGGTTTTTGGTTCAACGAACAAAAGCAATATAGGTCCATTTTTATTGTCATTCTTCCAATATATAAAAACCTTTGCCCATTTTTTGACATATAAAAATCTTTGTAATTTCCATCTAAAATAATTTTATGAAATCTAAAGACCTATAATAAACTTTACTTAAGGTTGGTGGAGATTAAACTAATTGAACCTTAACTATAATATTTTGTAACACAGTTATAATGGTTGCAATATCTTGATTCGGTAATCAAGAATAGTGTGAATCCATTTAAAACATTATAGCTGAAATTAATATAGCAAATATTTCCAACCAATTACGACTTGACATTGTAAAGCCCACCCAATCAACGTATAATCATTATTTTAATGGGAAAGCATTCCTTAAAACATCTTCATGAGTTTAATGAAAGAATATTCCTTAAAATATCTTCATTTTAGGGATAGGAACTTTTCAAGTATGTGAACTTCTTTGTCAAGTTATGGGTCTATCCAAAAGAACAAAATCGTGCATAAATGATGACTTATTTGTATAGATACGGGTTGGACCCAAGCGCAAGTACTACACTACATAGGTTAAGTCCCACAATTAATTGAGATGATCATAAACTCAAGTATAGAGGTGAATCCAATTTGGGTATCATGTGATTCTAAACTCATCAAACTAATGACCCAACTCCTCATCTTTAAGATTGTTAAACTTAACGGCACAATCCACCAATGAATATGTATCTGTATCTAAATTAATGATTTATTGGCTTTGCACATAAAATCGAAAACACAATCACATTTTAACATCTTAGGGTCATGCGAATCGCAACAAAGACTATGATATCATACGAAACGAAAGATCGACATTGTTTCTTATTCAGCAGTATCTCTGCCAAAACTAAAAAAGTGTTCTCTTGTTGGAGGTGTCTAAGAAACTGTGCTCTTTTTGGAGATGTCTAAGAAACTGTTCTCTTTTTTGCGATGTCATTGGCAGTGTTTAGAGCGTCCATTGAACATGCGGGCAACCCACTTCTGGCAAAACCTACAAAATAGAGATCGTTCCTTCCCTTCCAGTGATTCGGAAACTTTTCTCTAGGATACCCTTCTTCGTTCAGGAATGAATCAGCATCCTGCAGCAATGCGAGTAACATAAATTTTCAGCACTCCGAAGTAATGGAATAGTAAATTTAATTTAATGTTCTATCAAATTGTTAGTTTCTAGTTTTGACAATCCTAATGGAACTAAGTATTAATAAATTAAATCAGCACATAATCTCTCTCTCTCTCTCTCGCTCTCTCTCTCTCTCACACACACACACACACACACACATTGAAATATAAGAGATCAAGAAATGTTGAGAGATTTTTCAAAATAGTATTGAAACGATTTGAAGAAAACAAGGTTGAAATTGAAATAGTTAGCAAATAGATTATATAATAACAGATAAGTTTACTTTTGTTGGAAGTATAAAAGTTTTTTTACGACTCATACGAAAAAAATACGAAGCCATATGAGTCATTAGTAGTTAAATATTAAGATGTTTTACTAAGCAAATGAAACTAGGGAAAGCATGATTTGATCTCAAGACCTTACCATGATCCATCAAAGTTTTTGCTGACTATATTGTTCAACGACTTCAAATATATTAGATAAGATTTTTAAGTCTTGTTTTTGATAAATAGGTTTGGTACATCGATACTGGACCAATGTCATGTGTAAAAATAAGTCGATTGAAGTTTCAAATCATCAATCATTGCAAGTTGATATGATATACCTGTATCATACTAATCTTAAGCTATGGAATACATTGGATTAGATTTTGAATCTTCAATCAGTAGTAAGTAGATTTGGTAATATGAGCACGGGACCAATCTTAGGTGTAGAGATTAAGATGTTGGATACACTAACAAAAAAAAAACATTATTATTGAAGTTTTAGGAAGATGAATATTCACAAAAAATAAAGGTGTTGGATACTTTTACTTTTGATTTTAGTTAGATTAGTTCCATAGAAAGATTGATTCAAGGTAGAGTGAGGTTTTGTAACTAATTGAAACATATAATAAGACCATGAAGGTTTATTATGGATTTTCATGACATATATTTCAAATCTTTTTTTTGTTTTTCTTTGGAGAATGTTGGATATGTTGACTATATTTATAGAGATAATATCAAGTTTTTTTTTCCTATTTCTATACTCTTTTCTCAAAGTTCAATTTGATAGAAAGACATTGGGAAATCAAAATTTGTAGTTAAATTAGATAGTTTTGAGAGTTCTAATAAGCATATGCTACCTAATTATAAATTAAGTTAAGGCTTAACCTTTATAAAATGATTATTTATAAAGGTTAAAGATTATTGAGGAATGGAAATAAAAAAAATTTGCATTCTTTCTAATTATCATTTCTAATAATTACCGAAACTTATTAGAATTTTGGGAGAAAAATCTTGAACATAGAGATGAAACGAAGTCCTACCAACTAAAACACAAGAGTTGGACTGCAAGTTTACCTGTAGCCATTTCCTGGGATTGGTTCTGAAGCCGGTGGCAAAGACTATAGCATCGTACTGGTATGAATTGCCATCTGCGAACTCGACCTCATTTGCTCTGATGTTGGTTATCCCTTTCACCACCTTTACGTCGATGATATGTCGTCAAAAACAACACATACATTTAGCTGATACACGTCATGAAACGAGGAGGAGAGAGAAGAGATGTCTTCTCGTATAGCTCATCCAAATGTCTGTGTTTACCTTGATCTCTCCAGTCTTGATCTTTTCGACGGTCCCGACGTCGATAACGGCTGACCTTCCGGTGACGGCCTTGAGGCGCATCGGCCCCATGGTTGGCCTAACAATACCGTACCTGGACAAGTCTCCGTACTTCAACTTGGCCAGAAGGCCAACTAATGCATCCACCAAACATACAGGGAGACAACCCAGCATAACCATCGCCATGCAGATCATCTCCTTGGTCACCACATGAAGCTGCGCGTGAATTCCACATGTTATTAATGCATGCTATCTAGATCTTTGCATATATAACAAGATGATGATGTGTGATACCGGGCTGTTGATGACTATGGAAGTCCTCGCTAGGTGTTCCGCCAGATCATAAGCTACCTCCATCCCGGAATTGCCACTTCCGACTACGAGGACGCTCTTGTCGGTGTAGGGTCTGCCCGACTTGTAGGACGACGAGTGGAGGATTTCCCCGGAGAAGCTCTGCAGCCCGGGGAGGTCCGGGATGAACCCTTCGCAGTTCTCGCCGGAAGCCACCACCAAGAACCGACTCCTGTACTCCTCAACCTGATCGGTCAGCGCGTTCCTCGCCATGACTCTCCAGGTCTTGCTGTCTTCGTCGTAGGAGGCGAGCTGGACGTCAGTGGAGTAAACAGGGTTGATGTTGAAACGTTCGACGTAAGCGTCCAAGTACTGGATGAACTGAGCCTTGGGGAGGTAGGTCGGGGCGTTTCTGGGGATCGGCATGTGCGGCAGCTCGCAGAACCGCTTGGCCAGGTGAAGCTGCAGACGATCGTAGGTCCGAAGCTTCCACATTGATGCACTACAGGTATCCTTCTCGAGCACCACGTAGGGAATTGCGAGAATATTGAGGCTTGCTGCAGTGGCCAAACCGGAAGGCCCGGCGCCGACGATCACTACTTCAGTCTGCATAGCCAACAGGTAGAGGAGATGGCAAAGCAGGCAGTGACGAGGTCGATTGATTGCCTCCTTGGTTTATATACATTTCTTTCACCAATTGATTCACACTGTATTATTCTCTTTTAGCGTCCGAAAATAATGTTGGAGATACACTCCATTAATAATTTGTTACCAACACGTGCTGAATTATTCATGAGAGCTCTCAATTTTTTTGCTCGACGTATTTGGTCTCGTCATCGCCGCTACAACTCTTATTTATGTTTGTATTTTAATAACTACGTTAATTATAGAAAGATCGTAGGAAAATAGCCATACTTACGTTCATCTTTTCGATGTATATCTGGTAGCCTGGTACATGCATTTGAGAAGTTTTTTTGTTTTTCTATCAAAGATAAACGACACTCGTGAGATTCGAGCTTAAAATCTTACGATAAATTATCAAAGCTTTTATCGGCCAAACTAGCTGATACATTCATTTAAGAATATACTTAAAAGGAGAGTGTATTTAGAGAAAAAACATATCTTGAATGTAAAGAAGTAATAAGGGAATTGTTGAGTGGATAAGATAGTGTAGTGTTTGGTTCAATGAACTAGTAATATGTCACATTTGAGGCTAATCCATTCAAACAATAATGTCATTCTTCCAATATAAACCTAAAATTTGAGGCTATGTGAGGAAACGAAAAAAAAAAGAGGATTTGTCGTTCCTTATTTTTAGATGTGTAAAGACCTTTGTAATTTTCATCTAAAATAATTTTAACCCTCAAATAAATCATTTTATGATATCTAAATAATTATAATAAAGTTGATAATCAAGGTTGGTGGAGACTAAACTCATTTACCCTTAACTATAATATTTTATAATACAGTTATAATGGTTTGGAATATCTTGATTCAGTAATCATGAAAAGTGTGAATCCATTTAAAAACATTATAACTGAAATTAATATAGCAAAAATTTTCAACCAATTAAGACATGACATTGTTAAGCCCAATCAACTAGAATTGTCATTCTTAAAATGTTTTCATGAGTTAAAAGAATATTCATATTCTTTTTAAAGTATGTTCACTTGTGGTGACTTACTTGAGACGAGCATATATTTTAATTGGAATTATCATAGTATACTCATCAAGCTAATATAAGTCAATCATAGTCATTACTTACTTTCGATGTCGGACTCATTGGGGTGTTACAGGATCCAAAAAAAAGATAATTAAAAAATATTTTTTTTATTTATATTGTTAAACATAAATTCTTGTCTAACACATTTAATAATAATAAAATAATAAAATAAATCTATTAATAAAAGAAAAGTAACTAAATCAAAACTAAGTGTACTATTCTGATTTTTATATTTAAAAAATTTATATTATAATCTCTATAATTATGAAAATATAATAAATAATTTTATTTTCCCTAACATCGTCTACTGTATTTATGGAAAATATAACACATAACATAATGTGTTGGATCGACAAAAAAATAATAGACAAAAGGATAATTTTAATATTTATTTTGTTTTTGATAACTTTATCAATAAAAATAATAATCTTGACATCTCATGTGTTCAAAATAGAAGGGACAAATAGTAAACGCTAACACATATCTATAATGTTGTTGGGATACCAATAGTATAGTTATTAAAATCGAATGGAACATGATGTTTGAGAAGCAAAAAAAAATTAAAATTGAGACTATTAATTGATTTGATTCATTTGTTGGGGATCAATTATATAAAAAAACATCATATTGTGTTGATTAACCCAATCAATATTTGGATAACCCACATGATTAGATTTTATGAATATAACTAAGATTACTTAATTGTCCTTGACTTGAAGTAATCTTTGTGAGTTTCAAGGCTAAGCCTGGCCTGTAAGCATAAAATCTGTAATATGCAATATGTAATGTGAAAAAAAAAATTATGTTAGGATTGAAATCAAATAATATTAGATCGATTTTTACGATGATTATTTTTTGATGTCATCTTAAAAAGGATCTCTTTATGATTTGGGCATCGTATTTAGATCAAAAACCGTGAGAACAGAGGGTTTAGGAAAAATTATTAGGAATGTTATTCTCATCGAAGGTATCCTCTAAGGAATTTTATTATAATATAAACTTTTTTTTTATTAATCAATATCTATTATCAGAATCTAATTAGTTATATTATATATCTTATTTAATTATAAAATATCATATAATTTAATAAGTCATTGTTAAATCTCGGATTTTGATGATGAAACTAATTGATTATGTTTAGATGTTTAACTGCATTTTGAGTGATGCAGGTCTACTCAATCAGGATTAGACAGTTAACGCAGGAAGAATTGACGTTGCGCCGGAGGAGATCATGTTAGGATATTGGATGGCAGAAGGCTTCGGACGTCGGGCATTGGGCCAAGAGCGGAATTGATCCAAGGATATCGGGGTTGCGGAGGTCAATCGCCGATTGGGCAACAAGCCGCAAGAGAGGACAATGCGTTGAAGAATCAGACGAAGTGCCAACCAATGACGTGCCGGGCAACAGAATGTCAATTCGCATTGTAATAATTATCTAGATCGGAGTAGAGTTTTGGCTTGTGTGTGTAGGATTAACTACGATAACGACGAAGACATAAAGCGAAACAAAGTGTCGGAGTCAAGCGCGAAGGATTTGTTGCGAGTTTGAGAGTTCGACGGAAGTCCGAAGGTTCATCGGGAATACTGCCGGAACTAGCCGAGAATGAGTAGGGAGCTTGCCGAAGGGTTTTTCGGAAGCTCGTCGGAAGGTTCGTTGGAAGTTCACGGAGCTCACCGAGAAAGATCGTAGCTTGCCAAAGAAGCTCGTCGGAACTCGCCAAGATCAAATCGTGAAGTCTAGGAGCTTGCCGGGAGTCCGCAGAATGGTTTCTGAGAGTTTATCGAAAGACCGCCGGAAGTTCACCGGAAGCTCGCCGGAAGAAGTCTTGACTTGCGGACTTTGTAATAGCTTAGGAAATGTCTTTAAATTCGTAGTTAGCACGTTAATTAGAGTTAGGATTAAGTGTTAATCCTATAACCCAAGTAGGGGATAATTAAGCCCGAGTTCAAATTGGTTTGGGCTAAGTTTGGAGCCAACAAGTGAGCTGAAATAGTGTAGGCAGTGGCACCGCCAGATTAGGCGGTGGCACCACCCAGAACCCAAGAACTAAGCGGTGGCACTGCCCAGCACCCGAGAGGTCGGGCGGTGGTACCGCCAGCCTCAGGAACCCAAGAGAATTCAAAATTTGGAGCCCAAATTTGAATCCTCTTGGGGCCTATAAATACCCCTCAATTCTCAGCTGAGATAACAACCTTTTGAGAAGCAAGAGATTGAGATAAAAGTCTTAGTAAAGCCTTTAGCAAGTTTTTGTTTTCAATAGCTTGAGTGTTCACCTCCCTCTTTCTCTTTGAAAGTTTGTAAGAGTGTAAACCACTTGTAAAAGGTTGTTAGAGGGGTATTTGTCCTTCCCGTTCAAAGTGATTTGCTAGTGGAAGTTGGAAGCCACTTCGAAGAAGGCTTCGCAAGTGGATGTAGGTCATTTTAACCGAACCACTTTAAATTGGTGTGTTCTCTTGTTTGCATTTACTTATTGCTATTTACCTTACTGCAAACCTTCATATGTGCTTTACTTCCTCATTACTTTTGCTGCACACCTTTACGAACACGCTTTCAAGATAAGCACTTCCGAGTTCGATTTTTTATCGTACGAAAGATTTTTCCAAAACTGAAATTTTAATCCGCTGCACTAATTCAACCCCCCCTAGTGCCGCTCCGATCCTAACAGTCATCTTCCATAATCCAAGTGATCGTTGAAGAGGTATCTCCCATAATCCAAGTGATCGTTGAAGAGGTAGGCAAGACTGGGATCACAATATTGTGCACGAACAACTTAGGCTCAATCTCTATCCACGACTATCTCCGGTGAGCAAGAAACTCCCCCTTTCTTTCCATGTTGGAGTTGCGAGATAAAAAGATTTTTCACTAAAGAATTAGTGACGTGAGTTGTGTAGATTCTGTGGTTAAAAATTCTAGTGTCAGTAAATTGTAAATTTTAATGATAATTTATTTTCATGAATAATATATTTGATTTCTATCATTAAAAACAAATAAAATAATAAAATAATAATTCTATGACAATATTTGATAATAAACGATTCTATCACGTCTTGATGAAAAGTTTTAATAATAACTTATATTTCTGAATAAATAAAAAGATTGATGATAATTTAACGATAAAATGATATATTACCAAAATGTTAGATAAAAAACTACTTTAGTGAAAACTACTTTAATCTGTCGCTAATAATTATTAGGTTAAAACAATATTAGTGATAAGCTATCAATAAAAACAATATTATTATCATCTTTTCAATAATAATATTTTTTTTGACCATTTATTAATTTTCAATAATTTCAAAATCATACCAGAATCTTTAATAACCAAAAGAATCCACATCGATATTAAAGATAATAACATTCATAAAGTCCAATAAATATTAATGTTGATACAATCACAAAATCCACATCATATCGAAAATATTAAAAACTACATTGTCTTGTGTATTTCTACGTCTTTATTGTTCATCATTCTCTACTGGATCCTGCATAAGGTCACAACTACATAAAAACAAATCATTAATTTGATAATTCAAAAACAAATAGATGCACAAGAATGAAAGTGATGCATAGGCTTCATGACATGATTCTTCGATGAACAAAGTGGAACACAATTAGGTTGTGAGCTATCTGCTACGTAGTTTGTGAGTTATATATACTGTACAAAGAATTCATACAAGTAACATAATGGTTGGTTATAAAGCCGAGTTGAAACTAGAGAGATAAATGGAGTTGCAATTTTAGTGGCATAAATTGTGTTATACAAGCATATATAATGATTTCTTATGGATGGTTTTTGTGTGCGAGTGTGAGTGTATGTGTATGTCCAAAGCAACTTATATATGGATTTAATGGTCCATGATAGTTCATTTCACAAGTACTTTGATTTCTTTTCCCAGTAGGTGCTGTTCTACACATTTAAAACATCATGGGGTATCTCCTGAATTAACAAAGTCTTATAGTGACCACTTGCTTTAAAGTTAGCAACTATATGAACAGTCTCCTAATTTAAAATTTATAAGATTATATTAGAATTACTAAATAGAAAATATATGTATGTTTGATGAATCTATAAATGATAACTCATCATTTGTTTTCACGAAGAATTATAAATTTGCAACACAAAGCTACCACTGTCCTACAATGGGCCACATTATAACTCATCACAAAAGAAATTAGAATTTATATTATCAAGTATTAATCAATTAACTAAAAAAAATCTAAAACTGTTATATATATATAAATAAATAAATATATATATATATATATATATATATATATATATATATATATATATATATATATATAATCCTTGAGTTCTTCCTCCTACATAGCGTCCCTCTCCCCCTTCTTTCCTCCATCTTTGATGGCATTCTCTAGTGTTTGAACCAATCCCTCCAAACACCGATTTGCCTTGTCGTCTGCAAGTAGCTTCTTTGGCATCAGCTGCTCCGCAACGTCTGCAGGTGTGATCTTCACCTTCTCCAACAATTCCTTCACCTTGTCGAACAGTGGGTGCTCCTCCACTTCCAAGTAATTTTTGGCTAATACCTTGAATGCTTCAAAACCACAGTACCCAAGCTCGATATGCACATCCATCCTCCCCCTCCTCACCAACGCTGGGTCTAGTTTCCCCACATGGTTGGTTGTGAAAACAATGAGCCTCTCGCCCCCGCATGCAGCCCACAGACCGTCGACGAAGTTCAATAACCCCGAGAGCGTCAATTTGCTCTGCCCATTGTCTACCGTCTTGTTCTGCCCCATCTCCTCATTGACATTTTCTTCGTTGTTATGGTTGACTCCTTTAATTTCTCGGGTGCCGGAGAGATGGATGGAGCAGTCGATGTCCTCGATCACGATGATCGACTTACTTGTAGTGTTCACAATCAGACGGCGGAGCTCGGTGTTGTCCTCGATGCCGGTGAGCTCGAGGTCGAAGACATCGTAGTCGAGCAAGTTGGCCATGCAAGCGATTAGGGTGGACTTGCCCGAGCCCGGTGGACCATAGAGAAGGTAGCCGCGCTTCCAGGTCTTGCCGAGCTTGACATAGTAGTCCCGGCTCTTGCTAAAAGTCTCTAGGTCATTCATGATCTCTTGCTTCTTCTTGGGGTCCATTGCGAGCGTTGCAAAAGTCGCCGGGTGCCTGAACACCACCTGAGTCAACGGTGATGATTTATGATTTTGGCGCAGGAATACTAGCACCGATCGTTTTAGACGTGTTTGAGATGATTCAGAGGGGGTTGTAGTAATTGCGTACCTTCGTCCAGTGCATGTGGCTGCTCATGGTGTTGGTGTAGAGATTCCGCTGCCGGTTCTTCTGCTCGATCTCCTGGCTCCTCTCCATGATGTACACAAGGTATTGGTTCAACACCACCGATCGATGTCGAGCACTGAACTTGAGCGTATAGAACTTCGTCTCCTCGTTCCCTCGTTGAGTCGTTCCCGTCCCGTCCCGGCAGTAGAAAGTCCACCTCACCTTGATTGTCTTGTCCTTCTTCTTACCATCGTCGTCAACCTTCGGCGTGAAGACGTCGACGATATGTTGAGCATCGTCCATTGTGAGCGTGAGATGATGGCTGTTGTGATTAGTGTATGCCTTCATCCGACGAGCGTCGTCGGTTGACCTGGTGCTGAGGTAAGTCTCGACGGCAGAGAAGACCTTGCTGTTGCTGTACCAATCCCGATCTTCCTGAGAAATGGTGATCTGCATCTCGTTGGACCACCACAACTTGAAGCGGCGGTACAGAAGGTGGAGTATGGCTGGCAACTGGTTCACCATGCCAACCATGGTGAGCATGATCCAGCTGTTTAGAAAAGACATGGCCTTGCCGCCCGGACCACTGCTGAAGCGCCGTACTCCGCTTGCGTCGCTAAAGCTAAACATGATGGATGAGGAGGAAGGAAACGCGTAAAAGGTGCTGCTAAAAGAGAAGAGAGAAAGAGAGAGGAAGAAGAGGGTGGTGGGATTTTGGTGTAGGACGCCAACAGAGCTCGACCACTTTCTTGCGAAAGGCTCTTTTGCATGAACAACTTCTCACTCGATACAATGTTTCTCCCCTCACGTATACCCACAACAACATGAATCTGTATCCGTTTATAAGGATCTAAGAGGTATAATAAGATACCTCTTATGCCTCTAAAAACAAAAAAAGGGAAAAAGGAGGTATAAAATACCTCGTGAAGGGTCTTGTTTAATGTCATTCACCTGGTCAAAGGTCCATGTTCATGTACCTTCTCATAATGTCCATATTTAATGCAACCCTAGGTGCCTTTTCATGGTGTCTTTCCCTACAAGAGTATTTATTATATTAAGTTTATTATTTAACATTATCTTAAACATAATTTACTATCGTAGGCTTGGAAAAAATATTTGCAATTTGACATTCAGAATTAATGTATTCCAATCGAATATCCTTCTCTTCGATATGGCCTAATGAAATGAAAGCAAATGTGAATGTGCTTGACCAAATGGTATCGCTGACTTCTTGTTAACATAAATTTTAGCTTAATTTTGTGCAGAATGGATCTCCTTGGAAAGCTATTAAAGTCATATACCATGGCATTCACATGAAGGAAGATGCCACCAATTATTTTACCTCACATATAAAAGCCATCACAATGGATTATTTGGTATGATGCAAAATGAGATTAGTGTCTCCCGAGTAGTAGACTAAACCAATTGTGTGTTTGTGTTTTTCTAATCTTCTACATCTCCACACTACGCTAATCACTATCCAAATAGCCAACGAGAATATTAATAGAATAAACCGAGACTTATGGTTCCTTTGGCATGTTGAAGAATCATTTTAGAAGTATTTTGATGGGTAAATGGATTATTAGTCTATTACCACATAAGTAGTGCATATCAAGTATCTCAATCTTCTTACTAAAATTTTGAAGCATGTAGGTTTAATTATCTTGCATCATCTGGTTTCGAAAGTTTATACCACACTGTACTTGTTAACAAGGTTGCAATCTTCCATCGTAAGACTTTTAAGAACTCTTTTTGCGCATGCTTAGTGGGAAATAAGTATGTCTTCATCGCTTTCATTTACTTGAACATCAAGCAAATATGACATAAGTCTAATATCAGTCATCTTGAATTCATGGACCATGATTAGGATCATAATAAGTCGTGGTGCGCGAAAACGGAAAAGAGTAGGAAATTTCTCTCCCCACGACTTGATACCCTTGTAAAACTCCTCAGCCTTAGCACCCCGCAACAATAAAACAATAATTTACTTGAAATCTTAAAAAATGAAAGGATTATTTCATATAATATTAAGATAGTAATGTATCTCTATTTATTTTTTACAAAGTTTAAGCGACAAAAATGAGATTGATATCTCAAAGTGTTTACTTGTAAAGCTAACCGGCACAATTATTAATTTTTTTTTGTGAAAGATAAGTGATGAAAACAAGAATATCTTGAGTTTTTGTTCTTTAAACTCACATAATGGCATTGAACATAATATAATGCCTTTGGTGGAAATAAGCATCCATTATAGTATTTCATTCTCCAAGTGTTTGCTTTAGGTCATATAAAATCTTTTTTTTAATATTTATAAACTTTTCTCTTCATGCCCTATTTTAATGTATCTCAAGGTCATTCAATATATATTTCTTTAAAAATTATTCAAAAAATAATTCTTATAGTCCATTTGATAGATTGACTAATTATTTTATATGATAATAGGTATAATTAATCTAATAATTTGTATTTGAATGATAAGAGTAAATATGTCATCCTAGTCCATATTAGTTTTCTGCTACCTAACTAGTGCTTCACTTGGTCTTGTTAGTTTTTGTTGACCATAGAAATCTACTTTACACTGAATACGGATAAGATCAAATCTAATAAACATTTGTCACTTTAGTAATCTTCGATCGATGAGTAGATATATATATATATATATATATATTATTTCCAATATCACAGGTTCATTGTACCCGCCAATCACGTTGATGACACAAAGTGCCACATGGATGCTGGTGAGGAGGAGCTCGCCTTGATGTGACCACGTAGCGGAGTCTTTGCGAGGAATGCTGTTGCTGCTTTGGGCATTGTTTTTGTTGGATGGGGGTGCTTATCTACTGGTCCCAACGGGTCTCTCTTGCCTGGAAGAATTGATCTCAGAGCCGGCTTCTTCTACTTGATTAGATGAACCAAAACACAACACTAACTTGAATCTGCTTCTTCTACACATTCAACCCAAGAGCACATGTTCTTCGATAGCAAGTGCTGTTGGTAATGATAACACACCTAACCCATTCTTCTTTTCTGGACCATTTGGATGCATGCCTTGGAGAGCATGCCTCCCTCCTTTTAGCTTCTTTCTCACTAGGATGTGATGGTTTCTAGAAGCTAGTATCCTAAGCTACAATGACAGAGGCAGGTCCACTTGGATCGGCACAGGGCAACCAGAACCAACAAGTCCTTCCATTTGGACTCTAAGGAGTGACTGACTCCTTCAAACCTCCCATTTGCTGCATGCCCCATCATTTTCAGTTGTCACTTTAATCCCCACACAATGTGAGGTAAGACTAGATTGATGATGTTATAATCTTCTCCTCTGAAACTAGGATGGGTGGGCACATCTTCACTCTCTTGCCACATTTATCTATCGAAAGCATTCCACGACAAAAGTTGGGTCCAGTGAGATCACCACTCACCACCACCACCACCACCACCACCACCGGCAGTGGTTCGGGTTGGGAGGTCCACTTCTTCTAGAAGAGCAGTAGTAGGTAATGGAGGCACTCGCGTCGGATTTGATCTGATTATCTTACGATCGGACGGCTGTGGTCGAATCAGTCAGAACCAAATCGTGCCGTACAACGCTGGCCCTTCAATTCAGAAGCCCATCGCGTCCCTTTGTTATGCAGACGGCCGTTAGATCCACGTCGGTGTATTCCATCCTACGGCCAATGTATTCAGCGCATAAGAAAAATATGCGTATGTTTTCCGTCAGGGTAGGCTACGAGCTCAGTGGGCCAGGAAAGCCCGCGGTTTACATCGCCCACATGGTGGAGACCGTCGACCCTAACATTTATATTAAGCCTCCGTTTGGGCTCCGTCTGGATCGCTGCTCTTTTGGATCCCTTTCTCTTACTAAGACAACGAAGAAGAAGATGTCTGCAGCCCTAACCTTCGCCGGGATGTCCCTTC
Organism: Musa acuminata AAA Group; assembly: GCF_036884655.1. Lineage (NCBI taxonomy): Eukaryota > Viridiplantae > Streptophyta > Magnoliopsida > Zingiberales > Musaceae > Musa > Musa acuminata. The sequence goes on along the minus strand of NC_088329.1, from coordinate 7,835,479 downwards.
ACGGCGCTGGCCGACACAGGACGGTGGTGGCGGAGAAATGGGCGCCGGCGGCCGCGGGGACGAGGGGGAGGAGTCCGTACGAGGTGCTTAGGGTGCGGGAGACGGCGACGGCGGGAGAGATCAAGGCGGCGTACCGGTCCATGGCCAAGCGGTTCCACCCGGACGTGGCTGCTGACGGGAGAGGGGACGACTTCGTGGAGATTCACCGGGCGTACGAGGCGCTGTCGGACCCGGTGGCGAGGGCGCGGTACGACCTCTTGATGGGGAGGTGTTGGCGGGGGGCGGAGCGCCTCCGATCCAGGAGGTGGGAAACGGACCAGTGCTGGTAGCCATAGTGACGTTTCGCCTATGACCGACCTTAGTGGCGGTCGTCACAGAGTTACTATGACCGGAGGACGCAGAGACAGACCTGGTAGCCACTAGACGCAAGTTTCGCCGATGGCCGAGAGACGCATCTCCTTCCCCACTGTTTATTGGAGGAAATTTTTCTTTGCATTTTTGTGCATAAATAAATAAATATATAGCTTCAGGGTTTTTCTAGCATGTTATGTCTCTATTCTCTCTGTAAATAAGTTAATAATTAATTGACCAGGCTTTCTTATGTAATGTAGATATGTTAACAACTTACCAGGAATTATTTTTTTCTCATTTGATGCTTGTATTATCCAATAAAAACTTCACAATAACAAGAGATAGTCGATTAAACAAAACCAAAGGAGAATGATTATCACAATAAAACCCACATAAGAATTGAACTCGAAGTACCTGATCAAACATCTAGAATTACAATTGTTCAATCAAAACCTAATAAAGAAGCAGAAGAAACACAGCCATTCAGGAATCATTCCTAATTTACATAACTCTTAATGGGATTTCCAGTCTCCCTCTTCTCTCTAACATCAACTCGTTTTGTTCTATACACATGCTCTGCTGCCCAACCACGAGTCGATCACTTGCAGGTCATAAGCACAGAATTTATCACATGCATCAATAGGCGTATGTTGGTTGTTTCAGAGGCAGCGGTCGTCGGAAGCGCTCTTTGGTGGCCCAACATGCTATAGACTTGCTCAAAGATTGGCCTTACGTGCATCGTGATCATGGGGTCGGTCGGGTTGATTGCTACGGCAACATCAGTCATCCAGCCAACTTTTCTTGATGTTTCGTTATTCAAGTCGCATGCAAGTTGCTGCAGAAGTGCCAGGAGGACGCCTTGACTCAAGGGAAGCGGCACCGTAGAGCAAATTGCCCGCAGATCAACCTGCAAAATGATGCTAATTAGTATAAACAAAGAAAGGGGTAAATAAATGAAATAGCTGAGACAGAAAACACTGAAAGGTGAAACATGACCGAATTATCGCCATGGCTACTTTTCATACAGATACGGGTACCTGTGTACACAGCCAAGACACAATGGAGACATCACTTCTTTGAAGTGCCATTGTGAATGCTTCCTCATACTTCCGCTCCGATATTAATCTTGAGAGCTCCTTTGTTGGATCTACAGGTGCCCCAACCTGCTCGACAGAAAAGACATGCTGTGAATGAGCATGAAGTAACATTGAGTCGACCATGCCTCCATGGAAACAAAATGATCCAAGGAAAACAGCAGATCAGGAAAATCCATGACAATAAAATAGGCATCTTAAGATGAGAGAATCTGAAAAGCCTGGAATTCATGATTTACAATCTCAGGAAGGCCAGGTGTCGAGCCATTTGATTGCTGCATAGCAAGAGGGCTCAGTGCCTTTGTGTTTCCTGCAGCAACAAGAGCCAAAAGCTTGCGCTGGCCATCAATCAATTCAGTGGTGAGATTTTGGGTGATTGATGAAGCAGAGTTGATTGCTTCCTGCACATAATAACAAATAATTTACTGCTAAGAAAATTGTTTTCTTTGTAGACAGGCAGATATAACAACTAAGCTGAAAATGCAACCATATCAGAAGAATAAACCTAAATATTGTAAAGTGCTTACCCTCAAAGTAAGTGCTAATGGAGTATTTGCCGCCTCAAGCTGCTGCTGAGCAGAAGCAGTGTGTTCACTCATTCCTTTCTGGAATGCATTTTCCACTTGCTCAAACATCACTTTACAAGAGTTATCAAATGCTGGAACCACTGATGATTCCAAACAAGATCTCAGGGAATCCTGCACATTGAGATAGCAGGATCAAATTTTCAACCATAAATAACTTTGGATTCTGCTAATTGAAAACATTTGCAACAAATGCCTGGAGGGAGGAAAAAAATCAGAACCAAGAAAAATAACAAATAAAACAAATCCCATCAGTATAACATATTTTGTGCCGTCCGACATCAGCATACAAGAACCACATTCTTGTTATTGAAAAATACCCACTTATGAACAACTGTTTGTTCATAATAAAGGTTACTAGTCTGATGCAAATATCAGATGTCAACCAGAACATCATTTCTTGCTAAGCTTGCATACCTGAAGAACTTGCTTCCCAGTAGTTTGGAACTGCGTTTGGATTTGTCTTGCAACTGCAGTTTCAAGTTTAGAACTCATAGATTTCTCTAGCTGGTTCACTGTCTTATCACCAACTCCTCTCTGAGAATGAAGAAACATGAGATATTGGATAAATGCATCAGATTTTAGACAAAATAATCACCATGTAGTTAAAATATAACCTGAAATGACTCTGCGATAGTTGTAGAAATAACAGGCGTAATTGCACGAGCTACAGTGGACCCTATCGCAGACAGTTCTTTCTTTAGTGCCTTTTCTAAAATGGTTGGCAAGTCCTTATTCACATAGTTGGTTATTAGATTTGTCATCTGCTGCATACGCTCCTTCTCAAACTTCTCATGTTTTGCATTTTCTTCTTGGATGCGGGCCCACAAAGCATCTGCATTGGCCTTGATGATCTTCTCCATGCTCCTACTTAACATAGTCTCCACCCTTTTACCTTCTTTTGCTACTGGTGCAGCCACCATCACACCCATCTGCTTTTGCATTTCCTTTTGCATACTCATAATCTGCAAATAATCCACAAGTTGAGACTGCAAAATATATTAAAATAACTGCATATGTGAAATATATGAATGGCAAAAACCTAATCTATAAGTCTGTCTCTTAATGGAAATGGCATATATTTTTAGGTTTAAGAAAATTTGACAATTACAAATCAGTTGAAAGAGAAACTTTGCTAGTGTAACTAGTTCAACATCAGAAGCATGCATGAGATTTCAGTTAATTGTCTAAGTACACACTTCACCTACAAGATGGAACCATAGGCTTAAAGAAAGCACTGCCTCTAGAATTGACCAATGAGAACCATGTAGTCAAGCACACATTGCCACTGAACTTGTATCATGATTATTAATTTTCGGGCATTTCCAACCCACAATCAGCTAAACATAATATAACAAAGGATCTCTTGAAGTACTATTAACAAAGATGTCAGGGTCATGTCTTCCTGAGCGTTTCACATCATGTGTACTTCAAGGTTATCTGTTTCGCCCAGATCGATATGAAACAGGTAATATGGAACATTCACTGTACACAGACCACCTCCATTTTGGGTGGGCAGTCTGGCCCACTAGAAAATTTAAAAAAAAAGGAAAAAATCTTCAATTAGGGCTTGTGAATGCAAACCCTCTTCTGCATACACAGAATTATTCTCGAGCCACTTCCATCCAACGCATCTACCTCCCCGCAGCTGCTGCTCACCACCGACTATCTCCCTGCCACTGTCGTTCGCCACAGCCACTTTCTGTTTCTTCCTCTTCTTCCTACACAGCCTCCTCTTGTTCCTTCCTCCTCCTTTCTCCTCTTTCTTCACCACCTCCTCTTCTTCCTTCCTCTTCCTCTTTTCTCCTCTTCCTCCACGCCTTCCTCTTCTTCTTCTTCGTCTTCAAGACACAGATATGTAACGGTGTACCGTTTGTTGGTAAACTGGTACCAACAGATACGTATAGATCCAGCTAGTGCACAATACAGGTCCACTACAACCGATGTTTGTTGGTGTACTTAATTCTTCACTATCTCAACCTACCAATAAAAACGTGAGCTGTAGTAGCAGTATCACATATACTGCTTACATGATTCTCGATAGAACATTATATTAGTAAAATAAAATGTTTAACAAAGGAGAAAAACCTGCCGTAGGCATATGTTTATACAAGCACTGATTTCTTATAGCACCTTAAAAAAGGTGTTGAATTCTTAAACATGTGATGATCAGTGAAAATATCCTTAGACCAATGAAAACAGTTACCTAGCATGTGGCAATCAACCTATGTGTTATAAACACAATGCATGTTGGCAATAGATGCTAACTCATATGAAAAGGACAATACCTTTAAAATGAAAGTAGATAATACCCTATGGTTGTGCACTACCTACAAATGACAGGGACACTAGAATGTAAAATCTCAAGACTGAGGGGCCAAGCATCATGGTGGTACTAGATACCATGCACTTGGTACTTTGCCAGTATATATATATATATATATATATATATTATGGCAAGTATATTAATCACAGGATCAGGTCACTTTCAAGGGCTGCATTGTAATTCATATTATAAATGGAGAGGATTGGTCGGATCAGCTAACTCGAGTTGCTGGACGGGCACTTTCACTTAAACAATAGCTTAAAATTCAAAAATAAAAATAACTAAAACAGAAATCAAATGAGATTACTCCTTCCTCGATTTAATTCCTGACAGCAACATGATTTTGCAGAATTTGCTGGTGAGGATCTAGTGGGTCACAAAGGAGAGGCATGTCCAGGGAAGGCATCATCAGCATTGATACCCCAACAAATCCTCAATGAAGAGGATCAAAATGAGGATCCTTATAGGAATAGATCAATCCAAATTAAGCCAATCCCCCAGCCATGAACAGCATTGATACGCCCAACAAATCCTCAACAAAGAGGATCAAAATGAGGATCCTTGTAGGAATCAATCAATCCGAATAAAGCCAATCCAGCACAGTGAACGTCCCTTGACCTTGGATTTCCCAAATTGGCCAATACCAATCTGGTCAATTCAGGAGTGATCTTAACATTTCTAACATAACACAAACAGTAACAGACAAACAAACTATTAATGTTAAATAGCAAGCAGGAACTCCTAAATTGGCCAAAGACAATCTGTCAATTCAGGACTGCTCTTAACAATCTTGACATAACATACAGTATTAGACAGATGAATTTTTAATGATCTATAGCAACAGTAACAGACAGATTTTAATAAGAAAATATGTTGAAGACAAATGAAATTTTCACCTGGTTCAGCATTTCCCGCATAGCAGGCATTTGAGGGAAAGTAGCATCAGCTGAAGGGACATTTGCACTGCTACCTGGTTCATTCAAAGTATCAGTAGAATTGAAAGGGCTTGAGGAAGGTGATGAAGGGCTTAACATTTGGTGTTTATTTTCTTTCTGTTTCTTCCCTTTGTCAGCTGCAAGAGATTGAGATGCTGCAGTAACAGCAGATCCTGTCACCTCTTCTGTTGTATTTTTTGTGTCATCAGGAACTTCCTCAACAGTACTTGGCAGATGTTTCTTTGACCCAGGAATAGCAGTGTCCTCACCTGGGTGACTTTCTTCCTCGAATGAATTTTCTGTTAAGATAGAACACTCATTGTCCACCTCAAAGTCAGCCAATGAAGTCTCAGGGGATATCTCCTTGTTCTCATCAGGATAATCTGGAGGCACTTTCTGAGAATCAAGTTCCTGCTGACCTGATCTACCCTCACCCACTACTTTTACTTCCAGATCAGAACCGTCGATGTTGTCACCAGTGGTGATATTTTGAAGCTTAACATCCTCAATTATTCTTTGATTGGCTCGGCTGCCTTCTGAAGAAGGTATAGCACCCGATAAAATTTCTGCAGGAGTTATTAAATGAGTTGAGTTGCCACCAAGTTTAAACATCATCCGAGGATTAGATAACTTGGAGAGATCACTGTGTCCTGCTTTAGATTCCTCCTTCGGTGTAGTCTCTTTTGTCATAGGAACATCAAATGTGCTTGGAACAACAGAATCCACTTTTCTGTCATCGGAATACTCAGAAAATGACCGATCAGTTTCACAGCCACCAAGTGATGGTGCTTCCTCAATTTTCTCAGGGCTCTTCGGGGCAGGTAATGTTCCTGCAAAGTCCACATTTAAGGGAACAGAAGATGGTGCAACCTGCAATGCATCAGCATCTGCTTTCATAAGTGGAGGAGCGCTAGGCTGAACTTCAAAACTTGAGGCAGACAATTCATTAGTCCTGGTGGCCTCAGAAGAAACTGAAGCGACAGCATGTGAAGTTGCAGATGCACCGTCGAGGCTGCTATCAGTAAGTCCACAAGATGGCTCTGGGACACCTGCTCCTTCCAAACTAGGTGTATCAAAAACACGAGATAAAGGATCCTTTACCAACCCAACATTAGTGGTTGGTGGTGGTAGACATTGAATTAAATCCAATGCATATTGTTGGATAGCCTGTGTCTGTACACAGTAGATTTGAACCACCTGTTCTCCATCAGGAAGAAAATCATGTGTTGCAGTAAGACTCAAAATAGGCATTGCAACAGTAAAGTCTGCTATATAGTCCATGTGCGTAGAAGCAGGATATGGACCATAGTCAACATGCACAGCATAAATAGCATTCTTCTTTGCATTTGCAATAACAATAAGGCTTGCTTGAGGCAAAACAACTATTTGATTGAAAAATGCCTCTTCAGTTCGATGCTCCAAAGAACTTTTTAACTCCAAGGTCTGAGTACAATGCCATGATTCAGAATCGCTAGGCAATAGCCAACCTTCTTCAGTAGCAGAAGCCCAAATTTTCACTTCTCGACTCAAAGGTCCCTGCAAGAGAAGATTACATGGTTCAAAATGCCACTAAAGGCAGCACGGCTATATAAAGAAAGGATGTTAATTTTTCATGGAGGGTGGAATATGCATGCAAAAGACTATCTGCTGTAATAAGCACCACAAGGCAATAAAGGTACATACTGCTGTAATGAGATTGATATGATCAGGGCGGTGGGGTGATGTCATAAATGCCACTGAGTTAACAGGATGACCATCATGTGGCTTGAACATGGCAAGGGGCACCATTTTACGATCATCCCAGATTCTAACCTATAACAGAATCAGAAAACCAAATCATGAAACAAACCATAACAAAAAAACAACTAAATATTATGCAAGTAATGTAACAACTCATGCTTCTCCTTGTTGTAGATACCAAAAAGAACCAACCACTCACAAGGTTGACTACAGTCTAGAAATATGTCTCTCGTGAAGAAATAATAAAATTTCACAATTGAGCAAATAAAAGAAAATGCTAATAAATAAGAATGTCATTTTTTGTGTGTTGCTTACATCAGAATAGGAAGGAAATGTACAAAGGATTTGCTGTCCTTTTTACATCTTATGATCAGACCATGAAGCCAATGTGCTGGGCGAAGTATTTGAATCCTGATGTTTTACTGAACCTTTTTCTTTCCTCTACACAGGCATGCAGCACATACAATAGCAAAAACTATCGAAAGAGATATCATAAAAGTTACTGAGCCAAATATTCGTTAACCTCTACATTGAATCATCAATATGGAAAAACTAAAAATAGCTGGACATCCATATCCAAGAGCAACAGAAAGATGAGATACTAAAGCTCCAACAAAACTTACTGACATTGAACAAAACTAAATTATAAGCAAATGACTGCTGCAAGGACATAGTGTCTAACCGAATATATGCCATCAGTTATAAAATTCTAAAAGATTTGGCACAATTGAATATGAACACGAGAAAGAGGCTCTTCAAAATGACACACTGCAAACTCTAACTGGCTGATTCTCTTCTGAACTAAAGAGATCTATTATCGCATTTATAATCTTTCTTTTTCACATGCATCTCATGCAAGTCCGTCGCCTGTTTAGAATTAAAACAATTCATTGCAAATTTGGCAAGGATATATGTAGGTTTATCACCAGTAATACATTTTTCCGCAAAATATTTATGTAATAATAAGCAGTCATGCGACCAACACCAAGAATTTTAACTGCAGACCTTTACATTCACCCCATTAAATTGAAATAATTTTCAATCATTAAACAGTTAAACAGGGATAAGTACAAACCGTTCCATCCTTTGATCCCGACACTAGGCGAGTGACCATCCATTGAGATATAGACAAATCCGTCACTTCTCCATCATGTTTACCAATAATTTGCACTCCATCAATCAGCTTCTCAACATGACATTTAATAGGTTCCTCAGCCAAAAATTCCTTTCCTCTTCCAACTTTGTTAATGTCAATTTTCAGTACCCAATATCCAATTCCAACAAACAAAATTTCCTGGAAAGATTGAACTATAAGCTTCATAAAATATCACCAACAAACCACATTTTAGGTCTATGAGCAGCAGCAAAAGATGCATCCTTATATCAATAAATTAGAGGGCAATAGAAATGAAGTTTGCAATCAGTTAGCCCAAGAGCTCATGCATACTCAAAAAGATTACTTTACTTGTTTGTGAGAGTGCCAACAAATTCGTGGATGACATGACTCCCCCTCTCCTACAATCTGAACAGCCATTACTATTTTTCCTGTTATCTGTGGTTTATTTTCTGTATCAGGCCCCTCATCAATCTTCCAGACAAATACCCTTCCATCAATGCTTGCACTGCAATGGACAAAATGAGTAGGATGTCAAAGCAAATTGATTAAAAAAATAGAAGTAAAATCAAATAGTAGCAGAAGTACCTGGCCAATAAGTGCACATCTTCAGCAAAGAAAGCCATGTCAGTGACCCTCTAGAGTATAGGCAAGTAACATCAGTCCAGAAAGCCGAAAAAATAAAATAAAAGTTGCAATATAAATAGCTTCCAAAGTGTAGCAGGAAGAAAGGAACATTTCAGCCATTACATAATTGCGAACCAAGTGGAAAGAAAAAATCTGTAGCAGTTTAACCATACATAACAAAAATAACATAGAAATTGTACTTTGACATCAGCAGATTAAAAAGTATATATTTCATACATCCTAGATCTGATTAAATAGGATGAATTGAGACAGAATTTGGTAAATAAGTAATTATCTTAAATATGTCAACCACACTTGTTTCATCAGTGGGTAAATGCCAAAAGGTTTATGCAAAAGAAAAATGAGACTTTGATATGACAACTGGAACAAAAACAAACTATCATACTCATGAATGAGGAATCTGGTGAATCTTAATCTACATGAGCTTAGAGCCGAATATGTTTCTTTCATTTCTGTTACTGTAATATGGCCTTGTTCAAGTTTTCCACTGACAAAGTAGAATTTGCATATAGCAAAAGATGCAAAACATAGAAGACCCATGAATTAAGGAAGCTACGAAATGATCAGAAATCAATATAGCATTTGTTAAGTTCCACAAGACCAAATCCATGAGACCTCCTGGATCCTATAGTTCAATGGACCCCAACGATTAAGCATCTGCACTAACTCGAAGTTCAACTCTACCAAATCTAAGTACACCTCCAAAGGAATCAATAACATTGTCATATGTATTGTAAACTTACTCAAACCATGAGCAACACCAATTCATAAACTGAACTGTTTCTTTCTAAAGCATGTTCAACAACTGGAAATTTTTCAGGAATTCAATTGGTGTTCTTTCAATTGTTAATTGATCAATGATAGAATGTATTTTCCTAAAAAAAACTCAGAAAGAGTCAATCAAGCTGCCATCAAGCACAATAATAGCAACATCCATATCGATGATCATGCTCCACTAAGATGAAGATCAAAGCCCATATACATATTATTCTTTTGGCTCAAGTTTCAAGGACCAGGGTATGGTATATTGAGATAACTAGATCTATTAGTCACAGGAAAATTATAAGAGAATAACAAAAAAAGATTTTCCACTTAATGTAATGCAGAAATGAGTTTTACTTAGCAGCGAAAACAAACTTATGATATAAATCTAAAATGGTTAACAAATTAAGTTCTATGTATATCAGCAACCTTTTAGTCATTTTGAAATTACAGGTAACCAGTAGTTAAGAGTAACATTATTATCATCAGTATCAATAAAGTGCTATACATCTTGATGCTACGTAACATCAAAAAAGTTTATAATCAGAGTATTAAACAAATAGTAAACAATAATTCACCCAATCCCATATGGCAGGAAAATCTTAAAATCCATAGGAAGGAACTCCAGTCACATAATTCACAACAATAAATCCTACAACCTGAGATTTTATCTTGATATAGTAAAAGACAAACCAATTCATCACACTTTTGAGGTCAAACAAATTCATCAATCAAACACAGAAGATGTACAAATTGAACTTTAGTTTTCGAAGATCAACCTGAGAATGCCCCTTGAGCAATGATCTCAGAGCTGTGTTGATATTGAGCACCCTGATAGCACCAAGCTTAAGACCATAGCAAATGTAGTTCCGGTTGACAGCGATCTGGCGGCCCAAAACAAGCCCTGGGTCCGAGATGTACTTGGTAATCGGCGTGACCTCAAGCTGTGGCGGCTGTGTCTCTCCTGGCAGCCTCAAATCCACATCATAGACTGTCCGTTCACCGGCACCAAGAAGCCGCCCCCTTGGCAACTTGTTGCTCGGCATCCTCACCGGAGCTGACTGGACCAGAGCTGCAGGCGGGGCCGACGGGATGGGGTGAAGCATGGCAGTGGCGGCAGTGGAAGGAGCCAGGAACTCCGATGGCGCGGATGAAGGGGGCGGCATCGAGACGGCGGATTCGAGTTGAGCGGGAGGATTCAGGAGCGCCATGAGGCGAGCGCCGGGATTGGTGTTGGGGCTAGGACTAGGGTTAGGGCTGGGATTGGGACTGGGGGGGTGGGAAGAGGCGACAGCGGGGGGGTAGATGGCCGGGGGCCGGTGGAGTTGCTCCTGCGGGTAGTGGAGGAAAGGGTGATGGTGGAATGGCGGGGTGGCCGGGGGATAGGAGAAGGCGCCGGGGAGCGGCGGCGTGGGGTACGATGACGGCGGCGCGGGGTAGGCGGAAGGAGGAGAGAAAGGCGGCCGGGGGGCGGCGCCGGGGTTTGGAGGCTTGAAGAGAGCCTGTGTGTCGTAGTTCCCGGAGGTGTTGGGGCTCCCGGCGGGGGATGCCATCGTCGGCGTCGGAGGTGGGCGCTAGGGTTTCAAGAAGGGGTTTCGTCTATCGTGCGCCGATGTGGGCGAGCCGCGTAGGGTTAAAGGGGGGAGATCTCAACTAGGAGAGTACAGATTGGAGAAGACGAGGGGTCAAAAGGCAAGAAATTTGTTCATGGCACTCTTTTATTCTAAGACGAATTTTCACCAAAAAAAAAAAACTTATTTAATATTATTTTTTTCCCCTTGAAACATTCTTATTTTAAAAAAATGTTCAAATAGTTTTTTTATGAGTTATTTTACTCATTTAACATTGAAAAGTTAAGTCTAAAATGATTTATATTAATTTAATATATATATATATATTTTTTTTTTTTTGGTTAAGGAAACTTGCAATTGACTGCAATAGTGTATGGAGCTACGGTCATAGTCTTAATGTTGCTAGTGATGAAGAAGCAAAAAAACTTCTCTTTTATTATTTATCATCTTTTTCTTATGTATAGTCTTCTTTCTTCCATAAGTGAAATGTTACTGTTCTTCCTTGTTCTTTGTAATTTTTTTTCTTTTTGAATTAAAAACATAAAAAATCTCATGTAAGTATACTATTGTCTTGATTATTGTTCGATCATTTAATAATTATTTAGAGAAGATAATATATATATATATATATATAAAAGATTTTCATAAATAGTATAGTATTTAAAGCATCTTCTTTTGTTTGATATTTATTGTTAAATATGTGAGCTTGTCAAGAAACCCATAAGCTAAAAACAATAAGCTTGTCAAAAAACAATGCATATATCTTTGTTATTGTTTATTATTTTTTATCAAAAAATAATGTACCACATATTAGTAAAAAATTGTTTGATGACCAAATTTTTACCACTAACTAGAATGTCAAATGTAGAAAAGCCATTGCATTAGTGCATGATATATTTTGGAAGAATAAAAAATATATTTAAAAATTAAACAATAGCACATTGTGTGGGATCTAAATAATTCTAAAAAATATTTAAAATAAAAAACATTGACATATATCCCTCTAGATTCAATTTAAAAGGTATATTAAAGCTTTTAGGGCATTTTAAAATGTCTTGAGACGATGCATCCCATATTAGTAAAATTTATTTAATGATCAATTTTTTGTTTAGGACCTAATTAGAAGGTCAAATATAAAAAAAAAAGGCATGAGTGCATAACATTTTTGAGGAAATTTTAAAAATATTAAAAAAAAAAAAAGAAGCACACTATGTCGAGCTTAAATAATTCTAAAAAATATCAAAAAAATTTATAAAATAGAAAAACATCGACATATGTCCATCTAAGTCCAATTCAAATGCATCTTATAACTTTTAGGATATTTTGATACTATTTTGTGATTTTAGCCAAAAATACTGCTATCACATATTAGTAAAACTTTTTTTATAGTCAAATTTTTACTAGGTGTTTAGAACGTAATTAAAAAGTCAAATGTCAAAAAATAATGCATTACTGCTTGATATTTTTAAAAAATTTAAAAATTATTTAAAAATTATAAAATGACACACTGTGTAGGACTTGAATAATCATAAAAAAAAAATTAAAAATTCTTTAAAATAAAAAATATTGACATATGTCCATTCGGATCATATTAAAATATATAAAAAAAACATTCAGGGTATTTTAAAAAGTGTTACTATGTGATATACTATTTTTGGATTTGAAGCCAGTGCATGGCATATTAGTAAGAATTTTTTATGGTCGAATTTTTACTAGGTGTGTGGGATATAATTAGATTGTCAAATGTCAAAAAACTTACATGCATAATATTTTATAAGAAATTAAAAATTTTGGAAAATAAAAAATAGCACAATGTATATGGGCTGAATAATTCTAAAAAATATCAAATAATTTTTCTAAAATAGAAAAACACTAACATATGCCCATCTAGATCAAATTCAAAGATATGTTTAAAATTTTAAGACATTTTGATAAGTCCTTTACGATACATTATTTTTCAATTTTGATCAAAAATAGGGCATCGCATATAAGAAAATATTTTTAGAGGGTCAAATTATTGCATGAGTGCATGATATTTTTAGTGGATTACGACTGTATTAAAAGCTCGAATGACAAAAATTATTGTATTAGTGCATGATATTTTTATGAAAAATTAGGAAAAAAAAAGTTAGAATATTAGAAAATGACATACTCTATGAAGCTAAAAAATTTTAAAATATAAAAAATTTATTAAAATGGAAAAACATTGACATATGTCCATTTGAATCAAATTTCAAGATATCTCTAAATTTTTAGGACATTTTGACAAGTATTGTTATGTGATGCACCACTTTTTAGATTTTGGCCAAAATCAATGCATCACATATAAAAAATATTTTCTGAGAGCCAAATTTTTATCAAGCATTCGGGACCTAATTAGAAGCTCAAATATTAAAAGACATTATATGAGTGCATGCCATTTTTGCTAAAAATAAAAAAATTAAAAAAATGACATTCTATGTTGGAATTAAAAATTTTCGAAAAATATATAAAATTTTATAAAATAGAAAAAAAAATGGCATATGTTCATCCAGGTCCCATTAAAAGGTATCCTAAAACTTTCAAGATATTTTGATAAGTCTTGGTATGTGATGCACTGTTTTTGGATTTTAGCTAAAAATAATGCTTCACATATTAGTAATTTTTTTAATAGTCAAATTTTTATCAGTTGTTTAGTACCTAATTAGATGGCCAAATGTTAACATACTTATATGAGTGTCTAATATTTTTGTGAAATTTTAAGAATTTTTTGGAAAATTAAAAATGACATGATGTGTAATAGATGAAAAATTCTGACAAATATTGAAAAAAACCTCTAAAATGAAAAATCACTGGCATATACCCATCCGAAGTATTATCTAAATTTTAAAATATTTTTTTAAATCCTAATATGTGATGCATTGTTTTTTGGTTTTGGCCAAGAATAGTAGGAAATATTTTCTGATGCCCTGACTTTTATGAAGTGTTTGTGACTTAAGAATAATGTTACATGTCAAAAGATATTGCACGAATGTATTATATTTTGCTAGAAATGAAAAAAAGCCAATGTGTTATTACCCATTTTAGTGTTGCATTACTCCATGGATTACAAGAAATATTGTTTTCTTTCTAATCATCTCATTATAGGGAGGTTCCTATTTCTGATGAAGTGTTTTTAGTTTTGCATGATACTGATAGGCAAATAGCTCAAGTTTTGAGACTCTTTTCAAAGACTTAAAGTATCAATTTTATTATAATGAAGACGATGATAGTAGTGATGTCTTTAAAAGTGAATTAGCTAAAGAAAGAATACAAGAAAAGGTTGAAGGTGATAAAAATCTAATATTTATAATGCATTAGATGTTGTTGGTGAGCAGGTTCCTTTAAGTGAGGATATGCGTGATAATGTTAGATAAGTGCTTGTTGAATAATGTTATAGCCAAGATAATGATGTGTTGTTAAATACACCAATTTCTTTCACTGAAGATAATAATTATTCCTACAATGATCATTTTGTTGGTTAGGTATGGTATTTGAATGATTTGATAAAGTTATTTTCTTATATTTATTTGATATATATTATTTTATAACTCAAATGATATCTTTGTACAAGTTTTTCGAGATAAAATTTAATTTCAAAAAGTCTTGAAATACTATGTCATCCAAAAAATTTTAAGATTAAAAATATTGCAATCATAAGTTATAAGATAAAAGTAAAATATAAAGTTTTTGATTGTCAATGGATGATTGTAATTGACCAAGATTGAATAGGGATTATAAGAACTGTAATAGTTCTTTCATTGCTGATCAAATCAAACATCAAGTTATGTCAAGTATTAATTATAGTTTATACTTGAAAGATGATTATTGTTGATATTCAAAAAAAATATTGTTTCATATAAGAAGATTTATCTTGCACGAAAGATTACTCTTAATAAGGTTTGTGGTGATTTTGATCGATCGATATAATTCTATTTTTAAGGGAGTTAAAATTGCACGAGACTCATGTTTAAATAGTAATTTCATTAAAAAAATATTTTTTTTAAAAAATTAGATTTTCAAAGCTTGTCTTAAAAGTTTTAGATCATATATGTGACTTTTTTTTGATATTGTTGTTGCACGTCTTTTAGATAAATATCCTAATATAACTATTGATGGTTATAATAGATTATTTCCAATTGCATTTGGTGTGATAAAAATTGAGTATAGGTATTCATGGGAGTGGTTTTTTTTGCATCAATTGAGAATATATATATTTTGGGATGCAAAAATTTGATTATTATCGGTGATCAAAATCAGAAATTATTTCAATTGTGAAAGAGATATTCGTAAGAGCATATCATAGTTATTATATTGTTTATCTATCTAAGTATCTTAAGAACGACTTACGAGATAAAGGAATTATAAAGTTATTTTAGGCTATTATTAGATCTCTTATTATGTACAGAATGTATGTAAAAATTGAGAGAAAATCATAAAAAAAATTATTTAAATATCTAAAATTGAGAAGGAAAATTAGGTTTTTATATTTTTTCATAACTATTGTTACACAATACTCACTACAAATGTATTAAAAAGAATGAACTTATTACTAAGGATGTTCATAACTTATCTATTACCTTTATGATTGAAATAACTAGTAGGAAGGTTACTGAATGGTTCTACCTCCATCGTGAAATAACTAATAATTTAATATCAACTATGACAAATATCATTGAGGATTAACGTACCAAAACAAAAGACAAGGACAAGGATCAATACTACAATGTCCTTATACTAAAATATAAGCGTAGACATCCTTTAAGATAGTTATAGTAGATTTGGAGAAAAAAAATTATTTATGTCAATGTTTTAATATTTTAAAAATTTTATATTCTCATGCTAATCCATGTTTTTTTGTGAAGTATTTTATAATGGTAATTTTTTTTTTTACGAGCAACAAACAATATTTCATATGATGAGAATTTAATTATATCGTATTACCTTATGGTATAAACTAATAGAAGAAAGAAAGCAAGAATTAAATTAGCATATATTGGCAAAAAAAAATTCAAGGCGCCAGCAATTTGAATATAATTATTGATAATGTAAATTCTCACCTATATCATCAGCTAGCTCGAGGGCATTGATATTTAGATAGTTTTGGTTATCTATTTTTTAGAGACTTATATATTTATAATTTAATATATTCGAACTATTTGGTTGTCTCTCTTTTAAGTAAGTTACATTAGAATTATATGTTTAAGTAAATTCTCTGGTTTACAAGTTCAAACAATTCAAAGATATCCTAAACAATTTTAAAAAACAAAAAAACATTATCATATGTTTAACAAACTCAAAAATTAGAAAATAACATGTTGCTAAAGAGATGAACATTTAAAACATTTTGGAAAATGCTACTATGCCATACACTGTTTTTGGATTTTGGCCAAAAATAGTATCTCATATAAGAAAATAGTTTTTGATGCCAAATTTTTATCATATGTTTGCGACCTAATTAGAAGCTCAAATATCAAAAAATATTATATGAGCACATGATTTTTTTTTATAAAAGTTTAAATAAGTTATGAGAAAAATGGCACATTATGTAGGAATTGAATAATTCAGAAAATATCGAAGAAATTTTCTTAAATAAGCATAGAGTAAAGTATGTCGATGTGGATCTAATTTCAAAACATTTTGACAAGTGCAGTTTTGCGATGCACTATTTTTGGCCAAATTAGTGAATTGCATATAACTAAATATTTTTTTAGTGGCTAAATTTTATCAGGTGTTTATGACCTAACTAAAAGTTCAAATATAAAAAAAATAAAGAGTGCATGATATTTTTATAAATTTGAAAAGATGTGAAAAATAAGAATATGAGATACTATGTAGAAATTGAATAATTCAAAAAGTATCGAAATTTTTTTCTAAAATGTAAAAACACTATAATATATCCATGTTATCTGATTTTAGAACATTTTGACAAATGCTGTTATCTGATTCATTGTTTTTGGATTCTAGCCAAAAAATTACATCGAAGATAAGAAAACATTTTTTGAGGTTAAAATTTTTATAAGGTGTTTGGGACCTAATTAGAAGCTTAAATATATATAAAAAAAATTATGTAAGTACATTAATTTTTATAAAAAAAAATAAAAAATAGAAAATGACACGTTGTGTACGAATTGAATAATGTATAAAAATATCAAAAAATTTCTAAAATAAAAAATAGAATATATCTATGTGGATACAATGCACATATATCATTTAAAATTTATGATATTTTTTCAAGTCCTGCTATGTGATACACCTTTTTGGACTTTGGCCAAAAAAAAATAGTGTATCGTACATTAGAAAATATTTTTTGGGGGTTAAATTTTTACACATTAGAAAAATACTCTTTATTATCTCAAAACATTGGAATAAATACATGGTTTATACAATTTTATTTACACGATAGAAGATACATTATAAAAATGCTCTGGTCAAAATTGTAATCATTTGTCTAATTTTAAAGTATTAAAAATTTTCAGAAGATCATATTCTTCACAAAATTGAACTATTATATGGACGAAAATTTTTATGGACAATTCATTTTATTCAGATGCTTAAAAAATATATATAATAATAATAAATTAAAATAGAAAACCAATGACATATATTCATAAGTGTCTTATTTAAAACTCCTAAAAATTTATTATCATTTTAAACAGTGCACTATTTTTTATATTTTTTTCTCAAAAATAATACATCACCTATTAAAAAAAATTTCTAGACCAAATTTTCTACATATATTGAGGACCTATTTAGAAGCTCAAATGTAAAAAAATATTACATTGATGCATCATAATTTGTTAGAAATAGAAAAAACAAGGAGAAAATAGAAAATTGATACATTGTTCAAATGCTCAAAAATCCATAAAAATATCAAAAAAATTCTGTAAAATAAAAAACTAGTGACATATGTTCAAAAGTATCATATTCAAAGCTGTTCTAAAAATTTAAGATCATTTTGAATAGTGCATCTATGGGGTGCATTATTTTTGAATTTTCCAAACTAACTTTGAATTTTCCTCAATAACAATACATCACCTATTAGATTTTGTTTTTCTACTTATATTGAGAACCTACTTAGAAGCTCAAAGGTAAAAAAAAATTATATGGATGCATTATAATTTGTTAGAAATAGAAAAAAATAACGAGAAAATAAAAATATGACACACTGATCAAATGCTCAAAAATTCATAAAAAGATCAAAAAATTAATTATCTAAAATAGAAAACTAATGACATATACCCATAAGTATCCTATTTAATACCTTCCTAAAATTTTGAGATCATTTTGGACCATACATCTATGCGATATACTTTTCTTGAAATTTTCTCAATAATAGTGCATCACTTATTAGTAAACTTTTTTTTTCTAAACTAAAATTTCTACATATATTTATTGACCTATTTAGAAGCTCAAATATAAAAAATATTACATGAATATCTTATAATTCTTTAAAAAATAAAAATAAGAAGAAAATAAAAAAAAATGACACATTGTTTACATGTTCAAAAATTCATAAAGGTACTAAAAAAAACCTAAAAAATAGAAAACGTGTGACATATATTCATAAGTGTCTTATTTAAACCTTTCTTATAAAATTAAGATCATCTTGAATAATGCATCTATGTGATACATTATTTTAAAATTTTTCTCAACAATAGTACATTACCTATTAGGAAAAAACATTTTCAGTCTAAATTTTCTACATATATTGTGGACCTCTTTAGAAGCTCAAATATAAAAAAAAACATTTCATGAATGAATTATAATTTATTAGAAATGAAATAAATGAGGTGAAAATAACACACTATTTTAAACAAATATTTTCTCTTTATAAAGAATGCTCAAAATATTAATAGTAGAACAACAAGTTTTTTAAATATTATTCTGAATAATAAATATTAATATTATACAATAAACTAAAAGTTTAGATTTCCTAGCAAAAGAGTCATACCTTAAAGAATTGGAGACATACCTTAAAAACTATGAAAACTTTGTCATAAACAATGTGACGATGACAGAAAAGAAGTTCAAATGAGTCGATGCCATAAATTATCCGCTCATAGGTGATAGAACTTGATCCAAAATATAATGATGCATGAAGTTGATGATGTTTAGAGGTTATATAGTGTATTGCGACAATAACGATGGACCAGAGAGTAGCAAAAGATGAAAGGTCATACAGCATAAGTCTTGTCGATTAGTAAATATGAAATCAGGATCTATTGTGTATGGTAAAAGCACCCATTCAAGTTAAATTAATTTTTTATCCAATGTTAATATTATCTTCTTTTTTTTTAATAATGGTGCTCTTGGGAAAAAGATAGAGATTTTTTTTTTCAAAAATTAACCCATCATTATTTAGTCCCTAAATAACTTAGTATCTAGTATTAATTCTTTCTATGCTTTTCTTTGCAGATGCAATGATGCGTGATGGGATTAAGGATGACATATAGGTAATTTGATTTACTTTAATTTTTTACATGGACATAAGTAAAAAAATATTAAATTAAGTAAATCTTATATTGTTTTGTTTTATATTTTATGAATTTCTCATATCTTTTCCTTTATAAAAAATAATATTAACTGCAAATGATCCAACGAGAAGATACTCTAAATGCTATTAGGTTTCTTTATAATAGATTTAGAAAAGGATAAGAGAAAGAAAAAGAAAAATGAGAGGATGTGCATAGTTTTCTAATTTTTTTTTTAATCTGTGAATTGCTTTTTGACCACTAAAAGAGTATTTATGTGAGAGGATGTGCATAGTTTAAAATAAAATATTATATTTAGAAAGAAAAAAAGGGATCATAATGCTTTCTTAATGAAAAACCCAAGGATTAACTACATCAATGACCACAGTAGCAAGATTTTATGTTTTTCTTTTAATAATAATAAATTAATAAATATGAAAAAAAAAAATGAAAATGATTGCAAAGTAAAAAATTGAAAAAAAGTTATTACAGATATTTGATGGAATGAATGCATTAAAGCCCCTCTCTACTACCTCAGACATTGTCTCTCACACTCTTTCTTCCCATGTTTTAAGTATCTCCTATTTACTATCGCCTATTTACTGAGCTTTCTGATAGCTCTATGAAGTATATGTAGGAAGATTTCATATGAGAATAAGCTTGGTAGTTGAATACCTTAGCACATTGGATCTGCATAACGACCATCATTCATAGTTCAAGAACAAAGTAAGCTCTACTAAGGACGCAGGATCATCAACTTTCTTTATGGCATCAATTTTTGGATCTGTATATTTGATGCCGATTCTGAGCGTGTCAGCTGCAAGAGAAAAAGATGATGGTGGATATATTATTATATTACGAAACATAAAGGCAAAAAAGACTTGATATACCATTCTACCGTTCTAACCTCTAAAACTATTCTTTTTATTTAACAAAATATTATGGTTTAAAGTTAAGATAATACAAGCCAATACCTAAAAAAAGTGACCCTTTTCAACTGATTGTCATTGACTTAATTGGTTTTACCTAAGTCGTGCGGCACCCTTGCGTATCCGTTTGTAAAGGTCAGTCTTCTCGAAGCCTCCCGTGGTCCATTAGGACCTACAAAAGAGAAAATTAGTTAGAGAAAACGTCTCACTCGGAATCCACAAGCAAACATTTTCAAAAATACTTCATAGATAATACAAATTACAAACAAACTTTATAAGCTCTGAACGGTTGCATGCAAATTACAAATAAACTTTACAAAACAGTTACAGAGATTCAAAATGGTTCACTCGAATATCACTCACAAGTGTTCACATGATATAACCTTTATTTACAAGCCTAAGAAGGCCACCAAATCTAACTAAAATGAGGCTTTTAAGCATTGTACCATCCCTTTACATACTGTGCAAAACATAAATAAACCAAAAGACACGGATATATATAAGTATTACATCAAATATCAACTTTATCCGTGACATGATGCCCCTTTTTATTTTATTTTTTGATTAATATTAATATTTTCTTGCATCCCAAAAATATCCTTGATAGATTTTTTTTAAATCTTTTCATTAGATAATTAATCTATATATACCAATTACAGTATTTTTGAATAGGATTATATTATCCTTGGTACATTAACAAAAATACCAAACTCTATTAAAAATATCATAATTGACATAGAAGTCAATTTCTTTTGTATGTTCTCCTTACTTGATCGATAAAAATATTTTCTTTGAAACTCAATCAAGGTTGGTAAATTAAGTATTTTTATGAAGATATCAAAAACAGTAGGGCCTCTATTAAAAAACACTATAGCTGATATTACAGCAAACGAACCGATATAGTGCAAAGGATGGAAGTGTTTTTTGGTATATCGAAGTAGACAAACTGATCTAATGCAAAGGACGAGAGTCGTTTTGACATATCAAAGTTAAGACACCAATCGAAAAAACACTTTTTCAAGAAATTTGCTAATAAGAATTCAAATTTATATGCTACTTTTCTATTTTGGCAAACTAAGAGGAAGACGAAGAGAGAGTCCAAATAAGACGCTGCAGCAACAGGACAAACTAGTATCTCTCCGTGAGATTCAAAACTCTAGGGCTAGCTAACATCTAGAACGATTCGAAGTCCGCGAAATCGAGAAGACCAGCTTCAACTGCAACTTGATACACAAAGTGTTCGGGTAGAGAGAGACATGCGAGACATAAACTCAGAATAAAAGCACATCAGACCTGTGCAGCTTAGCCAAGAGATCTCCGATTTACATTTGATAGGAATACTACGACATCAACTGTAGAACTACAATAAGGTGTAGATTTTTTATGTTGTTAAGGAAATATATTGTTGATGTTTTGATTAGTCCGATATTGTCCAAACGTAGGATTATCTGAAATAGATCCGATATGATTTTGAGATAGCTCCAAGATAGTTTCGAGATGGAGGTATTAAGCTTCCGAGATAGAAGTATTATGCTCCTAAGGTGGCACCTGTATAAAGACCAAAGTTCGGAGAAGTTTTCCGACCCGATCTCAACAATACTCAAGTTAGTAATCCGAAGTCCGGCTCGAATAGTTCAAGAGAGGGAGAGTTTTTTCATTTTCACTGTTTTCATACCCAGAATGACAGAAAAAAAATTTATGACATTCTTTATTATCATAAAGAAGAGAAAAAAAAAGTTTAGGATTGTCTTCAAGAAAAAAGTTTATATTTATCTTCTTTGCCATAATGAACGAGAAGAAATATTATATTTCTCTATTTTAAATTTTTATACACATAGATGGAGAATAATGACTTGGATGACACATAATGATTGTACGTCAACTATTAGTAAATGGATTTCATGTCCCTTCTCTACCATAGCAAATATCAGATATCATATCTTCTCATTATGTTGGGTTTCAAATCTTTTTTCCAGCGTAACATATTTTATATCTCTTCTTCATCATAATGAATCTCGAGTCTTTTTGCTGTGGTGGACTTATCCACATGTGGGAAGGATGGCAGTTACCTTATGAGTAAAAGTGTCACGGGTTGGAGGCAAAGCATTCGTTGAGAGCGTTAGTAGGCGGACGTTCCTGGGATAGTGGGCCCTCCTTTTAGTGATAAATTATTAGGAAAAAAATTTATTGACATATTGGCCAACACTACATGGTTTGGACTTGTATATACATGATTATCTAAAGTGTCTTCGAGGTGACTCCAAATTGGCTCCTAGATGGCTTTGAGTTGGCTCTAAGATGACTCCGGGGTGGATCCAAGATGACTCCGAGATAGCTCCAAGATAGTTCCAAGATGAAGGTGTCAAGCTCTTGAGATTGAAGTATTGTGCTCCCGATATGGCACTTGCATGAAAATTCGGATTGGGAAAAATTTCCTGATCCCTTTGACACTCAAGTTTGTAATATGAGATCCCCAAATATGAGCTCGAATAGTTCAAGAAAGGAAAGAGTTTTTTCCATTTTTATGCCTTGAGAAGGAGGAGAAAGAAGTTTGTGATGTTCTTTGTTGTCATAAAAGAAGAGAAAAAAGTTTAGAATTGTCTTTCTTATGGAAGAGAAGAAAGTTTATGATTATCTTTCTTACCATAATGAATGAGAAGGAATATTATATTTCTCTACTTTGAATCTTTATATATGGATAAAGGATAATTAGGATGACACATACCGAGTCAACTATTGATAAAATTTGATATTAATTATTTGATCTTACGAAAGCAACCTCTTGCACGATATGCAAGTGAAAACTGTGTGAATTGTTAAAATGCTTGGAAAGAAATTAACATGAAATAAAAGCTTGCATGATCCGATTCAATGACCTCATCCTGATCCAGCTGTGAGACTATGTAATTGAAAAACCTCCTATTAACAAAGTTTACGTTAACAATTCTAAGTTGGTGTTGGTGTTAGGTCAAATTCTTGTCAATCTCAATCTCATTACTTAGTTGAAGTGCAACACTGGTGCAGACTTGAAAACGATTTTAAAAATGTATAACAAAGACAAAAAAAAAAAAACCCAATGATTTTCTCACCAATTCTACCAAAACTAAAAAGAACTCACTTCACATTTAAAAAAAAAATGAAGTAAATAATTATCATATTCATGGTCCCCTATCAAAATATATGATCCAAAATAATTTTGTTCATCTTCTTACCTACCAGTTACCCGCCGCGCTACCAGGGCCTTGATCGAAGACATCACTGGGACCCATGTTTCAGAAGAGGCACCGGGACCCACGCGTTCATTATCCAAGTCACGTAATTACCTCGTCGGTCACTTGAGACTTCGGGACTCCGTCGAAGACCTGGTCTATGATTGGAGTAACCGGTGGTTCCAGAGTTGGGTCCCACCGATCCAGGTACGTTTTGAATCCAATGCGTCGGTACCGGCCTGTTTTTGCGACTACAGCCGTCACCGTCACCGTATCAAACTTAGAGCCCCTTCATCTGTCCTTTATATATATATATATATATATATATATATATATATATATATATATATATATATATATATATATATATATATATATATATATATATATATATATATACACACACACTTCTCCAAGGTCCAAAACCCCTCCTCATCCTGCGAAAGAGAGAACATTTCTCTTTCGTGTTGGCTTTCTGTTGCCTGTTTGATAAAGATTGGCAAAGGAGAGAAGAGATCGATCATTATGTGGTGCCCGAGCCGGTGCTGCTGCCTGTGCTTCATGCTGCTGGTGGTGATCCTCCTCGTCGGGCTCGTCTTCGGCTTCGACGTCTTCTTCCACGGTTTCCACAAGATCAGCAACGCCTTGCACGACGACACGCCACAGGGAGGCGGCTTCCCCGGTAGGCAGCTCTTCTTCCCTGGCGGCGCCCCTCCTGCTTTCTGAAGAACGGATTCTTCTTATTTCTTAGATCTCTGCGTGTTTTAATTTTTTTATTTGGATCTGTGATATCTAGCTTTGATAATTTGGTTCTTTAATCGTATAAAAAAGATAGATTCATAAAGATAGCCGTTACCTGATGGATGATAGCTTGTGTATAATAATAATGATATTTCACAAAGGTAGGCTCTTCCACATCCTTTTCTTTATTCAGCAGCGTCCATCGAACAACTCAACTCGAGTACAGCCACCCAATCCACACTGTTGTCAGGAAGTATGTGGTTGATGATTGATCAAACCATTGGTTATGCAGTTATGCAGGAATCTTAGCCCATGCTAATAGAGAAGAGAAGGTGGAGAGGATGAGCCAAACAAGTGAAGTCAATGGTTCCAGTGCCGGTCAACAACTGTCAGATACCTGCCAATTTCCAAAGTGTCATCAATCAAATCATGTAATTGTTTCAGGCATAGAATTTTAACTGGTGCACCGTATATAGGTGATGTATGTAACATTTGCTGACACAGAATATTGATGACGAGGAAACTAATAACAAATGAGGAATATTGCCAGCAGTAGGACATCTTTTACTTTATGTATTGGGAGCTTTACAATGAGCACAGAACAACCAGACAAGCTCACCTCCTCTACATCGGGTGCAATTCCTACCGAGGCTTCCATAAAGATCAAGCCAGGCTCTTTGGCAAATTGTTATCCCTCCTCAGTGCTGCAGCTTCTGTGAACATGATTGAGCATCTTCCAGCCGGCTTTCGAGATGATTGAATGTCTCCCTCCTGATGATGAACTCATGAACGAACAGTCCTAGAATCTTGAATTCATTGTATCTAATATGTAATGACTACCTGGTGATGTCATGGACAAGCAATGCACCAGAATCACCTTATATAAGATATGGTGATTGATGTGAAAGATCCTTGTCCAGTCTATAAAGCTTTGCGTCAAATGCTTGTCATTCTGGATGAAGGGGCATATCATCAATTCACATATAGCAAGCAAAAGAACAATCGAATTTACACTGCTTTATTGGTAAAAGCAATGATCATAATTAGAGTCCATACCATTTTGCTGGCTGGTTCATCCAATGAAATAGTATCTTCGCGTCAAGCAACTAAATTTTCTGCAAATTTGTTAGGTCACATCAAAGAAACCCACATAATTAATTTTCAGAATGATATCATGAACTGAATAATCAAAGAGGAATGCAGCAAAAAGGAGTGCATCATCGTCGAACAATACTACAAACGAATATTGAAATCCGAAAATCCCAAAAGAACTAACTTACAGCAGTAGGCATTGAAGCAGGAAATGCGCATTACAGATTGATGCACAAATTCTAAGACCATAATCCCAGATCAAATTGATTAATCTTGTCCTACGTATCCTACCAACAAGACACTAGCAGAGATGTATCCTTGAAGAAATCCAGAATCAAGAAAGAGGGAATCATTGTTTCCGGTAGTACAACTCACCGAAAGAACTGACTCAGGAGACGACTCTCGCGTACCGAGCAGAAAACGATCTGTATCGCCGATGATGATGTACTTGAAAAGGCAATCGTATCTCCGCCATCTTTCCACGCAACGAAGCCCAGATCCGAAAACCCTGATCGACCGAGGCAATGATACAAGAGATCAATGCGATCGAAGATAGATCGAGAGGAAGAAAGATCGATCGCTTGAGGGTGATTCGGTTTCAGGATTGCTTCGAGACGGAGTGTGATGAAAAAATTACGAGGTTTATCCGCAGTTTCCAACAAGGGCGGGCTGCGATCCTCTCCAAACCACACAGGCCGAGTTCTCTCTCCAAGTCTCTCATCCTCGCACCTTCCATCTCTCCTACCCTCACATCTCAGCCATCCCACTAGTGCGAGCCCCGTCGATGGCCTATCTATAGTTGTTCAATCACACGTCATTTGACACATGGATGGTTGAGATATGGAAAGGGAGAAATGGAAGGCTGAGATTAGATTAGAGGAGCTTTAAATATGAGCATCATGGAGAGGATCCTTCCTACACAAGATAAAGAGAAGGCGGCCCTCCTAAGGGTACCAATGAACGCTCCCATTATCTTTCTCATCCGACGTGGTTCTCTATACGCGAGAGATCATCTCACCGTAGGACCCCGCAGATGAGGCAGGGAAAGGGCCTCCCTCATTACTTCCTTGGTGCGAGTCCGAATCGGAATCGTTGGTTTGGGCTCAGCACCGGTGCGTTGCTCATCCCTCAGGGTTTTAATGAGGATTCCGCAAACCCCACATCGTTAAGGCGGCGGAGAGATGCGGCGATCTGTGGCTCCGCTCCTCCTCCGATCCCGGCGGTTCGCCTCATCGACTGCCGTCAGTGGCATCAGTAGCAGCAGCTCGGACAAGATTGTCGCCGCCGTGCTCTTCGAGCGGCTCCCAGTTGTGATCCCCAAGATCGAGCCCATCGTCTACGCCTTCCGAGAATTCTCGTAAGCTCTAATCCTCCATCGCCCTCGTCGGGTCCGATTCGTTCCGTTTCTGTTCGAAAGATTTTATTTTTAACGAGAATGAGATTGGGGCTACTGTTTTAGTTGCTCATGTATTCTTGTACTTGTCTTTTCTCCCTCTTTAGCCTATTGTGAATGGGAATAGACGGAGTTTATTGGATGATTGTGGAACATATTTTGCAGGTTTCGATGGAGACAGCAGTATCGTCGGAAGTACCCTGATGAGGTCTTGGGAAAGGCGGATGCAAGGTAAGGTTCATTTCTTTTTTTGTTTGTCTGTCGTCTGTACTTTGTGGATCTGATTTTATGATTAAGAAGTTATAATGATTTGGTTTTTCTCAAAGTGGCTTTCTAAATTAAAATTTATGAAATGTTTATGGGCTAACAAACAAGCTGATAGTTATGTTTTTCAGCTTAGCTTATGAAACGATTATGTGACATGTTAATTATCTAAATTGTACAATGAAGCCTCAGAAGACAAATGGATACATATCAATGCTTTACAAACTCTAGCATTAGGTCCAGGTGGATAATTACAGAAAGAACTGTTTATTATACTCTGCAAAGGAAAGTTGAATGTGATTAGCACAGGTAAATATTAGTAACTAGATGTTCCTCATGGTGTTACTGTGATAGGAGGCAATGTTAGTTTATATTTATGTTTTTGTGATGAATACTGGATTTTATTTTCAATTGATTGTTAAGAAACACAGTTCTATGTTCTTTTTGAATATTTGGTATAATGCTAAGACCTGTAAACTCACTGGCACTGTAAAACATTATGTTTGCTAGTGTAATTTTCCTATTTAATTTAAAACATATACTTTGAAATCTGTCCACATTGATGCTTATTGTTTTAATAGGGGGAAAGGTGACTATCAAACTGATTATGTACCTGCTCCAAGGATCACAGAAGCTGACAAGACTAATGATAAAAGGTAAATCTGGGTTTGATTTTCACGCTGCATTTGCTTGACGTTATATTTTTATTCAAAAAAATTCCAGTTTTTGTTGGCATCTTATGATCAAAATATATGGAAGTACTACTGCATGAGAACTGCGAAACTGCCTGACGTTCTTGTTAATGATGGTGAATGTGAAGCAATGACGTCAAACATTTAGCCCCATATAGCTGGATCTTATTTACGTTGCGTTTGCTTTTGCATACTTTGTTTCTACCTCTGTGGCCTATGACCAGTCTAATATACAAATGGAACCAACATGAGTTGCACTCAACTATGTTGATAAACCATGAGAAACTGCAATATATTTTTTTTGAAGATCATACTGGTACTCTTTGTGGGTGGAGCTTAGTAAAATGGTAAGGTTGTTCCCTTGCAACCTGAGAGACTAGGTTCAAATTGCAAAAACAACCTCTCTTTATATTTAGAGGTAAAATTGTGGACATTGGCCCTTCCCGGACCCTGCATTGGCTGAAACCTTGTGCATTGGTACACCCCTTTATCGTATTGGAACTCTTTGCGATACATCAAGAGCTTAATAGTCTTGTTGATTTGATTTTTATTAAGTGATCATAGATTTCTCTGTCATGACCAGTCATGTAGACTGAATATACTATCTCAGTTCTTATTCAAGCTTAATACACTTGATTGCCCCATTTCAACATTTTCTTATTCTCTGATATCTTTTTGGGATATTCCATTGCAAATTCATGTTAGAAGACTGTCAAACAAAATTTCACATTGTTCAGTGTCATAGAAGTTATGCTAATAGTCTCCTTCCATTTCAACATTTTCTATTTTTGATATCTTTTTGGGATATTCCATTGCAAATCCATGTTAGAAGACTGTCAGACAAAATTTGACATTGTTCAATGTCAAAAAAAGTTGTGCTAATAGTCTCCTTCCCTTTTATATATACCATGATACATTATCCTCTAATATTAAACTTGCTTTCTCTTTGACTGTCAAAATATTTTTTGTGTGCTTAAATGGAAGATAGCATAAACTGGAACACAACAACAAAGCATCAAGTTCCAAAAAAATTGCTGTCAACTACATTCACCTTTTGATGAAGACATTATTTTTTGATTTATCTCAAAAACTCCCGAACTCGCCAACTTCACTTTAATCATTCCGATTTTCAGGATACTTTGTTGTTAACTCCTCAACTTTTTGTAAGAATACTGACCATTACTCGAGCTGTGTTACAGAAATTACCTTTCAATTGAAAAGGCATCCGGAGAGATACTCTAAAGGCACCTACTTAAATTGACTGTGCTCCTGTTTTACAATTAACATTCTGTTAAAAGTTATAAGAAGATGCCTTATGAGATATGCTTATGAAATGATAAGGAACCATTCTGATGAGTATTGTATCTTCGATAAGTTGCTACCTTTGAACCCAATACTTTTGTCGTTGCAAATCTAGCACTGGAAAAGAAAATAGCTGAGTAAGTTCCTCTCTTTGACATGTACTACAATTTGTCACTTAAAATTATGGCCTGGATGCTGGTTCTTGGAACTGCAAGGTTTGGTGCCAAATTGACCATGCTAACTTTTTTCTAATATTTTCTTTTATTATCTAATCTTATAAAGTTAGTTCTATAGTTAAAGTTCACTTTCTTGAAAATGCATGGTTTTTCAATTTTAACATAGTTTTTCCTGGCCGGTGTTCATGCTGTTAGTTTTTCCTAGCAGGTGTTCATGCTGTGCTATATTTTACATAAGTTTTTGTGTCTTTTGTGTGAAGATTTTGCTAGCATGCTGTTTTCTTCTGCAGTTAGTATTGTGGTAATAAAAGTTCCCAAACTAATTCCACCCGTTTTGTTTGTGCAAAATTGCATTCTGATGCTAATGTTCGGTCATACCTTTAACAGCTTTCTCAATGAACTATCATTTTAAGGTCTGTTCTGTAGTTATTATTCATTATATTGAACATGCCTAGCTTGGCAATTTTAACATAATATTCACTGGCTAACTTTGTGCCATTCCATATTTCACACAAACATTTTCATCTGTTCCTTGCTGGATTTTGCTAGCACGTCAGTTTCTGATGCAGATTTTACCATGATAGCTGATGTATCTCAAGCTGGTTTTGCGTTGTGTGCATTAACTGCATATTGTTGCCATGATAGCAAGGATTTCGTTTTCCGTGATTAACAAGTCAGGATGGTAGGGCTCCATGCCAGTCAGCACAAGCCGAAAATTATGAAGTGGGTTCCCTGTTACACACTTGGCATGGGGTAGGCTTCCATGCTGGTAGAATTTGTAACAGTCACTGTGCTTCGTGATGGCTGGTGCGAGCCACACTTTGTTGTTGCAAGTAAATATGAAGACACATAAATATTTTCTTATATAGATGTTCTGCTTGAATTCATGGTTGAAACATAACTTGTGAGTTCTTTACAGCATTCTGTTTTGATATTTGAGAGGTTTTTTCTACTTGACAAACCCAACTTTATTACAGCTCATTAATACATTTTTCACTTTGCCATCACAAACTAAATAACATAGTGGGTTTCTGTTTGATTCTTTTAGGTCACTGCAAAGGGCACTTGATAGAAGACTTTATCTTCTCCTGTATGGCAGCACATATGGAACTCCTGATACGGAACCTGTTTGGCATTTTCCAGAAAAGGTTTATGAAAATGAAGAAACTTTGCGTCTGGTACTACCTTTTCTCACTTAAATCGATACAAAATGTGACTTTTTATTTGCGTTTTCTTTTAGAACTGTGTTATTCTCAGAGTTCTATTTCATGATAGCTTATTGAAATTGTTAACCTGCAGTGTGCAGAATCAGCACTGAAATCTGTAATTGGAGGGCTCAATAATACATATTTTGTGGGCAACGCTCCAATGGCACAAATGGTTGTGGAACCAAAAGAAGACTTTGCACTTTTTAAGGTAGGTGTTTATATTTGCAGCTATTTTTTCATGTGTTGACTATCATGAAGATGTTTTTCTTATCCTTGTTTAAGGTTAATAGCATAACTTCCCTTTAATTATTCTTTCTCAAAATGAAGATTTGCTTATTTTGATTTCTTATACTTGCAGCCTTAATTTATTAATTCTTACGATTGATAATTTTTTTCATCAATCTTGTCTATAATTGACTTAGAAATTTATGTTTCCCTGTACATCTCAATCCAGTTCACAAGACATTTCAGAACTGTTTTCTCTTTTCTGCTTTTCTGACAATTGTCTTTTTTCAGCGGTTCTTTTTCAAATCGCAAGTAATTGGTACTAGCAAACTTCAGATTGGAGATTGCAAAGATTTTGTCTGGGTGACCAAGGATGAGTTGATGGAGTACTTTCCAGAGCAAGCTTCCTTTTTTAACAAGATGATTATCAGCTAAGATTGCCTTGGATACTCGACATTAGATAAGCATGTTTTTGATCAGTTGGCTTGGAGTCCTTTGTTTAAGCTTTCAGATAGCCTGTATTTTTTCTGGCATCTACAATAGATGTATGTTCTTGGACTGAGAGTTGGTGAAATAATTTATCTGAAAAGGATCCTTCAAAATTACTCAACTTGTTTTGTTTGAGGTTCAAGCGTCTGCTTCCTCTTGTGGATAAACTGCCATTTTTGGCCTCGGATAAACTCTACCACATGGATGTGATGGTTGTCTTCTTGTCAGTGTTGCAGTTGTACACTAATTATGTTTTAGGAATAAAAACTCTATTTGGAGACACATGGTTATTTCCTTTTATTTTTGTAAGCTTGGGAACTGAGAAAGATTTTGATCTGATTTAACAATCAATTTTACTTGGTCGATAATAATTACATTCACTAGAGACTCTTCTAAGTACCCAATATTTGTCAGGCTTCTTATGCTTCTTGTGTTACCTTTTTATCAATGCAAAGAATGAACAACAAGTTAATCCAGAGGAACTGTACACCAATCAAGAACAAGTTGTCGCATCGGAAGATAACTATCTGCGCAAATACGATCACCAACACTGAATGGTTGAATCTCCGCCGTGTAACTGTCTTCTTGATGTCAAAGCCGCCATTGGACGTGACGAGAGCCGTAGTTGACGCCCACTTGTGCTGGCGGTTCTCCGTCCGACGGCACTCCATATAGCTTCCACTGGCCCAGTACCAACTCGCCGATCACTGTATTCATTCCGGGGCAGAGCCCGTCGCAGGTGAACTTAGCCACCGGAACCTAGAAGTAGATCGTCTGGCAGAGCCACCGGGTGCGGAAGGCGAGGATGTGAGGTTCGAGGATAATGTGACTGAGGCTGACGTCGGACGGGGTAGTAGAAGGGGCGCCAATCGATGGAGTCGGTGAGGTTGGGGAGGTAGTCGGAGAAGTCGGTAACAGTCCAGAGAATGAAGGTCCGCCACCGTCTCCGATGGCAGGGCGGCGTTGGTGGTGAGTGGCCGATGGAAGAAACTGAAGATAGTAGTAAAGGACGTCGAGTGTGCAGACGGTGACGATATATGCCACTAATAGAAGGTGCCTATTTGTCTATTTTCAGAAACTCCGGCACTTGGGCCTGTAGCCCAAAAGGCCCATATACCACAGTACAAGATTTCGCACCGCAAGCCGATCCACCCAAAACGGGTCAAAGTCAACCTTCTCCGAACTGGTTTACCCACCGGGTCAAACGAATCAGATCGGAACCAACGAGTCCCAAGTGTGGGCCAAGATGAAGAGTGCACACGGTCAATCACTACGTCAACCTCCAGTACGTGCTTTGACTTTTCGGGTCTACTTGTAATTAATTCCACGCTACGAACCATCTTGGAAGGGATTGCAACCATTAATTTTAGTCAACACTTGGTCTTTCTTTTATGCACTCAACTGACTGAGTTCTCAAGTGGAGAATTCAGACTTCTTCACGCGGTTATTGTGGTAGCTGTATGTGTTGAAGCTCATGCTCTGCATGTTCCTGCTTAGAGTCAACGAGGTCTGGAAGCTGATCGACGACTTTTGAATTGTCTTGACTTAAATAATATGCATTGACTTGGTTGTAATAGTGCCTTCTTGGTCTTTTTATATCGACGAACAACAGTGACGACATCGTGTATATAAGTAGCTGTCTTCTCTTCTTCGCCATAGTCATCGAATTCTTCTCATTTGGATCAAACACATACACATCAGTCTCTTCTCCGTCATCAAGAGACAGAAGCATGAAGGTATGCCCCACATCCAATAGTATGTTGTTTGGTTTTGCTTGATTCTTTTCGCAAATGAGATAAAATATTTTCCGTGCTCAAATCAATAGCCTCGTCATTGCAGCAAAAGATAGTGATCAAAGTGCAGATAAACTGCAACAAATGCCGCTCCAAAGCAATGCGGCTTGTTGCTTCAGCAGGTATATATGTTGCTGAAACTAATCAGACGAGCATATAGTACGACTACTCGATTACGGATGGCTGAATCCAAGTTTTTTGTGATCCTATGACAGAAGGGGTTGACTCAGTCGCAGTGGAAGGGGAGGACAAGGATCAGTTGGTGCTAGTCGGAGATGGCGTCGATCCCGCTGACTTGACGTGCACCCTGAGGAAGAAAGTAGGGCATGCGTATATAGTCAAAGTAGAGGAAGTGAAAGCGACTACTCAGCCAGAAAAGCCACCACCGGTGGTGAAGGGAGTGGAGGTTGGGTGGCCATGTTATTCCAGTTACCCTCCATGTCCGCCGGTGGTGTTCTATGAACACGGCTGCAGTACTCCCAGTCCATATTCTTGTCCCATCATGTAGTTTTGTCTTGCTGGTTTATTCGTGTGTTATTGTGTGCTAAGGGTGGAATAATGTTGGACAGGCTATTTAAATTACACGTATACTTTTTGACTGCTTTCCTTTTGGTGGTCATCACTACATAATCTAATGAGTCTCACATGGTTGTCCTTGTTGCTTTCTTCTTGAAGCTTGTAAACCTTACTTGTGACAATTGCCATCGATTGTCTCAAAGAATAACCTTGAGAAAGAAGGTAGCATTGTCGAGTATTAAGTTTGCTGTCAACACTCTTAAACATACTCTTCTAAAGGGAATATGAGATTTTCTCATGGACTGTATAAGTATAAAGGTATTTTAATATGTATGTCCCATCATTCATATTAAATTTGAAGCAAATGGTTCTCCTATGGCTCTACTAATGGATTGAGGAAATGTTTTTTAATTAGATTAATTTTTTGACTAGTCAAAGCCTCTTAACAGCATATCATTAACATATACATGAGGTGATAAACTTTAATTTTCCTTTTAAAGCTGAAAGGAAGTGATCAAGCCTCAATCACGAGCATACTTGAAAACACTCTCCCCAATCCACAACCCTTGCTCGAGGGGTTGGGACAAATCTACCTCCATACATATATGCATGTCTTACCCTCTCACATCTGAGGGATTTATCATCCATTTTAATTTTAATTGGGAATCGACTGATAGATGTGATGACCAAAAATGACTCCCGATTCTATTATTCCACTAATATTCTCATATTTTTGGTTAAAAAATTATTATTTCTATATTTACATGATTTAAGGAGGTTTTAAATTAAATTTAGATAAATTCACACTCAGACCCTATCTAATAATTCTTAAAGGATGAGAACACCCTTGTCTTTTTATCATCTTAGAGGTGTCTCTTTTTATCATCTTAGAGATGTCTGTAGTTAACATTCTCAAGTAGAATTAGTTTAAGTTAGTTAAAATCCTAACGTGCACAGGATGCCAACGGTCGATCTTTTCAAACCCACGAGCCCGCGGTGTCGTTCTCGATCCCGTGGACCCGCTTATTCTCACGGCGGTCCCACCAAACCTTCTACGTACCCATTGGTGCTTTACCGTGTCACCAACCTGCTTAGTGATTGGAGATAGCAGTTGGGGGCCGCTGGGCCCCCCTCTAACCGTAGTGAATCGCAGGTTAACGTGTTGCAAACGGCATTTATTACACTTCAGAAAAGAATACGTGCACTGCTGATCTCGGATCACGTGACATCGAAGTCACCCGCACACGTGGCACATTCAGGTTGCATGGTTTTCAAAAACTGATGCCCGCGTGGGACACACGTCGAAATTTCTCGGCCTTCCGTAAGTCCGAACCGCTGTTCGCTGATCTAGCAGCGAGAGCAGATGCGAATCGAGTTCAACAACTGCCAGATTCTCCAACACTGCGAAGCCGATTAAAGAAACCCACCGTTGAGTTTTCAAATGTGTCTCCCCCACACATAACACGAGAACTCTGCTCTCCTCCTTCGTCTTCTCCCATCCCTTTCTTCTCTGCGTTCGCGCTTGCAAACAGCGAGCTTCAGATCTCCATTGCCACCTCGCAGCAGGAGAAGGAGAGGAGGAGGAGGAGGAGGACTGCAATGGCGCTGTTAGGAAAGATTATAGGACTGCGAGGAGGACGGGGGCTGAAGGAGCTCAGAGCTGATCAGAGCATCACCGACGAGCTGGCTATTAGGAAGGCAGAAGAAGCTGGTATGCATTACTAGCCTCTCTTTCCACATCTTGCACATATATAAAGCTGTGATCGCACAACCTGAGACATCTCTGGTCACATTGCTCTGTTGATGCTTTGCTGCGCTGGGAACGAGTGTGGAAGCAAATCAGATCTCAGATAGTAGAAACTACATGGAAAATGGATCTATTAAGATCAGAAGCAATGATGCTTACTGGATCAAGACCTAAAGAGCTGCTAGTGGCAACTTTAGCATCTTTGGTGGTAAATTAATTTCCGCTAGAAGGATATATATGCGATTAAAATATACTTATCACGAAAAGCAAGGATTTCGTCGGTTTGTTTTATTCTACGATCAAGAGAGTGGTGTTTAGTTACTGCTCTGCTGTTGCTTCGTAAAAATCACCTGAAGAATGGTTGTGTTTTCACTTTGTGTGTGTGTGTGTGTGTGTGTGTGTAGATCTGTCTTCTATTGCTTGAAAAAGTAAAATATTATCCTTCAAATGGACCTTAATTTATTTTTTTGCATGAATGCAAGTACTTTTCTGGCTCAACACAACTGTAAAAAGTACAGAATTAATGTTCCTAAGATCCAAAGCTCAGGTGTGGTTGAGACCATCAGGAGTTGATACAAATGCTTCGAAAAAAATAAAAATGGTAGTAAATACTTTTATCGATTCTTCATTTATTGTTTTCATGCAAAAGAAACAGAGGTAGTGCCAAATGGCCCCCCCAGACTTTATTTGGTTCACATGTTATTACTGAACCAAGAAACCTACTTGCTTATCATAAAGGAAAATAAATATCATTATTATTTTTTCAACACAGATTTAGACTATACAGTCATAAGCATACAATTCTGATTAGAGACCGCATGTATTGTCAACAAAAGTCTAGTTAAAATGTTGACTGTAGTGGCTATAGTTAAACTTCATTTCTTTCTCTTTTGGATTTTCTCAAATTTTTATTTAATTCGATTACTGAATTTACACCTGTGAAGTGTGCCTTAGCTTAAATCGTTAGATTTTCGAATCCTACCTGATAAATTATATATATATATATATATTTTAATAATTAAGAATGTGATAATTTTTTTTATGAATAAATGCCGAAGACGGAATATGATCATCGTAGAGTGATCTCGTAAGGCATCTTCAATTTTTACTTAAGATCTTAATGTCAAGGATGACGTAATAAAGCGTTTGACTTTGGACCAACACTAAATCTTTGTGATGTAAATTTAGTAGCCATTGATGTCAGATATGTAGGACAGACATACATTGTCGGGAACAGGGCCGCTTCCCGAGTCGGGAAGACATGGGAAACATTGTCCTCTCTCAAAGCGACGCCAAGAGAGAAGCCTTGTTCTTCTTCGTCCTTTCTCTTATACTCCGTCCTCTTTGTGCTTGTATTACTTGGAATTGATTTCTAATGCTTATTTCCTTTTTAATGAAAATTAGCTTCAAGAAGATATCAAGCAGCGAAATGGATGCGGCAAATGGACCAGGGAGCGTCGGAAACCCTGCCGGAAAAACCCACGGAGGAGGAATTCTGCCTCGCTCTGC
This sequence comes from Musa acuminata AAA Group, assembly GCF_036884655.1. NCBI lineage: Eukaryota > Viridiplantae > Streptophyta > Magnoliopsida > Zingiberales > Musaceae > Musa > Musa acuminata. Next base: position 7,798,577 of record NC_088329.1, on the reverse strand, counting down.
GCAATGGCCTGATCCTCTGCAACGTCCTCAACCGAGTCAATCCCGGCGCTGTCCCAAAGGTTCGCCCAAATATTTTCTCTTCACAAACCGCTTACTTTCGGCTGCGATGCTCTCGTTCTCAATTCCGGTTCCATCCACGATCTGGTTGTGGATTGCTTAAGTACTAATTTAGATGTGCATAATGACGTCAAGTTTGTGAATAATGGGGAAAAAGGTATAGATTTTTTATCTAGTAAACTATATTCTATGGTTCTGTTTGTTTGATATTCGTTAAATGATATTTGAAATGCCTGACTCCTAAAGGGATGCTTGTTTGGTTTGGTAAAAGGTTGTAGAGAATCCTGTTATTACTATTCAGTCGACTGATGCAGCAGCTCAATCTGCGATTCAATATTTTGAGAACATGCTGAACTTTCTTGTTGCTGTTGGGGACATGAAGCTGCTGACATTTGAAGCATCAGATTTAGAAAAGGTACATTTACTCGATAACTATGTTATCAATTAATAATCTAGCCACTTCATTTGAAGCTCTGTTTTTTAATATTGAAGAATCAAGATGTACATATTTGAACAGAAAAATGCATTTGTATCTAATTGGCATTCATGGACAGGGTGGCTCATCAAACAAGGTTGTGGATTGTATCCTTTGTCTCAAAGGATATCATGAGTGGAAACTAGCTGGTGGAGTTGGTGTCTGGAGGTATGGTGGGATTGTCAAGATCACAACTTTAAGCCAGAGGTTGCAATCCTCTTTTCTTGGTGGTGGAAGTTCAGATGAGCCAGCAGATGATTATAGCTTGCAGAACAACCAACAATTTTCTGAATTTCTACATCTGGTTGCTGAAGCCACCCTAGAAGAGTCCAAAACTTCTAATGCCCTTAATATCCTCTTTGACCAATTTGGCATCCAACTTTTAAAAGCTTTCCTTGCAGAGTGTGGTGATGCTGAAGACTTTCCCATGGTAGAAATGGTAGGTGAGGTAGTGCATGTTTCTATGTGACATGACTGTTAGATTTCTTATCTCCAGATAAAATTCTTTTCTATAGTAACAGAAATGCAAATTTGTTGAATATGCTTGATTGTGTTTTCAGACTACTAGACTAATATTTAACACAATTTCTAGAGCAACTCAAGATGGCATGATGATTGACACTATAAATTAGACTCGGTCATGTTTGTTTTATCAGATTCTTAAATCTGTATGCTTCTCATCTATCTGGTGCTTTCCATAGCAGGAATTTGCAACTTTTATAGCTACATATTTGATTATATTGCAGGAAGATATTGTGCATATCTCACATAGAACATAAAAATTGAGATGATTGATGGCTTTGATTACATTTATTGATAACTATGCCAATATTTGCTTGTTTGTGGCTATAATTAGTTCTTTCAGTGTGTGCATAAGACAATGTTCTATGTTCTTCATCAATTTTTGATAAGATAATATAGTTCTCTGGCAATTGATCTTTTACTATGCTATACATGAGAAACGAATGTTATGTTTCATGATAATTGCTTGAAACCATTCTCAGTCTAGAAAAGGAATTAAAATTTACAAGTATTATGATTGGGGCATGCGTACAAAACCTAACAAATTAGGACTAGCATGCCAACCATTAAATTGGTCAAGAAGCAAAGACACTTTGGTAGATATTCTCTTTCGCCCCAATGAATCTAAATTATGGGAGAGTTGAATAAACTTAGAACATTTTAAATGGGTTCTCATGTCCTATGACTGTAAAAATTTTGAATTGTGTTATCTATTTACAACCTTGTGCAATATAACTATAATGGCATATGTGGCCTACATGCTGGAAGTGCATTGTGTTATCATTTAAATTTCATTTAGTTTACTTATTTATATATATATATATTTTTTACATTTTTTCTCTAGACTGAAAGTGCATTAATATGTGGACCTGATTATAGACACAATTGCAACACTTTTTCATATGGATTACCCATCTCACATAGCTGCTTGATGATTGGAGGCAGTGATGGATGATGGTGCCCATGCAGGACCTTTTATTTGCCATTGTTGCATCCTATTACAAGACAGATAGGAGACACAAGTAAGCCATAAATGAGTAGGAAACATATTTTTGTAGATGGAAAGACTGTAGAAAACACTGTCCAGAACCAGTTTCCCCACTACCCTCATGGGTTCTAAAATATTTCCTTACTCCTCAATGTACTCTATCAATTCAATGTTGCAGCATACACATGGAATTCTATAAAAGCTATTTTATTGACATTCTTAGATAACAGCATCATTGATGTAATAGAGGCATAATTAGTTGGCTGAGTGATGGTGCCATGATTAGTGCTTGATAAATATTTGCATAGGATTATTTGTCTGTATTGCAATAGAGATTGTTCTATCTGAAACTCTCTTTTCTTGCTAATCACCTGTTTTATCCCTCAATTCTATGACCACAAAAAAATGTTTATGTTAGCAATTTTCTTCATGTCTTTAAGCACTTTAAACACTCTGATTCACTTCTTCATTTAAAATTTTGTAGTTTATTGATTTGGTGCTCGATCAGGCCGTTAAAGAATTCCATATGTCTCTTGCATCTCAAAAAGATCAGGTAAAATCAGAATGATGACAGATTTGCTTTACATATTTTCAAGATCGTTGACACTGGATACTAGTTTACCCTGCACCAGATTTCTATATGCTAGATCTTGATCTTTGTGAATATCTTCAACAGCTCAGCTTGCTTTTGAAGGAGGCAATGAAGGGTCAGAATAAAACTGTGACAAAGGCACATTTGATGGAAGCTGTTTCAAAATTTCTTATAAGAAATACTTGTGATTCATCTTTTTCATTAATGGAAAATAGAGAGGTCAAACTAGAAAATCAACAAAAACAACTAGAGGTAAGATTGCATATCTTTTATCGGTTTGACTGATATGTAAACCATATATGCTTGTGTGCAAGTCCTGTAAATTTTTCTTGTAGTTTTGTAATATCTTCAAAGAATGTCTTGAAGATGTGCAAATGCTTTATAAATAAATGAAATAATATCTATATTTTCCCAATGAGAATAGAAAAATAAATTGAAGCGGAAATAAACTGTAAAAAAAGAAAAAAATAGCCACACTAGCAGATACAATAACTTTGATAAACAATTTTGTTTAACAATTTATTTATACTTCATCTTGCTTCAAAATTTACATATGTTCATGCCTTAAGGTACAAAATATTGATATTAGTTATTGAATGTGCATTTCACATAATCTAATTTAGGATTGTGTTCCAACACATGACAACAATATAAAGGGGAAAAGAGCACTCAGAAGCATTAACTACTATTCCACAAAGTTTTTGTTATTTTATCAGGGAGAATATAACAATATAAATAAGCTTTCTAATTAAAGAAACATTGTCAGATTCTTTATGAATCAAGATACTTTAATGCAAGGTTTGTCTTATTAGTCCGAATTGACGTGTTGGTCGGTTAGCGCGGCATGATACGTGCTACCTCGTACTGGTGTGCCGAGTGTCGGCATAGCAAGGCATGCCTAAAATTACCTAAAAATAGAAAAAAAAACTTATATTAGGATTTTTAAGTTGGAAATAAATGTAAATTTAGTATAATTTCAGTAAAAAATATTCTAAATTAGGAAAGAATAATGGTATATATCTTTTTTGAGCTTTGAGGAGGATCTTTGTGACACGTTTTGGATTGTCCTTCAGTTGAAATTGAATAATCTATAAAGAAATTATTTGAATTGTTAGATTTCGAGGTAGACATTAAGATTCAAATGAATGAAATATTAAATGGATCAATTGATGGATATATCCATTTCTACCACCATAAAGAATGAGAGGACTCCACGAACAGTGGATTGGGGTCCTTGATCTTATATATCTATAGATCAAAATGATATGTTTGACAGACCCAATCCTAAAATTGATCCCACGATATAGTATACTGATACATCATATGTCATTGGTTCATCAATGTGGTAATGGTCGTAGTCTGATTATTATGAACCACATGTCTAGGCGGATCTCGAGTTAAAGTACAATATGGCATGTATTGGTGCAGAGGTTGGAGAATGTTGGACTTCTACTTTCATCACTGATCCGCTACTTCGTATTATAAGATTGATCGCTGTACTGCTACTCGAAGAACAATGACCAACTATCATCGTACTGTTGTTGGCCGTAAGATTCTCCATAATACAATGACTAGGAATATGATGAGCTCTGCTTTGTGTCTACGTTGTGTGGGATCTATTGTATCTATTCAAAATCATTCACTGCCTTCCCCTTTCTCTTCCATATATAAACTCAACTAGTACTTCATCGAGCTCCATGATCTGAATGTTTAGTGACATGCGTAAAATACTGCTCATACATAAACAAAAATCTTTGCACTACATAATCAAAGTGTTCTTCCTCAAACTTAGATGTTAATCTTCCTAAATTAGCCTCACAAACTTGATCCAATTAACAAATCACAACTTTATGGAGTTTAAGAGAATGCAAATGTGAGAATGAGAGAAAGATGTGAGTACGAAAAGAGATTGAGAGACTAGAAGAGTTTGAGAGAGTGAAAGGAGACTAATGAGGGGGTAGAAAGGGTTTAGAAGCCCCCTTAGATCTAGTTCAAATGGTCAAATGGACTGTTTGAATTCAACAAATCCTAGCCTTTCATCGGTGATGGTCGAAATCCGATCGTTCCACCCAGTACAGACCCTGTATCACCTGATATAGGCTCCCCTGTTATGGACTGCTTGGTACTTTGTGGTCCACGTGCTGGTTCCCTATCGGACCGGTACATACAGCCCGATATAGGGCGGCAAAGAAAAACTTGCTTTGATGATTCACTAGGCTAATCCATAATTTATGAGTAGTTTTACATTTTTTGAATTTGTGCTGAACTTGCAGATTATTTACTATGTAATCCTGATATCTTTCTTTCATAATGTAATTTTATATGTAACCTAGCACTCTGATTGGTGGACAAGTAGTAACTAACCTTCAACTTTGAATTTTTAGACATTGAAAATGTCTTTTCATGAAATTAAAAATGAAGTTGAATGCAGCCAGAAGAAATGGAACGAGGACTTCGAAAAGCTTGGTAAATAAGTCTTGATATTTTTCTTTATTAATTAAGATGAGATTATTCAATTAGCTTATTTTCTGGGCTCTGTGTTATCACCTCAGAATGCCAAGTACAAGGCCTCAAACTAAACAGTTCTTCATATTTGAAGTTGCTTGAAGAAAATCGTCTACTTTATAATCAAGTGCAAGATCTTAAAGGTAATAATTTGATGCTCTAAGATACTAGTGTCTCTTTTATCATAAAGATTACAATCTTTATGGCTTCACAGGTAATATTAGGGTATACTGCCGAGTGAAGCCATTCCTACCAAAGCAATCTGACAGAAGATCAACCGTTGAGCATATTGGAGAAAATGGAAATATTGTAATTGTGGATCACAATAAGCAGGGGAAAGATGCAAGGAAGATATTTGCTTTCAACAAAGTCTTTGGAGAAAACACCACCCAGTGTATGCTGACTTCCAAATGAAACTTCTTGTTTTGTGGAATAGGATCAGGATTCAGTTCACTAATCATGTCCACTAAATTTTTGGACTTTATTTGTTATGCTTAGGCCTAGAAGAACTTTCTGTCATATGTCTCATCATTCCAAACATGAAAAGAAGAAAAGGAAAGAAAAATTCTCATTCTTTGCTTGATTACAAGAGAAGCTTTTAAGATTCATACATAGTGCTTGCACAAATATCAATGACAATGACACTTTTAACTTGTTACACTCTTAATTGAATTGTTCTTAGTTTTTAGTCATTCTCAGCATGAACTTGACAGCTAAAAACAAAGTAAAATTCATATTGTTTTGTTTGCTAATGTTCAACTTAATTTATTATCTCTTCATGGTTACTGTTTATAATATGTTTTCTTTTTATTAGCATATACCTAACTGTTTGACTTAATGTGACTGAATTTCTATGACAGCCGAAATCTTTTCTGACACTCAGCCATTGATAAGATCCGTTTTGGATGGTTACAATGTTTGTATTTTTGCCTATGGACAAACAGGATCTGGGAAGACATACACAATGGTAAAATTAAATTGCTATTTTTATATGCACAGCAAATTTATATTTTAGTAAACACTATTAAGTAGCATGCATATAAACAAACATATACATGTTTTGTGCTCCTATGCCTTTGAAGGTTTGATTAGTTCATTTCTAGATAAAAGCTGTTTGTGCATTCTGTTTGGTTTGTTTTGAGGTTATGCTGTGTGAACCAAAACAAGTTGTCAACAGCTATGAATTTTACATTAATACAATTCTATTCATGCCTATAAGTAGATTTTACTGGATGTTAGTTTGCGAGAAACACTGAGGAATGTGAATATACTTTTTCTTCTCCCTCTTTGAATTTATTGAGGTGTTGAGATTGGAATGCTTGATATTGATAGTTAAAGAAGTTCTCAAATCACCATGTACTCTATGATCCTATTCTCTAGGTATACAGAAAATCTAGAAGGTCTTTTCCGAAAAAAAAAAACTTTGCTGATATAACTACAACATCTGTTTTTAAAATCTTTGCAGCAAAATTTATCTTTTTTAAGCCTGAAAATTTTGGGTAATGCTGACATGTGTACTACTTTAAGCGTGCATAATCTTGAAAACTACACTTTCATTGTCGCCATCTTTTACTTCTCAGAGTGGTCCAGACATAACAGCAGAAGAAACATGGGGTGTGAACTATCGAGCACTAAATGACTTATTTGAGATATCACAATCAAGACAAGGTATCATCTCATATGAAGTGAGCATTCAGATGATTGAAATATACAATGAACAAGTGAGAGATCTCTTAGTGGTGGATGGTTCTAATAGAAGATATCCTTTCATCCTATTGTGTTATCGGGATCACAATTAGCAGTAATATATTATCTTTCTTTCTCATTGGACAGTTCTACGCTCTTTTGTCATTTATATGAAAACATGTTACGAGAAGCAGTCAGCATTTTGTTATCTATTTGAAGTTGATGCTTGATGGCCCATAACTTCTAACACATTAGATATACGGAACTATTCTCAATTAAATGGCCTCAACATTCCAGATGCAAGTTTGGTTGCAGTTAAATGTACTAAAGATGTACTTGAATTGATGAAAGTTGGTCAGGGAAATCGTGTGGTGGGAGCTACTGTATTAAATGAACGCAGCAGCCGTTCTCACAGGTAACTCAGAATTAAATTGCTTTTCTCAAGTCCTTTGGGGAACTAAAGGAGTATTTTATGAAAGGATCATTATTTTGATTATGTGGTGCAGTCAAAGAATCATCATAACTGATACACTATAGAAACATTACACTGGTCTTTATTCTAGAATTGATTTTAATCATATGGAACTACCAGGACCAAAACCCTGCTCTTACTGATGCTCTTAGATTATATTAAACAGATCACATATGCCATTATTATGCATTTGCATGAGGTCTTTTTTAGGAATAGCTACTAAAATCATGATTTTCAGCCAAGTTGGAACTGCAATAAGAATAAAAAATATGTTGCATGTGCTGACATCTAATTAAGTCCAAAGTCCAAGCTGCATGCATAAGTTTCTGATCACCGTCTTTGTCAACTTTGTAAAAGTCAGTGGATGTACTGATTATATCCATAAGGCAGGATTGATTAACAAGTTTGTTTTACCCTTAGACTAACTAATTATAGATCAATGATAACCTCTTAGGTGCAAAATTTTTATCTATTAAAATTTGATCTAAACCAATTAGCATTGATTGAAAAATTTAATATGAACCATGTAATAGAAACCCAAGGCAAGTTGATAAGGTACCGTATCATCTTCTTACTAGAGCAGACTAAATAACACTTGTAATTAACCCTATCAAAGTAATGTATGTTTTGGCCAATTGTTGGTGTGTAATAGCTCTTGATAGTTCACACAACACCAGCTTCTGGTTTCACCCAATTGCTGGCATGTAATGGCTCTTGATAGTTGACACAACACCAGCTTCAGGATTGCTGCTACGGCATTGGCAGGTACAATCACAAGTCACCTGTAATGTATTGTGCTGGAATGTAGTTAGTGCTGAAAATGAAACTGATAACTTGGTCACATGTGACTTGTAATATTTTACTTCTTTGTTAATTCGTAGAATGCATCTTCTATTAATTTTAAGTTTGCTCTCTTCTGTCGTGGATGCTCATTCGTTGTACTGGATTTTCTATTTTTCTCTAGTGTTTTGACTATTCATGTCCAAGGGAAAGAATTAGCTTCTGGTTCAAAGCTAAGAGGTTGTCTTCACCTGGTTGATCTTGCTGGAAGTGAAAGGGTTGATAAGTCTGAAGCTACTGGAGATAGATTAAAGGAAGCTCAACACATAAACAGATCACTGTCAGCACTTGGAGATGTTATCTCAGCACTTGCACAGAAAAGTTCCCACATTCCATACAGAAATAGCAAACTTACACAAGTACTGCAGGATTCCTTAGGTACTTAAAACTTGTAGAATCCCATATTATTTTCTTTTGCATCTTTTACTTCATTTTTCTATTTTGAGTTCTATAAAAAATGGTTATAGATAACCAGAATTTTTTTCTTAAACACATGGATATAACTAGTTAACTGACAAGGTCTATCAATAGTCAACTAGTTTACAAAGTTTCTGTGATTTTAAGTCTAGTGAGCTAGTCAAATATTCTCTTTCCAGAGATGTATCAAGTTGTGATGTTTTATTGTCCTTTCTTTAGTAAGCATGGTATAGTTGCACTAAGGATTCTATATTGTGAATTAATACAAAACTTCATATCCTTATACTAAACAAACTTAGGAAGGAACATCATTTTTACAAGTTGAGTAAGAAATTGAACTTCAAGTTAGCAAGGTTCCTGCAAATGGCAGGTGGTAGAAAACTGCATTTAAAAAAGAAAGATAATTTTAAGATAAGGAAAGCATAAGAATGTTGTTAGAATTACTCAGAAATTGATTCATTTTTGTTGAATTTCCATGCAGGTGGGCAAGCCAAGACCTTGATGTTTGTTCATTTAAACCCCGAGGCTAATGCATTTGGAGAAACAATTAGCACACTCAAGTTTGCTGAGCGTGTTGCTTCGATAGAGCTTGGAGCAGCTCAGGTTAACAAGGAAGCTGGTCAAGTTATAGAACTCAAAGAAGAGGTTTTGCCCTTTTTTTGGCCACTTTGAAGTTAACAACCATCTTTTTAGTAATGGAAATGTTGATCAGTGTTTTATATTGTCTAGATCTCTAGAATGAGGACAGCGCTTGAAAGTAAGGAGTCTGAAGTAAAGCAATTGAAAATTTTAACTCGTCAGATTGCCTTTGAGGAGCAAAAGACAGGAATTAGATCACCATCTGAGCTGATCATGAAGAAACCTGAACTTAGCCAACAGACAATGGGCAAATCAAGAAAACATGAGGTAAATGACAAAATCCTTTGACAATATTGTTTAAGAATAATGCTCTTAAATGGGCAGTGCTACCTAATTTAGGAATTGGTTGTCCTGTTTTTCTATGCATTAAAAATCAATACAATTTATAAAACAACATTATTTCGAATCACCAGAAAATTTCCAAGTTTAAGAGATATTTGCGAGATGCTTTTTGATTATTAGCCTGCACGAAAGCAAAAGCAGATCTCATGCATGCTGACAAGGGCCTTTATGTAATGTATAGGCTTGTCTTGCTCAAGTTATTTTGACTAAAAAATTCATTTAAAGAACTTTTAGAGCCAAAAATGCAAGAATTCATGCTTAAGCTTGTTGTAAGTCGTATAAGTTGCTAAAAAAGTTATTGCTAACAGAAGGATCTTGATGATAACTACGGTGTAATAGAAAAACTTCACCTGGCATTTTTAAGTAGCGTTTAGTGGTCAATTGCATAGAAGAGAAAATTTCAACCATGAATATTGGTATTGACATTAGAAAAACAAAAAAACATATATAATGATGATTTTTTGTATGCTTACCAGTCATTGTTTGTAGAACTGAAATGCATTTCTCATACTTCATCATGCTTTATTTTTTTTCATTTTAAAGCATGATATCTAGATTAAAAGAAAATATCATAAGTTTGAATGTTCAGGTGTGAAGTTCACATCATGTCATCCTTGAGATGTCAGTGCTGTATGGGCTTGATTAGTTTTGTCAACATTCTTGCTACTTCGTTGCTAGCATTATATGAACATATGGGTCTAGACTTAATAAAATGAATGATATTTGATCAGAGTTCTATTACCATATTTGCTTACACATGGGTATCAAAGATGCTCTAAAAAATGGTTTACTGTACTACTAGTTCTCTTTATCAAAAAGCATTTTTCAATCTTGGAGTTAAACTAGAGAAGAAAACGTTTACTTGGATCTTGGTACCACTGACTGAATGTTATATCAGATACATGTGAATCAGAAAATTACAACACTAATTGTTTTCTGGTTGTTATGCAACTTGAAGCTAGTCCTTAGATTTCATGCTGATCTTTTGTATATTAGAATCCTTTAGAGCCTAAAAGGCATGTTTGCTGATGTAAGCAACTTAAACTGTCTGGTACAACCAAGAAGAAACTCCAAGTTCCTCTCAGGATACGAAGTATCTACGATAAAGTCAAGTACAGGGTTTAAAGATTCTGTTAGTTGCCTTCCAATAAGCTACCTTAAATGCTAAGATGAAGCAGCCACAACAAGATGGCCTACAGCGAATAGGATACTATCCCAGAAGTTCAAAAGGAAGAAAACCTGGGGACCATGTGGGTTCCAAATCTAAATTTATAAGCTGCTTATTATTATGTATCAGTCAGTCACTTGAATATTTAATCCTGGTAAAAAAAATATATTCTAGAAAAAAAACAAGGATCTGATATTGAGAAGGAAGTAGGTATATGTGCTAATATGGTTTTACATTGTGCAGTCCAGAAGCTGCTCATCTGTAAAGCGCAGAAACCCCGTTCGATCTTCTATGTTTTCAGATAAAGAAATTGATTCAAGATCACCTTTCACTGGTGGAGAGAGCTGCAATTCCAGAAATCTGAGATCCCCATCACCGCCCATAAGAAGATCATTATCTACAGACCGTGCTGCTGTCATGAGGAGAAAGACTAGGATTGAAACCCTTGATGAGAGGACACCATTGAAATTGCAGTTTTCGGAGAGAGCTTCTGTCGACAGATCCAATGCGACTTTATCATCAGTGCTTACAAGTGAGAGTTTAAGCAGATGCTGGGATCCACAAGAGATTGGCAATTTAAGAAGACTCAACCCTGAGCAAGGAGACAGGAAGTTCAAACCAACAGTTTATGTGAGACATGGTGAAAACCAAAAGATTAATGCCGAGAATAAGCCTAAGGCAAAAAATGAAGAGTTGGTTGGATTTCAGACATCTGATACCAATAGCAGAGTGAATGAACCGACAAAGAACAGGAGTGAATCTGAAAATGAGTACACCCTTTTCGAGTGTGTAAACGATCGTAGCCAGAAGCTGAAGAAGTTTCAGCATAATGCAAGGACATCAGCACATGTCAAACCTAGGTATCTTCGTAACTGGATCTTTGTTCTGTCATATAGTCATCATTAGGCTGTGTTCTTTATTCCCCCTTAAATTTGACTTGCTGAAAGGGAATGCTCATTTATTCAGGGCCCCAGTTCAGGCAGAGGAGCCATTGTCAAATGGGAAGCACCTGAACAGGCCTCCGAATTCTGCAGCTCAGAACATAAAGGAACGCACTAATGCCATGGCTTCTGACATGAGAAGTAGTAAAGCTTTGCCTCATGCAAAATTCATTTTGTAATGAAATTTCACCTCTTTCCCTGTTATTTTTCGATACGAATATGTTTATTTATATGCTTCATCATTAGTGTATGTACATTATTTCAAGTAATAAAAGAAATAGGATTGCATTTACTGCTTCAGCCAAATTTGCATAAACTAGAGATTTGTGAACTCATGGTTTACATGCTAGGAGAATTAGCCATGCCACAAATTAATGTAGGGAATGCAACAACATGCTTGGCAATAGCTTTGTCATATATGCTGCTGTAGTAGCTGCATATGTATGTACTGCTTTGGTGGTAATGTTTATCTCTAACGAGATTAAAATTAAATGATGATAGTAATTGCAACAAAGCTTTTGTTTTAGAATGAATAATTTCTACCATAGTTAGTATTTGGTAATGGTACTGTAGATTCCATAAAGCACTAACATATAAAACCAACCACAATCTGACAAGGGTTTTCCTCCCATATTCATAATTGAATTAGGATTCTTCATCCAGGGCTTTGAATCTTCCAGAAATCTTACATTATAAAAACTTCACTTCTCTCTCTGTAAACAAGGAAAAAAGGGTTTAAATGCAACTGAGAGAAAAGGGCTTCTGAAAAAGATTAGAAGGAAGCATTTTCCTCCAAAACAGAGAAACAGAAGGAAACAAACATCTAGTCTTGAAGACACATTCATTAGCAAGAGTCCAATGTCTCAATCCATCTCAACACCTTCTTCTTCAATCATTGTTGGTAGCTATTAGCCAAAGGAGGATTGCACAAGGCTGGAGGTTAGACATGGCTCTCAATGAAAGCACTCAAGGTGCATAAAGTAGTACTCAGATTCAGCATATTGGCATTGGCCAAAGGGAAACTGACATGGATGGCAGGCTGGCAAAGCGTGCTGCTGATGGTGAGAGTGACAATTCTTAGGTCACAAGTTCTCCATCAGCTCTGCTAAACCAATGGATATACTGCAAGTTCTCCATATCTCGTTTTCTCTATTATTCCATTTTGCCGCCTTGTTTCTTTCTGCTTGTACTTGTGTTCATTTCTTTTTCTTCGCTTTTATATATATTGCATTTTGTTGCAAAGGAAATAATGTCGATTTACATAGCTTTATGATCATCTTGGCTCATCCAGTCTTCAGCTACTTGTTCCACACCATGACCATATGCTCTTTAGAACTGCCATCGATCTATGATACAGAAAATATGTAGAGGAATAGATACCATCTGTTCTAACACATTTACTTGAAAGCCTGATTTGAGCTTAAAGTCCATGAAAAGCAATGACAGAAAGAAGACTTGCTCGATCTATCAAACAGTCATTTCTTATTGCTTGTTGAGGTCTTCTGTCTCTACCATGTGGGGAGGTGTATTGATAGCATCAGGACATGTGATTCTCTTGCCGGAAAGAGTTTATTCTTTTTATCAGATCTACTGTTTCAGTCATCTTGGCAATGTTTTAACCCCCAATCAATGGATCGACTTCAAGACAGAAAACTCCATCTCTTATCCCTCGTGTCTCAACACATCCTTCACCTGTCCTCGGCATTTCATGATATAAAACTCGAGTGAATTTGACAAGATTAACATGTATCTGAAGTAGCAGCAATCCCACAAATGCAAGTAAAATACATGTACAGTTATGATGATTTGCATTTCTTTTTACTGAATGATAAGTCATTCCAAAAACTGTTACCAGTGCAGTCTTTGTTCAGCTGGAGTAATCCGACATTGCAAATGAGCAATTGGAAGAGCCTACCAAGTCCACATTCCGGACGGGAGAAGCAGCGGCGGCGGCGGCGGCGGCTGCAGATACCGCCGCCGACTCTTTGGGCTCTTCGTTCGCCGGCCGTCTGATCTCCTTCAACAGTGCAGCCACGTCCTTCATGGTCGGCCGGTCTTCGGCCCGCGCACCGACGCACAACGAAGCGATTGCAAGCGCCTGCTGTATCTCTTGTGTCTGGTGGTCCGGCCGGCCTCGTAACCTGGCGTCGAGCAGCTCCACCGGGTCGCGCTTGCTCTGCAAGTGCTCTCGCGCCCACTGCACCAAATGCATTCCCCCGGGCAGCGACGGGTCCAGTGGATGCCTCCCTGTTAGGACTTCGAGCAACACAACACCGTAGCTGTAGACATCACTCTTCTCTGTTATCCGTTGCGTCGAAGCATACTCTGATCAGATACAATCCCTTCAATTAGTCCAATCACAACCTATTCTGAACTCATTTTGTTCATTGTTCTTTCAAGGGAGAAAAGATGAGACAGATTGATACCTGGAGCAATGTATCCATAGGAACCGGCAATACGAGGACATGCTTTGGACTCCAACTTGTGTGTAGTATCACCACGGGTTAGTACTCTGGCCAGGCCGAAGTCCGCCAAGTATGGTTCAAATTTCGACCCCAGCAGCACATTCATGGCCTTGACGTCTCCATGCAAGATGGCCGGCACGCAGTCATGGTGCAGATAGGCTATGGCGTGAGCCAGCCCGATCATGATCTCGTACCTCGTCTCCCACTCCACCTGCTCCTTCCCGCTCCGGTGAAGGAACCCGCTCAGACTCCCGTTCGGTAGATAGTTGTAGAACAGCAGCTTGGTGCTCCGGTTGGCGCCCCACCCCAGCAGGCGCACGATGTTCCGGTGCCTTATCGAGCTCAGGGCGGCGATCTCGTTGCGGAACGCCCCTGACTCGTCCGACGACCACATCTTCTTGACGGCCAGCGTGTCGCCGCTCGGAGTCCCGACCTTGTAGACCACGCCGGAGCTTCCGGTCCCTATTACGTTCCCCGATGTCAGTCCCCGGACTACGTCGTCTGCCGAGAAGTCGAGCTTTTGGTAGAGGGTGATCTCCCACGTGTCGTCCGCGTGTCGGCGAGGGGCGGTACGAGACCGTACCAGCACGTAGACGGCCGTCAGCAGCAGTAATGCGCTGACGCTGATCAGGACCGACATGGCGAGCTTCAGAGCGGAGATTGCTGCTCTGCTCGATGGTTCTTGTGTTGCAGGGCCGTTGGCTATGAACAGCCCATGGTTGCCTTCGAGATCGGAGAGCGGGAGCTTCCTGAAGAAGGGAGTATCGGGCAGTTCGCCCGAGAAGGCGTTGAAGGACACGTTAAGCGTGACGAGGTTCTGCAGCACGGCGAGCACGTCGAGGTTGCCGGAGAGCTCGTTGTGGGAGATGTCGAGGCATCCAAGCTTCTCGAGGGCGGAGAGTCGGGCCGGGATATCGCCGGAGAGATGGTTACAACTGAGATTAAGCGAGATCTCGAGCGCCGGAAGTTGGCCTAGCTCGCCAGGAATCCTTCCGGAGAAAGAGTTATCACCGACGTCCAGTAGCTGTAGCTTGCTGCACGATCCAAGTTCTGCTGGGATCCCACCAGAGAGCTGATTTCTTCCCGCGATGAGCTTGGTCAGCTCCGGCAGTGAACCGATAGCGGCGCTTAACGGTCCGCTGAGCCTGTTGTCGGAGACGTCGATGAATTGTAGGCTCTTTGGCAGTGACTCCGGCAAGCCTCCGGTCAAAGCATTGGAATGGAGATCGAGGAATTCGAGGGACTCGCATCCCGATATCGCCGTCGGGATCGGACCTATTAGCAGGTTGTTGCTCATGTCAAGAAAATTCAGGCTCTTCAGATTGCCAATTTCCGCTGGCATGGTTCCCGCGAGCCGGTTACCATTCAGCCGGAGCCGGAAAAGATTTGTGCAATTGCCAATATCCGGTGGTACAAATCCCGACAGTTCATTCCACAGGAGGAGCAGTTTGGTGAGGTTCTGCAATCCGAACAGGTCCTTGGGAATCGGCCCGGTGAGATTGTTGTACGAGAGATCGACGGACTGCAAATTCGGACATTGAGCTAAACTGGCCGGAATGCTCCCCGTCAGCCTGTTCTGCCAAGCATAGAACAGAGTGAGGTTCTCCAGCTTTGCGAAGTCGATTTGAATCTCGCCGGAGAGCTCGTTGTTGTCGACCTCGAGATCGGTCAGCGCAGCACAGCTCGAAATCTCCTGCGGAATCAGGCCTGACAGCTGATTAGTACTCAACTGAAGCTGTTGGAGATTGGTCAGGTTCCCGATGCTCCGGGGAATGCTTCCGGTCAGAAGATTCATCGACAGGTCGACGAGCACGAGCTGTTTGCATCGGCCGAGCTCTGGCGGGATAGAGCCGACCAGGCTGTTCTGCCACAAGAGCATACTCCGAAGGTTTTCAAGCTTGCCAAGCTCGAAAGGAATCGGGCCTGACAGAGAGTTCTGATACAGATACAAGCTGGTTAGCTCGGTGCAGTTGCCAATCTCTTCCGGGATCGTACCAGAGATCATCGCAGTGTAGATGGCGATGGTTTGCAGCCTTTGGAGCAATCCAATCGTTGAGGGAAGCTTCCCCGAAATGCCGGTTTCTGCGAGGCCCAACATGACCAAGTTGCTGCAGTTTCCAATCTCCGGGGGCAACGAGCCTTTGAGATTCTGGTTACCGCCAGACCGGAAAACCTCGAGCTTCTGCAGTTTCCCGATGCTCGCCGGGATCTCGGAGCTCAGGAAGTTGTCGTAGAGAGTCAAGTATGTGAGGCTGGAGAGGTTTCCGATATCAGCAGGAATGGCGCCTTGGAGAGAATTGGAATTCAAAACGAGCGACTCGAGTTTGCTGAGCTTGCAAACTTCCGCAGGGATCTCGCCCGTGATTTGGCTTCTGCTGAGGTCGACGATGGCAAGCTCGCGGTAGTCGCCGAACTCTCTCGGGATTGGACCAGTGATGTTGGTAACAGACAGAACAAGAGTCTTCAGGGACTTGAGAGGTTGAAGATTGGAAGGCAATGAGCCTTGCAGATCGACCGACGTGATGCTCAGGCTGATGACCTCTAGTTTGGAGTTGCAGGAAACTCCAAACCACTTGCATGGATCGGGGTCCGAGGGCTTCCACGAGCTGAGTGCGTCTGTGGAGCTGTTGAGGCTGCGTTTCCATGACAGCAGAGCTAAACCTTGCTCATCAATGGCCAGGCAGCAGGAGAAGAAGAAGGGAGAGCTTGCGGTGAGCAAGAGAATTAGGGAGGTGAAGATGGTGGGGCTCCTGTAGATGGCACGTATGTTTGAAGGCAACCCCATGTCGGGATTGGGGGAGGGGAGGGGAGGGGAGGGAAGGGGAGGGAGGGGAGGAGATGGTCAGTGGGTGTTGGGATTGTAGAGGGGGAGACCCCATGTTTTGTTTATAGTAGAAAAGCAGGAGATCTGGATCCAAAGAACATGTTAGCTTTTCTAATTTTTTTTCTGTGTCATTGCTGTTGTTCTGATTGAGGGATGGACGGAGACGGGGGCATGGTTTTGTTTATGGGATGAGGTTTTGGAGTTATATGCTGAGGAGTTTTAGATGGCTGGGTGGGGATAATGTGGAAGGCAGGATGGTTGGGGTTACTGTCATCTATCAACTTGAGGTTATATTTTCCCTAGATTTCTTGTCCATTTAGTGACACTGTTGGCAACCTCTACTTTTTCTTTTTAGCTTAAACTCAAAACAGTGACATTTCCTCTCTGTTCTCAAGCAAACATCATTGTACTCTTTGTTTCATCTTCTTGAAAGATGGCTGGTATTTCAATCTCCCCTGAACACATTATTCTTTCCACTGTTATCTTTATAATGAATTAAAGCATTTTATAGAGAAAAAAATTAACCTTTAATATACTGCTTGAAATCTAGAGCTCTTAGTTCATCAAATAATAAGAGCATAGTTGTTCATAATTGCTTATGGAAATGGAAAGGTCTTTCAACCATCAGCTGGTTTAAGTAAATTGCCAGTTAGACCTACATAGGTTGCTTGTGTTCTTGTGGTGTGAAGTATAGAGCAAAAGACATCTACTGAGCTGGCTCTCAGTTTGAAGATGGACTCTAATAAGAAGAGCAAGTGAAGGAATCTATCTCCCAATGCACATGCTAGTGAAGGAGGAGAAGGTTACTGTTGATCCTAAAAAAAATTAGCAGCAATTGCTGGAAAGTAACAAAAGGGAAGCCAAGAACATGAACATGTCTTTGAGTGGAAGGGTTTGCAAGGATAATATGGTGCCTCTGCTCTATTTTAATCTTTGCCCATCCATGTCATTACCAGATGGCATAGTTAAAGAGCACAATGTTGGTGGGGTTTGATGTCCATTAGCCCAAATAATCAACCCTAGATAAAGTTTCTGTCTCAACTTTGTAACTTTAGATCTGAACTAGATTTGTGGTTTAGCCATTTTATGGAAAACTTGTGTCTCAATTATCAAAATCTATGGATTCTTATTGGTCCTGATGATCATCATTATGCTTTGTGTACACTCTGCATTATAGATATCTGCTCATTGCCAATCAAATTCTACAAGCTACAATAGTGAGAAGGACAAGTTCAAATGGGGTCAGACATTGACAGATCACTGCATAATGTTCACAAGGTACAATATTGAGAAGGACAAGTTCAATTTGGTTTAACATTCACAGATCCACCACTCAGATTGTGAAGATTAGGTTGAGTATTTTCATTATATACGCCTAGCTGTGCAACCGGCACATATATCGGATTTCATGTCAACTTGGAACTTATATGTGGATCATAGATTGTGAGATGATAACATGACTGAAGATTAGATCACAAGTGCTTTCACATGCTGAACAAAGACATGTTTGGGGACAGACACACAGGGGCATATTGTTTCTGGAATCAAGATGGAAGCATCATGGGAACAAAGAGGAAAGAAATCTATAGAGGGAGAATGACTGAAGACAAAGCAGATCATATCATGGGGGGGGTGAGAAGCTCATGTGGTGATGAAACATGGTTGGCTTTATTAAGCAGAGATTGTCCCTTTGCCAAGGTGTGATGCATGTTCTTCGCATCCAGTTCTCCTAGTTTTCTCTTCACCTTCTGACACGGGCTGTTTAGAACCTCCTCTTACAGGAATCTGTGCATGCACTTCCTTTTACAGTAGCAGTAGCAAAGTTGTAAGAGAATAAATAGCCACTGACATGAACAGGGGAACATAAAATGTTTACCTTCTCTCACAAGCTCCACATCATATTAGGTCAACAGTCTCTCTTTCAACCTTTTCCTTTTAACCCTAGCATGGATTCTAATGATTATATATTTCAATTTCTTGAAGTAAATTCTCCTTTGAGCAATCAAACTTATTACAAGTTGAAGAAGAATAACAAAGATTGATGTTCTTCTTTTATTCACTTTCATGGGAGGAAGACATGATAGGTTGCAATTGAGTGCATGGTACACTTAAATCACAAGAAATACAATTCAACTTCTTACTTCTGGATAGACCAAAAGGAAAAAAAAAAAATCTGAACTAATTTTTTGGTCAACAAATAGGATATAAAACTTCTACAATAAGCAGTCTTATAGACCTTTCCATGATGCTTCAGATAAAAATAAGGAGTCCTAAGACCAAATGCTTCAGATGCTTATACTATATTTCATGCTCTCTTGAAAAAAATATACTGTAAAGGATGAGAGTACTTTCTGTTTTCCACTGCTTGTAATGGTAAGACCAAAAGAAAAGAAGCATAAAGGAAAGAACTAACTTGGCCTCGACGAACAAAGTGCTTAAAGGGCAAAAGTTCCAAGTCTTCATGGATTAATTTAGGAGTAAGATCATGTCAGAGCACATGCAGATAGGAAGCTTGCTTAGCTTTGTAGATTAAGCATTAGTTAGCTGTTCTTCACGTGACATACACTTACCAAAGATCTACTGTTGTATGATGCTTGTGTCAGGAGATTTAATGCAACTTCCTAAGAAGAGAAAACATTACAGGAATTTGTCATCCGATAACTTATTTTTGCATCAGATTGGATCAGTTTAGAGACGGAGGTTAGGATATATTCCTCTGCAGATTCTACTAAAATTAGATTGTTATGTTCACATTTTTCTTAGAGACTGATCTGAATTCTGACAGTTTATTGTTTATATGTCCCATTTACTGCTCTGAATTTATCATAATGCATGATCATGAAGCCTGAGCTTCCACCGCAATCAAATGTTCTTTGAGCACCCCCTGAACTAAACAAAACCACTGGTTTCACTGTAAACATGGTCAAGATAGTCGTATATGATGATGCAGTTCAATTCTTTTATCGTTTAGATGCTGTCTATATGATGGAATATGTCGCCACTCATTATTTCAATCTTCTTTTTCTTTTGGTCGTGTCTGTCGATATCGGTTTAGCCAATTCATAAATATGATAGATTTAGGAAAGCTTCAGAATTTTTATGTTCTTCCCCCAAAGTATCAGTAAACAGTGTGAAATAAGCACAGGTCGAAGCAATCCACTGCCTAATCATCACCTCTCAGCTCTGGAGTTGCAGCTTTTGGCCTTCTTTCCGAGCACTACTCTCTGTTCTTCCCTATGAACTCTGCTGAAAGGTAGCTGAATTGTCCATCACTTTGGATCCAATTAGGGACCCATATAAATCTGTGTCTCCTCTTTTCTGGTCTGATCTTACAATTCATTAATGTACAAATCTGCCTTTTTCTTAGTGATGCAGCATTAGAATAGCATGAGGTTGCCGGGTTGAACTCCATGGACGTCAATTCATTGTCTCCCATGCACCATGCAGAAGTGGAATTGAATCATCTTCCCCGATTCCAGGATTTGGTTGTCTTAACACCCACCTCACCCAGCTTTCTTTTGCGTTGGTAGGGATTAAATATGGGGAGTGGATGGAAGAATTGGGTACAAAGACTTGCTATTCCTATAGATTAATCAAGCAAGATTTGGAAAATCCACCATATGATGATGATGAGATGAGCAGATTCCATTGCTCAGCTCCACACTAGTGCTTGGTGCTCTCCAAAAGCATTTTAATGGCTGCGTGGTGGGTGAGCTGATCGATCCATGGTCCTACTAGATCAAAGTACAGATATGAAAGCCTGAGCCTGCCGGCCATTCGAGAACAACAAATAGAGAGACACCACATAGTTGGATGGTTTGGCTTGATTATTTTAGCTTGGGTGCTTCCACAACTGTGATTGGTAGTGAACATCTCATGAAGACTCATCTCTCTTCTTTGGATGAATAGGTTACAGTAGTAGCACTTGTAGTTCGAAGTAACCCCCGTAAGATACCTACAGGTGTAGTTGTTTATGGACTCTCTTGTACTGTTTGCTTTGCAGTGGCATAAATAAGTTCAGTAGACTTAGTAGAGCCTCAAAAACAATTGGGTATTGATGCATTGCTTGCAACGCCCCCAATCCACCGGAAAGCTATAAACCCTACAACGTCGTAATTCCCATTAATTTTCTAATAACAATTATGATTTAAATAGCTTACTATCCAAATTTATGCATTTAAGACAACTAAATCAATTGTCTCACAAAAAAAAATATAAACATATTCGATAAATTTAATTGTATTATTAAGATTCAAAAAAAATATCTTATTGGTATTGATACATATAATGACATGCTAATCATCCAAAAATAATAATATCATATCGGTACTAGTTTGTCTATCGAAACAATTGTCCTCTTATATTATTATTTAGCATATTTATTTTCACAAAATCTTTCATCAAATCTAATATTTATAATATGTATATTAAAGATATTTTTAAATAGACCTAAAATATTAAAAAATAAAAAATAAATTATAAATATACTATTAAGATGTTATTTGTGTATAGTGAAAGATTGAAATATAATAGTATTAAATGATTTTCCGAGTTGGAAATCGAGTCAGAACCGATCAAGGTCTCTCTTTTGTACTAGTTGACATCATTCTCGTCTTGCTCCAATTATGTAGAACCATGCAAAACTCTATCAGAGCATTTTTAACAATACCCTTTTATTACCCAAGTTAAAATAAATTAAGATGATTTGACTTATACTCTTGGGAGAAAGAGATATATCTTCTTAGTACGTTCTCAAGGGAGCTCTTTTACAGTGAGCTCCTACTATCATTACTCCCACAGTCAATGCTAGTTATGGAGGTGGCGTGTCTTTTCTAGACTTAATTATGATATATTGAATTCGAAATAATAACATTCGGTCTATTCAACTTGAGGCTAAGGTGTCAATCATATGATGTTAAAATATTAGTCCACCAAGAGAGGCCATATGATATTGGTGTTCATATTCTTATCCCATAATATTATTTGAGGCGTCTACGATGGGATATAGTGAGATCGAGTATTGAAACAAATTATATGAGTTGTTGGGAGTCGATTGTTTTGGTTACATTTGTTGTAGAATCACTGTATGTATCATTAAAATATACTTTGAGAACAAAAGACTCAAAATTAAAGTATATGCAACCTTAATTAGTAAAATATACTTTGAGAACAAAAGACTCAAAATTGAAGCATATGCAACCTAAGATACTTTCTTGTTTATTTGCTTAAACAAAGAACCCCATAACTAAATCACTCATCTATTAACCGCTAAACATCTCTATTGGAATTTTCTTCTTTTTTTTTTACAACAAATCATAAATTGGCACCATACTAAAAAATTATAGTTATTATAAAATTGAGACATTCATCGTAGGCTTGAAATCTTTTTCCTTTTTTATTACACACCAGAAGAATAATGAAGTTGGTTTCCAAGAACCATTCTATCACGAAAGGATTGATGACCATCAACTTCTCGTTCACTAATGAGAGAGAGAAACAAGTGTTGCATTAAATGTTTGTGACAACAAAATTCATCTTCCTTTAGTTTTCCGAGTTCCAACCTTGGAATTTTTAAGGATGTATTAAAGCACAGTATTTAGCTTGATAATTATATGATCCTCTCAAACACCAAAATAAATCCTCAAACATTGTGCTTCATTTATCATTTCTACATAAAGTTTTGAATTCTATTTTTTTTTATTTGAAGTAAACAATCAAGAGGGAATTTGATCCCAAGATGTTCTCAGTAGTTAAATCTTTTACAATGTAAGCAAAAAATATTTTGGATGAGATTTTAAATCCTTAACATTTATAAATGAGTTTAGTATATCAACATCAGATTAATATTTTAAATATAGAATTATAGAATGAGCGTTTAAATCCTGAAGAGTTGGCATAGCATATTCCATCCATACCAATGTTTAGATTTGAAGGTTGTGAACACATCCACCGAAGTCATAAGTTTGAGGACCTCTGAAAGCATTGATTCGTTTGACAAGCTATTCCAAAATGCAGTAAACAATATATATATATATATATATATATATATATATATATATATATATATATATATATATTAGGCCAAATAGAGAAGTCAGAACAAACCTCTTCACTTCAGTCCAAATATAAAGCATGCACAAAGGCATGAGAATCCAATTATGATGACTGATCCAGAAACTTGCATGATCCATCTACTTAACAATTAAATCAATAAAAAAACAAGAAAAAGAATCAAAAGGACCAGCAGCAAGAGATAGCTATGCATCAAATTCTAAAATGAATCAAGGCTTTCGACGATGACAAACGGAAAGAAATCATCGTAAGCTTGAAAGACCACTTCATACTGGAAGCCCTTGCTCCCCAGATCGTAGGACACTAATCTTCGGCAGTCGCTTATCAGAATCTTGCCCTGGTTTATGAGAAGAGGCGTAGGAGGACGTAATACTCTCTCCACTTGGCCTACTCCCCTCGGCAATGCGCACAGACGGAGATGAAACTTATGGATCCACACTCGGTGGGCACCCGACTCTTGCAACATCCAAATATCCATCCAGTCTACCATGGTGAACCAATGGACAGCGAAATGAATGGTGCCTTCCATCTCTATCAATGAGTTGTTACCGCTCTCATGTTGGGGTTCAATATCCGGAAAAGGAACTTCTGTGATCCTTTCATTTTCTAGATCAAGAGAGAGAATAGCGTCTTCCAAGAGGTTCCTTTGTCCAAGCCAATACATAGTTCCAGTTGCACTCGGTCTTCCCCTGTTTAACATCGTAAGCATACCGAGAGCGCTGCTCACTTCCACCTTCCTCCATGTACTTCCGCCAACAGTCAGTACTTCCATCACCAACGAGGTCGATCGGGTGCAGAACGTATGGATAACTTTGTACTGTCTTGAAACCGGATGATATCCTAAGCAAAAGTCTGAGAGAATTATATTGACGCTGGTAAAATTATGCGGTAAGGAGAAGCTTTTGCGGGTGGTGGGGTTGTACAGGCAAACGTCGAATTCTATGTCGACGTGGTAGAGGCAAACTAATCCATGGCAAGGAGGTGATACGGCCAGCAGTGGGCGGCTGTGCCAGACGGCGACATCCCTTGCAGCCCACGTTGCATCGACTACATCCAGACGAGACAAGAGAGATACATCGTCGGTAAAGTGTCGGTGAAATGCGAGGACGGAAGTAACTCGAGGGAGGAGTTGCTGTTGTTGGTGATGCAGTCGGATGAAGGCGAGGTCCGTCGTTATGGAATACCAGCATTTGCATACACACCGGAGTTTCAAGATGGCCCTGGCAGGGATCCATGATAGTATCTCCATGAAGAGGTCCGATGGAAGCTCCGTCGTCTCCGTGTTCTTCGCTTTAGACATGACCTTACAATTCAAAACATCCAGAGACAAAAATTTCTTTTCTTTCTCCCAGTAGTCCTAAAAAGTCCAACAAATATAAAAAATTGAACCTTCAAATTTCTATCATTATAGCACATTTCAAACATACAGAATTCTCATACACATAATTATCCATTATCATTCTTTTATTACAGTAGCATAGGTCGAACACTTAATAATATATTCTATCCATGTAGATGAAGAGACTTTAATCCACTGAGTGAAGTGAATGCAGTGGCATCATTCATATGCAAGAAGGGAATATAATTTTTATCTATATATATATAACAAAAATCTTTTTTTAAATACATACCTCATAATATCATCTTCAATCTCAACTGATGATTAAACTAAACAATTGGTTAACCTCTAACAAGTGTTTAAATTCATTAAAAATAAAATCTCTTAAAGAGTCCACTAAGACCTTAAGACCGGCTTGAATTTGAGGTGACATGGCCTGATATCAAGTTGAACTTGGTTGGATTCAAGCTGCACTGATCATTAATTGCCCAACTCGAACCAATTCAAACCAGACTAGTTTGGGTTTCACCCCATAGCGATGCCATTGGATCGTTGCTTGGGTCATGCAAGCCATGTCGAGTCGCACGCATTTGGCCACGCCAAGTTACGCTGGAACTTGTGGGGTTGCTGAGTCATCGCATTGGGCCACAAGCACGACCCCACCATAACTCAACGCTTAGTCGAGTTGGATTAGACCGTAGTTGGTGCTTGGTGGTTTGGCCCCACCATGCTAGATTGGGTGAGCATCAGGCCCGAGCCCACGTCCAATCCAATCCTAGATACAAGCATAAACTGGGCCTACTCCTATTGGACCCAACCATCATTCCCCCCTTCCCTTTTATTTTTGTCTTTAATCATAATTTAAATATTTTTAAAATTTAAAAATATAAACAATTTTCTTTGATGCTAAATAATTTAATATATTACATAACGACATGAACATCATTAAATATCAATTATAATTTTTTTTACTTCATAATATAAAATTTTAAAACAATTATTTAAAATTAATGATGCTAATATATATATATATATATATATATATATATATATATATATAATTTTTATTGAATATATAAAATTGATGAAGATCAAAATTTTGTGAAATATTAAGCCAAGAAGATATCAAGCAATAATGTTATTATTAAAATAAAAAACAGAGAACTTACAATCTCTTGAAAGTGTAACATTTCTTAGTCTTCCATTGAAGATCATCAGTCAAATTCCTCTCAAATAAGATGAAAGCGAGGGGTGTTCGCCAAGAATTATATAGGAGATGAGGAGGATCTCAACGGACGTAGGAAAGTGCATTCCATATTATTTTTATTGAAACAAAAATTAAATTAGTTATTTTTTTACTAAGGTATTTATAAGTAGGAAATAAATGCTAAATGATTAGATGTATTCTATGAAAAATTAGATGGCAAATAATGATGATGAGGTGCATATCATTTATGGTTTTTCAAATTCATAAGAAAACTACGGTGATTACATTTTTATGTCTCTTCCTTTGAAATTTGGTCCCCAAATTTGATTGACCTTCTTTTTAACATCATATTCTATTTTCCATGTGGCTTCATTCTCCGTATGATATTGATAACGAATTTATTCCATAGATCATGCTTATTTCTTTCCAAATCTAGGTTGGCTACCAATTTACTTTTGGAGTACTGACACATTGTGTATGTATCCACATTGACTACTAACACACACAACATTGTGTATGTATGCAAGTTTGTGGCATAACGACTATATGCAACTTATGAAATCTTTTATAAGACATCAAAAGTATAAATAAATTGGAATAGACACTTTTTATAATTTTTCAATAGATACTTGTAGTTCAGTCCTCACTTGTTGACAAACTATCTATTTTGAAACGTACTTAATTATGTCTCTAGGAGTCTCGCACACTACACATACCCTTATTTATAATCAATAGTATCATCAGTTATAAATATCTAAAGCTTAAGAAGATTAGTCTACTCTTATGAAGGTTGAGGAATTAGGGGAGGTTCATTATTTGAGTTTGCATGGTGAACTCTAGGAGCGTGTGGGGCAATATAAGGCCATCTAGGATCCATCCTCTCTACGATTCACGTATATAAGGCTACGCATACATAGAAATAAACTCAATAAGCCTGAAACGGATAGGTTTGTTCCCACTGATACCATAAAAGATGTAATGCTTAATGCAACACCCTTCTCCTAATTTCAAGTATTACATACATATGTGACTACAAGAAGATGTCACTTTACAATTTAGTTATGATATGATCAACAATATAGAGGGAAAGCAGATAAATTTGATACATGTTTAGCTTACTAAACAAGATAGCATAGTCTTTTCTATACAGTGTTGTGTTGATAGCTAGACATATGTTAGTCACATAAGTAACTACAACCAAATACGCATATCCTATCCAAAATTTATATATCTGATAGGTAGTTATCTATATTTGTGTTGACATGGGTCTTATCTACTCGCCTCACAACCTATCACGTAAGTGGATTATTAGTATCCTTACCTGCAAACAAAGTCTACAAATGATAAGTCCATTAGTATAAACCTATATAATTTTATATATACGAGTATCTATCATCATGTCATCTATGTAATAATTTAAAATCATATGCTTAACTAATGGTAAAATATCATCTTATAACCTCTTTATTGATATATAATTCCATAACATGGCACATATAAAAGTATAAAACATTGATGTAAAGTAAGTTATAACACATTTGTGCAAAAGTAAGTCATAGTATATACAAGAGAAAGTTATAATACACATGTGCAATCTCACTATGTCATAATATATATAGAACTCTCATATTGTACGTTATATGTGTAATATATTTTTATTATAATTCATATATTTCTATGCTTATGCAATGTATAAATTAACATTACACTTAGCTCGTAACTATCATATCATTCAAAACAAAATTTTAAAAAGTATATTATCAATACACAATATATATGACCATTATTTTTAGGTAAATTAAAAATATACTTGATTTGTCTCAAAATTGTAGTATAAAAAAAGGACCATAATTCTCAGTAGTGGCCACATGAAATAGGGAGCCGTAAACATCAAATTTTGAATACATGGTCTTGATATGTCTAAATGAAGAAACTTACATCTTTGAGATGCATATAACTCTTAATATAAATTATAATTTCAAGGAAATCTTTGGTAGAATCTCCCCTAAAATAGAATACACCCAGCCTACAAATTCATTTAAATTTCAACACTAATGCACCAACAACTCAATCTATAACCAAATGACATAGTTGTTCAAATCATACAACTACACAATAAAGTGAAATAATCTTGCTTCACAACTATTTATGGTCAAACTGTCTTATATGACCATAAAATTTTACAAGAACATAAAAGATATTTAAAACTAAATATATACAAAATTTTAGTGTAAAATATATCCATTTATAGGTTAAATTGCCATCTTAATACGTCAGTCACCACATATCCTATTAAAACTAAACTAATGATGTCTTAACTTTTAAAGCTCATATCTTTAAAATGTTATTCACTTAATTCTGAATCCTACAAAAGCTTTAGAAACTCTTCTAATACATATCAAAAGCACATAAGCTACTTGCATTATTAAGAATTTTCAATTGACTAGAACATGTATAAATCTAAGTTTAAAATAAAAGATGCAAACAAAATCAAAGACCCATGACAAAGTGAAGAGATGATATTTTCTCATAAGCCGCTTATGTAATGGGAGAAGTGCAAAAGTTTAGGACATACATGAAAATGACAAGAACTATCTCGTAAAACCATTTATTCAAAAAATTAAAAACAATAATGAGCATAATTTTCAAGAGTAACTAAAACTTGCATCAAACTCCTGTGATATTTACCATCTTGAAAGAATATGACATTACTTTAACAGTATTTAGCATCTACATGAACATTTATCCGACTAATTTGATCCCAACATGATCCATTCACACCTTTTTAATGTGTTATTTAAGAGTCATTGTTTCTCTATCCTTTCATGACTTCTTTTGTTTTGAATTAGCCTCAACACATAAAAGGACATAGACCTTATCGTTGCCCATGATTTGGCACTATCCAGCAGTTTTGGTAGTTCAATTAGAAAGTCAGCACCATTAAAAAAATTAAAAGAGAAAGACAAGATAAGGTAGCGAAAGGATAGAAGGGGATACCAAAAACATGTAAAAACATAGGCTCAAATACATTCTCCAAGACAAATTGGTACAAATAGAGATTATGTAATAGGCAAGAAGGCATACTTTTCCCACTCTTTTCTTCAAATCTGAGTTCTTTTATCAATCTTTTATTTATGTTCTCTGTGTTCCCTAATCCTTCCATCCATTAGCTCGGTGACAGTAGCAATCATGTTTAGTGAGTTAGATAATTAAAATCTGGAGAATTGACACTTGAAAGCAGGAAAAAATAACTACATTTATAATACATGATAATTTGCCACTGACCAAATTGTTAAACCAGATTTTGCAACCATTTTATTATTCTATAGAATTATTATTTTAAGATAAGCCTCTGATTGCATACATGGATACACTAGCGTATATAAGATAAATCAAAAGGTGAAGAGTTTTCACCAAATTATCTCAAGGTCAAAGTGGTAAACATAAGCCTCTGATAGCCACAAAAAAAAGGGGATGTTTCAGCCAATAAATACATATTTATTGGCATTCGATTCATTTATGATCAAGAACACATACAAAAGCAAACTAAAATTTATCTCGTTTTACCATAATTTCTTCATGTAATTTTTTAATGCTATCTAATATGCTCAAATATTGTAGTATATATAGAAAGCATACTTTTTTGCTCGTCCACTCTTTGAGAGGTAATTATTATATCTTCAGTAAAAGTCGCTTCAGTATTTTGTCCTCTTCTTACATTGCTGATTAATCCATGACTAGAATCTCTTATTCATTTCTAATTCTAGAGGAAAAGAATCATAAAATAACATGCAGCTCTTAACAAAATTGATGAAAGGTCAATGTGACAGACATTAGATACATAGTGACCTGTACAAAAATGAAATACAAAGCAGTGTTAATATAAAAGTTTATATGTACAAACTAATTAAAAATCCAAGGAGATTGTTATTCAACGATGTAACATATATAAATATACACACAATATATCAAGCTTTGTAAGTAATTGAATTGACGAGATAAAATTGCCTATCAAGTTGATATGGTGGCAGTAGTTGGCCCCATTGAACTTAGCACTACATAGAACAATAGTTGCAGATGAAATGGTTATAAAAATTACCGGCATGAAGTTACTTCTGTCCTATTACTCTTAAACCGGATATCTCGAATCCTGTAGATTGGTCGAGAGAACAAGCCTTACTGATTTCAGCATGTACATGATTAAACTTGAGAAATAAGAAATGGATGACATATTTTCTGCTGCATTGATATACTTTATGGTGGTGATAATTCATGATAGTGCATGTTGTAGATGACAAACATTGACATCAAATAACTACCTTATATTTCTGAGAAGCAAACTATCATTAGTAATACAAAAACAAAAAAAAAACACACTAGAACATACTCTCACAAAGGAACAGCCTTCTCTCATAGCTCCATACTCACCCTCAGCAGGTTGAGTGCATGTCTGCCATTGCTGAAAAAACCAATTGCTGCCCCTGCTTATAGTAGCTTATCGGATTTCTCCAGAACAAGACTGGTTATTCCTTTCCTGCATGCATTTTGCAACCAAAAAAATTAAAAATAAAGTTAACTATTCGTATATCACTATCCAGCACAATTGTATAGAGATGGTAACATACAGATAGATTACGCAATGAACTTTATGTAACATATAGAGAAATAACAACAATGATACAGTTTTATTGATTTCAAATATCTATTGTTGCAGTTGTCATAGATTAGGTTACTAAAACATCGGTACAAGAATGCCATATTTTTCGAGTACACAGTATACATAAAAAATAAGAAGAATTGGTGAGTCAATTCAAATATATTTCTAGGGTTATATTAGAAAAAGTTGGAACTGTCTTGAATAGCATGACCATCCTTACAAATCCGGCATCATCCGTACTTGCAATACCAACAAGTCTTGTTTGGAGAATGCACTTACAACATCATATCATAAACCATTTAAAAGGAAAGCCGTTGACATACCATTGAAGCTAGCATACCCCATAATCTATTTCCTGCAACTTCATTCGTTCTGAAAGTCGATCGGTGGTTCAAACATCACGACATTTGGAAACAAAGAGAAACTATATCATCGAAGGTGGAAAAGAAATCGTAGCTTCCATCTACATACCTCATCCGACTACCCCATGGATTCCTTGGCCCGCCGGCTGGCTCCTCTCCCTCTCTTCCACTGACGGCGTAGCAGATCATGATTGTTGGGCAGTACTGCAAAATAAGAGAAAAATAAAAGTGGTAGTCATGGTGAGAGGGACAAGGGTAGAGAAATTCTACTAGAACCGGAAGCCTAAGCAACGACGATCGAATCTCGACAACGACAATAACATCGATTAAGGCGGACGTTTGAGATCACCGACAGGAGACGAATGGATGTTGATTGCAACAGTGATTACCACGGCCGATTGAGGGAATCTAAAGGCGGCAGAGATCACCACCTTGCAGGATCTCTCCGGCGGCGACGGGTTTGCACGGTTCGGAGTCGCTAGGGATCATGACCAATGATATTTTTGTCCCGTTTGCTAAGTATGCAGCTTGCGATAACTCAACAAACTTGTTTTTGTTCTCATATTCGTTTTAGTTTATCTTTATTGATTGGTGCAAAGAATGTGTAACTCGATACCAAATGTCATGATTTTGGTCGGACAAATTAACTAATTTATCAATTTTGTTTGGACAGTCAAAATATTTAAATAAAAAATAATAATAATACATTCATTAGATACAAATCAATCTTAATCTTATCCATGTGAAATTAATCAAAGATATTATATTTATAATATATATAATAAAAATAATTTTAAATATGGATCTAAAATATAAAATAAAATAAAATATGAATTCACTATCACGATGTTATTTGTGTGTGAAAGGTTAAAATATAATGGCGTTAAGTTAGTTTTTGATTATCTAAATTAGATATTGAGTCCAAAGCCCTTCTTTTCTAATAGTCCTAAGTTGACTTTAGTCGATACCATTCTTACTCCCACTTCGATTTTTTCAAATCAGACAAAATCATATTAAGGGTATTTTTAATAATGCTCCTATCATGTCCAAATTAGAATGAGTTTAGATGATTTGACTTATACTCTTTGGGAGAAAGAGGTATATCTTTTTATAACAGGTGAGTATTTTTATAATGAGCTCTTATTATTATTACTCTCGTGGTCGATGCTAGATACGAAAAAGGTGGTATGCCTCTTCCAGATTAATTACGATCATGGTGTATTGAATCAGAGATATAATAACACCTGGTCTATTCAACTTAGGGCTAAGGTGTTGATCATGTGCTACTAAGACGTTGGCTATGTGACACCGAGGATATCGACCATATGATGTTGAAGTATCTTCCATGTTCTTATTCCATAATCATTTGAGGCATTCATCATGAGCTATCAGATCGAGTCGAAAAGTGATCCATTTTAACTAACCGACACTGAAGCAAATCAAATGAGATCGATCATTTCGACTACATTTGTCCTACAGATACGTTTTGAGTAAAATGGGTTATGCATATTATTAAAATGTACTTCGAGATAATTCGATCGTGTATGTCATCGAACCTTATTAAAAATTAATATATTATTAATTATTTAAACTATCATATATATATTTTTATTGTAGCATGATCATGAGACTGAAAAAAGAGTTTTTTTTTTTAGAAACCTAAAGAATTCTTTTGAATTTATAGAAGTACTATTGAGAAACAAATCATAGATGGGCACCATACTAAAAAATTTATAGTTATTATAAAATCGAGACATTCATTGTACGCTTGAAATCTTTTTCCTTTTTTATTAGACAACAGAATAATAATCAAGCTGGTTTCCAAGAACCATTCTATCTTTAAGGATCAAAAGAATTGATGACCATCAACTTGTTCACCAAAGAGAGAAAAATATTGCAGTAAATGTCTGTGACAACAAAATTCATCTTTCTCCAAGTTTCAACCTTGGAATTTTCAAGGGTGTGTTAAAGCACAGTGTTTAGCATGATAATTAATTATATGATCCTCTAAAACACCCAAATAAATCCTCCATCATTATGCTTCGTTTATCATTAATATATAATAAAGTTTTGATTTTTTTTAAAGTAAACAATCAAGATGGCATTTGATCCCAAGATGTTATCAATAGTTAAATCTATTACTAGGTAAGCTAGTTGACATTATAAAAAATATATTGGTTGAGGTCTTGAATCCTTAACACTTATAAATGGGTTTAGTATATCATCATCAGATTAATATTTTAAATATAAAGTTAATGAATGAGCATTTAAATCTTCAACCTTTGAAGAGTGGGCATAGTACATTCCATCTATACCAATGTTTAGGTTTTAAGGTTGTGAACACATCCATTGTAAGTCATAAGTTTGAGGATCTCTCAAAGCATTGACTCCTTTGACAACCTATTCCAAAATGCAGTAAACAATACATTAGGCCAAATAGAGAAGTAAGAACAAACCTCTTCACTTCAGGCCAAATTAGGAAGCATGCACAACGACATCTCTGTCATGAGAATCCAATTATGATGACTGATCCAGAAATTTACATGATCCATATACTTAACAATTAAATCAATAAAAAACATCATAATTAATTCAGCAACTGATTCATAGCAAGAACTTCCAAGAAAATGAATCAATCGGGACCCCTAGCAAGAGATAGCTATGCGCTAAGAATGGTCATGCATCAAATTCTAAAATGAAACAAGGCTTTCAACGATACAAAAGCAATGAAATCATCACAAGCATGAAATACCTCCTCGTGCTGCAAGCCCTTGCTCACCAGATCGTAGTAAACTAATCTTCGATAGTCACGTATCAGAATCTTGCCCTGGTTTATGAGAAGAGGCGTAGGAGGATGTAATACTCTCTCCACTTGGCCTACTCCAGTCGGCAATGCACACAGATGGAGATGAAACCTATGAATCCACACTCGGTGGGCACCCGACTCTTGCAGCATCCAAATATCCATCCAGTCTACCATAGCGAACCAATGGATAGCCAAATGAATGGTGCCTTCCATCTCTATCAATGAGTTGTTACCTCTCTCATGTTGGCGTTTAATATCTGGAAAAGGAACTTGTGTGAGCCTTTCATTGTCTAGATCAAGAGAGAGAATAATGTCTTCCAGGACGTTGTTTTGTGCAAGCCAATACATAGTTCCAGTTGCACTTGGTCTTCCCCAATTTAACAAAGTAAGCATAGCAAGAGCGCTGCTCACTTCCACCTTCCTCCATGTACTTCCACCAACAGTGAGTGCTTCCATCGCCAACGAGGTCGATCGGGTGCAGAACGTATGGATAACTTTGTACTGTCTTGAACCCGGATGATATCCTAAGCAAAAGTATGAAAGAATTACATTTACACTGGTAAAATTATGCGGTAAGGAGAAGCTTTTGCAGGTGGCGGGGTTGTACAAGCAAACATCCAATTCCATGTAGATGTGGTAGAGGCAAAATAATCCATGGCAAGGAGGTGACATGACCAGCAGTGGGCGGCTGTGCCAGACGGCGACATGCTTTGCAACCCACGGTGCATCAACTACATCCAGGCGCGACAAGAGAGATCTAACGTTGGTAAAGTGTCGGTGAAATGTGAGGATGGAAGTAACTTCAGGGAGGAGTTGCTGTTGTTGCTGATGCAGTCGGACGAAGTCAAGGTCTGTTGTTATGGAATACCAGCATTTGCACACACACCGGAGTTTCAAGAGGGCCCTGGCCGGGATCCATGATAGTATCTCCATGAAGAGGTCCGATGGAAGCTCCGTCATCTCCACGTTCTTTGCAGGAGGTGCTTCAAACATGGCCTTCAAATTCAAAAGATCCAGAGACGAAATATCTTTTCTTTCTCCCGGTAGTCCTAAAAAGTCCAACAAATATAAAAATTTGAACCTTCAAATCTTAGATGATGTGGGGAAGGAACTCCAAATATGATGTATCATTATAGCACATTTCAAACATACAGAATTATCATACACATAATTATCCATTATCTTTGTTTTATTACATAGCATGGGTCGAACACTTAATAATATTTTCATTCTATCAACATAGATAAAGAGACTTCAATCCATGGGATGAGTACTTATTACACTAAGTGAAGTGAATGGAGTGGCGTCATTCATATGAAAGAAGGGAATATGGTACTCTAAGGAATGGATGCAGCAACCATCTAGTCCCTATACCTACCTTCCTCTTGTATCATTATTCATAATTTTTATTTAGTCTATGCACTTTCAAGTATACAAGAATTTCACCATAACTAGTACATATATATAAGAAAAATCTTTTTAAATACCAACCTCATAATATCAACTTTAATCTCAACTGATAATTAAACTAAAAAATTGTTTAATCTTTAACCAGTGTTAAAATTCATTAAAAATAAAATCTCTTAAATTCGTTAGACCTTAAGACTAGCTTGAATTTGAGTTGAGCCCACGTTCAGTTCAATCCAATCGACCTTGAGTTGTTTACAAACATAACCTAGGCCTACTCCCCCAACCATCATCTCCCCTTCCCTTTTATTTCTATATTTAATCATAATTTAAATATATATTTTTAAAATTTAAAAATATAAACAATTTACTTTGATGCCAACTAATTTAATATATTACATAAAGACATGAACATCATTAAATATCATTTATAAATTTTTTACTTCATTATATAAAATTTCAAAACAATTATTTAAAATTATTGATGCCAAAATATAAATATACATATATATATATATAACATTTTTATTGATGATATAAAATTAATGAAGATCAAAATTTTGTGAAATATTAAGTGAAGAATACATCAAGCAATAATTTTATTATTAAAATAAAAAACAGAGAACTTACAATCTCTTGAAAGTGATCACGTTACCTAGTCTTCCAATGAAGATCCTCAGTTACAGTCAAATTCCTCTCAAATTAGATGAAAGAGGGGTGTCTGCCAAGAATTATATAGGAGATGAGGAGGATCTCAACTGACGTAGGAAAGTGCATTCCATATTATTTTTATTTAAACAAAAATTAAATTAGTTATTTTTCACTAAGGTATTTATAAGTAGGAAATAAATGCTAAATGATTAGAAGTGTTCTATGAAAAATTAGATGGTAAATAATGATGATGAGGTGCATATTATTTATGGTTTTTCAAATTCATAAGAAACTATGATGATTAAATTTTTACATCTCTTCCTTTGAAATTTGGTCCCCAAATTTGATTGACCTTCATTTTAACATCATATTCTATTTTCCATGTGGCTTCATTCGTTGTATGATATTGATAACAAATTTATTCCATAGATCATGCTTATTTCTTTCCAAATCTAGGTTGGCTACCAATTTACTTTTGGAGTACTGATACATTGTGTAGGTATCCACATTGACACCTAACACAGAATATCATGTATGTATACTAAGTTAGTGGCATAGCCACTGTATATGCAACTTATGAAATCTTTTATAAGACTTCAAAAGTATAAATAAATTGAAATAGACACTTTTTATAATTTTTCAATAGATACTTGTTGTTTAGTCCTCGCTTGCTGACAAACTATCTATTTTGAAATGTACTTGATTATGTCTCTCTTCATACCTCATCACCAATACCTTTGGTGCAAATCTTGATATATTTTAGTACTATCCAAATTTATGACAAATCTTGATTTATGGACTTCCTCCAATAGTTGCTTTTATATCATATGACTCTTTTAAACACATCATCCATGGTGGAATTTGATAGAAACATTGTCCATTTGTTGAAATTCTAGTCTTGAACATCGAGATGGTCCACCAACTATGGTTTTACAAGTATTTCTATTTTAAGTTTCTGTAATTTTTTCCACCAAGAAAGATCATATCATAAAACCAGCAAGAAACTGATTAGGTGTCATACTTAATAATTCTAGTCTTACGCTTATTAAGGTAGAGAAAGGATAAAAGGGGATTCATAAAACATGTAAGACATAGGCTAAAAAACATTCTCTAATACAAGTTGGTAGAAATAGAGATTATGTAATCGGCAAGAAGGCATCCTTGTCCCACTCTTTTCTTCAAATCTGAGTTCTTTTATGAATCTTTTATTTATGTTTTCTCTGTTCCCTAATCCTTCCACCTATTAGCTCGATGACAGTAGCAATCATGTTTGGTGAGTTTGTTAGAAAATTAAAATCTGGAGAATTGACACATGAAAGCAGAAAAAATAACCAAATTTATAATACATGTTAATTTGCCACTGAACAAATTGTTAAGCCAGATTTTGCAACCATTTTATCATTCTATAGAATTATTATTTTAAGATAAGCCTGTGATTGCATACATGGATACACCAGCGTATATAAGATGAATCAAAAGGTGAAGGGTTTTCACCAAATTATTTCAAGGTCAAAGTGGTAAACATAAGCCTCTGATAGCCACAAAAAAAAAGAGGATGTTTCGGCTTCCATATATGAAATGCAAAATATAAATAACTAGAAGAAAGAAATAGAAATCTCATGCTAATAAACACATATTTATTGGCATTCGATTCATTTGTGATCAATAACACATACAAAAGCAAACTAAGATTTAACTCGTTTTACCATAATTTCTTCATGTATTTTTTTTAATGCTATCTACATGCTGAATATGCTCAAATATTGTGGTACATTAGAAAGCATACTTTTTTTACTTGTCCATTTTTTGAGATGTAATTATTATATCTTCAGTAAAAGTCACTTCAGTGTTTTGTCCTCTTCTTACATTGTTGGTTAATCCAAGACTAGAATCTCTATTCATTTCTTATTCTAGAGGAAAAGAATCATAAAATAAAATGCAGCTCTTAACAAAATTGATGAAAGGTCAATGTGACAGACATTAGATACATAGTGACCTGTACAAAAATGAAATACAAAGCAGTGTTAATAGGAAACTTTATATGTACAAACTAATTAAAAAATCCAAGGAGACTGTTGTTCAATGATGTAAGATATGTATATACACACAATATATATCAAGCTTTTTAAGTAATTGAGTTGATGAGATAACATTGCCTATAAAGTTGATATGATGGCAGTAGTTGACCCCATTGAACATAGCATTACATAGAACAATAGTTGTTGATGAAATGGTTATAAAAATTACCTGCATGAAGTTACTTCTGCCTTATCACTCTTAAACCAGATATCTCGAATCCTGAAGATTGTTTGAGAGAACAAACCTTATTGATTTCAGCAAGTACATGATTAAGCTTGAGAAATAAGAAATGGATGACATATTTACTGCTGCATTTATAAACTTTATGGTGGTGACAATTCATGATAGTGCATGTTGTAGATGACAAACATTAACATCATATAGATACCTTATATTTCTGATAAGCAAACTATCGTTAGCAATACAAGAAAGAAAAAAAAAACACTAGAACATACTCTCACAAAGGAACAGGTTGAATGCATGCCAGCCATTGCTGAAAAAACCCAATTGCTGCTCCTGCTTATCATAGTTTATCGGATTTCTCCAGAACAAGACTGGTTATTCCTTTTTCCTGCATGCATTTTGCAACAAAATAAAAATAAAAATAAAGTTAACTATTCGTATATCACTATCCAGGGCAATTGTATAGAGGTGGTAACATAAAGATAGGTTAGGCAATGAACTTTATGTAACATAAAGAGAAATAACAACAATGATATAGTTTTATTGATTTCAAATCTCCATTGTTGCAGTTGTCATAGATTAGGTTACTAAAACATCGGTACAAAAATGCCATTAGGAGCTAAAAATTTATTTTTCGAGCACACAGTATACATAAAAAATAAGAAAAATTGGTTAGTCAATTCAAATATATTGTTAGGACTATATTAGAAAAAGTTGGAACTGTCTTGAATAGCATGACCATCCTTACCCATAAAACAAAAGTTTTAGCATCTTTCTGCTCATAACCTAGCAAATCCGGCATCATCCGTACCTGCAATACCAACAGGTCTTATTTCGAGAATACACTTACAACATCATATCATAAACCATTTAAAAGGAAAGCCGTTGACATACCATTGAAGCTAGTATACCCCATAATCTATTTCCTGCAACTTCATTCGTTCTGAAAGTCGATCACCGGTTCAAATATCATGACATTGGAAACAAAGAAAAATTATATCATGGAAGGTGGAGAAAAAATCGTAGCTTCCATCTACATACCTCATCCGACTACGCCATGGATTACTTGGCCCTGCGGCTCGCTCCTCTCCCTCTCTTCCACTGACGGCGTAGCAGATCATGATTGTTGGGCAGTACTGCAAAATAAGAGAAAAATAAAAGTGGTAGTCATGGTGAGAGGGACAAGAGGAGAGAAATTCTACTAGAACCGGAAGCCTAAGCGACGACGATCGAATCTCGACAACGACAACGATAATCACATTGATCAAGGCGGACGTTCGAGATCACCGAAAGGAGACGAATGGAGGTTGATTGCAACAGTGATTACCACGGTCGATTGAGGGAATCTAAAGGCAGCAGAGCTCACCGGCTTGCAGGATCTCTCCGGCGGCGACGGTTTTCCGGGTTCGGAGTCGCTAGGGATCAGACAAATGATGTCTTTGTCCCCTTTGCAATGTAAGTATGCTGCTTGAGATGACTCAACAACCTTGAGGTAGCTCGAGTCGGACGTTTGAGATCACCGAAAGGAGACGAATGGAGGTTGATTGCAATAGTGATTACCACGGCCGATTGAGGGAATCTAAAGGCGGCAGAGATCGCCGGCTTACAGGATCGCTCCGGCGGCGACGGGTTTCCGGGTTCGGAGTCGCTAGGGATCATGACAAATGATGTCTTTGTCCCCTTTGCAATTTAAGCATGCTGCTTGACATGACTCGACAACCTTGAGCTAGCTCGAGTCGAACCAAGCCCAAGAGTGCTTCTCGTTCAACAATTGGTCCAAGTCTTGGCCCATCTAAGTATGTCTTTGAGACGGCTCAATAAACTTGAGTTACCTCGAGTCGAACCAAGCCCAAGTATACTTGTGCCATCCTACGGTTTAGATTGTATGATCATTCTATATTTCGTCGTATATGCAAACTTAGAATTCAATTTGTAAATTAGCGACAATATATATAAGCTATCACTGTTAGTTGTTTAGTGACAACAAGAGTAATATTATCAATTAAAACATCATTTGTCATGATCCTAAAATTTTGGTCACAAAAACGAATATTAGTGACGATGCTATGACTAATTCATAATTCCAATAAAAAAAGAAATAGGGGGCCCTAAGAATGGTCATATATATATATATATATATATATATATATATATATATATATATATATATATATATATATATATATATATATATATATATATATATATATATATATATATATATATATATGCATCAAATTCTAAAATGAAACAAGGCTTTCCACGGTGACAAAAGCAATGAAATCATCATAAGCACGAATGACTACTTCATGCTGCAAGCCTTCGATCGCCAGATCGAAATAAACTAGTCTTCGACTGTCGCGCATCAGAATCTTACCCTGGTTGATGAGAAGAGGTATGGGAGGACGTAATTCTCTCTCCATCGGGCGTACTCCCCTCGGCAAAGCACACAGACGGAGATGAAACCTATGGATCCACAGTCGATGGGCACCCGACTCTCGTAACATCCAAATATCCATCCAGTTTGCCTTGGCGAACCAGTGGCTAACCAAATGAATGGTGCCTTCCAACTCTGTCAATGATTTGTGACCTCCCTCATGGTGGCGTTCAGTTTGTGGTAAAGGAACCTCTATGAGCCTTTCATCATCTAGATCAACGGAGAGAATAATGTCTTCCAGGGTTCCCTGCCTCAGTGCAAGCCAGTACATAGTTCCAGTTGCACTCGGTCTTCCCATCTTTATCGAAGTAAACGTGGTACGAGCGCTGCTCACTTCCACCTTCCTCCATGTACTTCCGCCAACAGTGAGTACTTCCATCCCCAACCCGTTCGATCGAGTGTAGAACACATGGATAACTTTATACTGTCTTGAAATTGGATGGTATCCTAAGCAAAACGCAGATAGAAGTATATCTTCGCTGGTGAAGTTTTGCGGCAAGGAGAAGCTTTTGCGAGTGGCGGGGTTGTAGAGGCAGACGTCGGGCTCCATGTAGATGTGGTAGAGGCAAATCAATCCATGGCAAGGAGAAGATATGTTCAGCAGTGGGTGGTTGTCCCAAACGGCGACATGCTTTGCAGCCCACGGTGCGTCGACTACATCCAGGAGAGACAGGGCTGCTCCATCGTTCAGTCGCTTGTGAAATGTGAGGACGGAGGTAACTTGAGGGAGGAGTTGCTGTCGTTGCAGGTGAAATCTGATGAAGACAGGATCGGTTGTCATGGAGTACCAGTGTTTGCGTACACACCGGAGCTTCAAGAGGGCCCTAGCGGGGATCCACGATAGTATCTCCATGAAGAGGTCCGGTGGAAGCTCCGACGACGTCTTCTCCATGTTGTTGTTGGAAGCAGGCGCTTCAGACATTGCCTTGCAATTCGGAAAACCC